>NC_137083.1:710000-1132500 GCF_951640355.1 Cnephaeus nilssonii
CCCTAACCCTAGCCCTAACCCTAACCCTAACCGTAGCCCTAAATGCAGATGTGCCCTGATGCTAGGTGTGTTCTGGCGGGGTGTGTACAGAGTGGGGCAGGTATAGGAACTAGTGGAGTGGATTGGGGGCCTGGTAGGTCTGTAACGTGCACGCAGGCAGCGGGAAACTCATGACCCGCTGAGGTTTGGGTCTTGAGTCTGAAATCGGGGGGCAGGGGGAGGGCGCAGCAGGGGAACGACGGTGGGTGCTTATCTTTAGCCTGGAGGCCGAGCCACTTCCAGGGTCATGTCTCCAGTCTCTACTGAGGAGGCGATGAACCTGATTGGATGAGGCCCACCAGGCGTGGAGGGTTATGTGTTATTAAGGTCACCTGCGTGGGAATGACAGCCAATGCCACACACCTTGTGTCTGGAGCCTGGGGCCGCCAGGTGCGGGGCTGAAGGGGTAGGGGTAGTGTTAGGTCACACCCTGCTCGGAGGGCAGAGCAGCCAGGTAGAGAGGGTTTTCTGCTCCAGGGGGCCTCCCCGACCAAGGCGGGCACCGCCGGGCACATCAGCGCTGCCTGGTGCCCGGTGAGGCCTGGAGGCCGGGCGCCAGCTGTTTCTACTTGCCCCGTGGAGGACTCACCCGCTGGTTTTGTCTCGGGTTTTGCTGGTTTGATTTTGTTTCCTAACCTTTGAGGGTGTGTTTATTCCACTTTTAAAACTCTTAACCCCCGGGACTCCGCCCTGCGTTCTTCTCCCGAGTCTGACATGCTGTTCCCACACCTTCTGGCTTCTGTCCTGCCGTCTTTCCACTCTCCATTGTCTGTGCCTGTGGGTTAGCCCTTGTCCCTAACGATCTGATATTCATTTAGCTCTTCTCTGGCTCCAAGGTCTTTTCCTCTTTCTCCGAATTCTTTCATGATTGGGTTTTTGGTCGATTTTCCATTGTGGTAGCTTCGGTCACCTTCCCTTGCTTCTGTGGGATGTTTCCTGATTTTAATTTGTTGTTTTAACTCATTGACTAGAGGCCTGGTGCACGAAGATTCGTGCAAGAATGGGCCTTCCTTCCCGTGGCTGCCGGCACCGCCTTCACTCCGGCCCGGAGCCGCCTTTCCGCCTTCCCACGCTGCCCAGAGGCCCAGAGCCATGGCCCGACCCTGGGCCGCTCGGCGCCTGTGTATGCAAATTAATTTGCATACTCACTCCTGATTGGCTGGTGGGTGTCATGAAGGTACGGTCAATTTGCATCTTTCTCTTTTATTAGTGTAGATTCCCACAATTCCACCTTTCTACTCCATTTTAAAGTGTTTTGGCTTTAATGACTTTTTGTCCATCTTTCATTGTTTTATGGACATTTCTTTTTACTGTTTATTTTGGTCTGTCTGTCTGTCTGTCCCTTCCCCCGGCCTCCGGCTGCCCCTGGTCAGGCTGGGGAATGGCTCTCTGACGCTGTGTCCCCACTTGTCTGTGTTCTTAGCGGCTGCAGCTCTGTGCTCACAGGGACCCAGCCTGTGGTCCCGGGCGAGGGGGTGCCAGTGGCCAGCGTCCGTGCAGAGTCTTCCCATGGCAGCCGCTGGCCACCCCCTCCACCACCCACTTACAGAGGGGTGGTTGGCCCGGCCTGGCTCAGTGGTGGAGTGTTGACCTATGAACCAGGAGGTCAGGGTTCGATTCTGTCAGGGCACATGTCCGGTGCGGGCTCCATCCCCAGTGTGGGGCGCGCAGGAGGCAGCCGGTCCGTGATTCTCGCTCATCATTGACGTCTCCCCCCTCCCGTCCTCTCTGAAGCCAATAAAAGTATATTTTAAACAGAGAGCTGGTTTGGGGTAAAGAAACCCAGGGGCCCGCCAGCCTTCACAGGAAGCGGGTCCTGCCGGTGGAGACGGCCTGGTGCACCGGAGGGCTGAGCGAGGGGGGCACGGGGAGCAGATGCCCAAGGCCCTCCTCCACGGGGGCTCCCCCACTCCAACCCGGGCAGAGAGGGGGCGGGGGCGGGAGGGATGGGCTGGTTAACCCGGGGTAAAGCTTGTCAGCAGCGAGGCCAACAGTGCGCCTGCGCTTGAACCCTGGGCGGGCCCTCTGTTCTCACAGCGACTGCATCTGAGAGGGAGCGGGCCGGTGTCTCCATCCCGCCACCCCTCCCGGCCCCGCCGCCCCGGGGCCTTCGCTCTAAGTAGGTCAGGCTCCCTCCTCCTCCCGCTGCTGCTCCCAGTCCGGTTGCCAAGGTCCCAGCATGCCTAGCGCCACGCCTGACCCACTTAGGACCAGCTGTCCACTCGGCCGGGCCAGCCTTGGTCTCGGGGCTCAGCTCCCCCGGGGACAGGGTGCAGCCAGGAGGCTGCGCCCCTGCGCCCCCCGCCCCCCCCGCCCTGACATTCGGGGCAACCGAGGCAGCTGCAAGGCCTCCTGGTTCTTGACCAAGAGGAGGCCGAGGCCGCCCCCCAGGGGTCGGGGACCCTCCGTCTTGGTTCCAAGGGCGGCGTTTGGGCCGACAGGCGAGGCCCTGCAACCAGCAAACAGGCTGCGGAGCCACCAGGTCCCCGGGCGGCGCAGGCGCGGGACCTGGACACCTGCCCGTGTCACCCCTGACGAAGGACCGGACACGCCTGCACGGGGGTCACGTGGGCTCAGGCAGTCGCCGCTCCAGCAGCTCCGTCCGGGGTACAGTCGTGGCTTCGTGTCCCGCAACGTTTCCACCGAGGAGTCCCGCACCCTTGCCCTCGGGAGCGGCGGGGCCTCCGGGACCGGGGTCAGGGCCCGCCCGGCTGCAGGCTCGGCCCCCGAGGGGCGTGATCCCCTCACTGTCTCCCGCTCCTCTCGGGGATCAACAAAAACATTTAAAAAGAGAGCTGGGTGCCTCCTTTGGAAGGAAGAAGGGAGAAGGAGAAATTACTGGACCTCGCGCTCCAGGACGAGGGCGCCCGCGCCGAGGAAACGCCGGGCGGCCTGGCCGTTCTGCTCCCCGCGCACCGCGGGGTCCTCGGGCCCAGAGCTGCCCCGGGAGCCAGGACATGTTTGCACAAACTCAGGGTTTGGGCCGCGGTGCCGGGATTTCACAAGAAGCTGCATCTGAGCCCCTCCCTCCGGGAAGCGAGGGCCGGGCCTTGAGGAAGGGGGGCTGCGAGCGACCCCCCACCGCCTCCAAGTCCGGGCGACTTGGCGGAGGGGGGCGCGGGCGCCCCGCCATTCAGGGCTCAGGGCAGGGCCACGTCTGTCGCCACCGGGACGGCGAGGCCCCGCGAGGCTTTCTGTCCTTTTCGGACCCGTCGTGGCCGGGGCAACGCCTCACATGGGAACGGCGTCCGGGTCCTCAGCCGGGACCCCGCTCCCCGCAGGAACAGGAAGGAAGGCGCCCGCGCTCCGCCGTCTGGGCGCCGGGGGGCCGCTGGGCGCCTGGGGGACTGCTGGGCGCCGGGGGGGTGCTGCTGGGCGCCGGGGGCCGCTGGGCGCCGGGGGGCTGCTGGGGGCTCCGCCCACGGCCTCTGCTCAGCCCCCACGGCGCCCAGGAGGCGAGGGAAGCCGCAGACAGTCATTAGCTCCTGCGTCACCCCCTCCCGACGTGCGCCTCTCGCCTCCCGCCTCCCGGGGACCGCCCGGGAGATCAGCCCGAGCAAAGGAGCAAAGGCCGCTGCCAGCGTTGCCCCAAGCATAGAGGGGGGCCCTGGTAACACGGGGTCCCCACGCCGGAGTGTGCGCGGGACTCGCTGGGGCGCGGCCGTGGAGCGCCTGACCCAGCCCGCGCGCACCTGACCCCTCGCGGGAACAAGCGCATTCGGGGCAAATCCACCGGCGACGGCCACGCACCGCTCGGTCACCAGTGAAAGGGAGCCGAGTCAGCAGGCGGAGCTTGGAGGACCGCCGAGCAGCCGAGCAGCCGAGCGACCGAGCGAACCGAGCGACCGAGCGCAGGGCGGTTATTTCCGACGCAGCCACAGGCGCTGCTCGGACAGACGCACGCGAACTGGGCCTCCAGCAAAGACGGGGCGAGCCCAGCAGCGGAGAGCAACGCCGCACATGGAACCCCCACAGGTTCGGGAATTAAACGAAACACGTCTGAGCAACACATGGGTCAAAACAAAAGTCTCCAGGAAATTAGAGAGGATTTGAATGGAATGAAATAAAAAGGCAACATATAAAGGTCGTGTGTGACTGAAGCAGTGCTTACTGCGAAATTTATAGCATCCGGGCGGGCGGGGGGCCAAGGCCGGAGACCCCTCCAGGTGCTTTCTCTGTACCTGACGGTCCTGTCGGAGTCACAGCGCATCCACGGAGCTGGGTGGCCACGGAGCAGTGTGTCCACGGAGCAGGGCGTCCACGGAGCAGGGCGGCCACAGAGCAGGGTGGCCACGGAGCAGGGTGGCCACGGAGCAGGGCGGCCACGGAGCAGGGCGTCCATGGAGCAGCGCGGCCACTGAGCTGGGCTTCCACGGAGCAGCGCGTCCACGGAGCAGCGCGTCCACGGAACAGCGCGTCCACGGAGCAGCGTGTCCACGGAGCAGCGTGTCCACGGAGCAGCGCGTCCACGGAGCAGGGCAGCCACGGAGCAGGGCAGTCACTGAGCAGCGCGTCCACGGAGCAGTGCGGCCACAGAGCAGCTCCTGGGGTCTCCAGCCTCTGAAACAGAAGGGGCTGGGGGAGCTGGGGTGCTGGCTTTGTCCCCATGGGCCCCCCATTAGCATCAGTTCTGGGGGAGGGGTGCTCCGGCCACTGGCCACCAGCAGGCCCAGGCCAACCAGGATCCACTCTGTTGGTTGAAATCTGACTTTCATCAAAGGAACACGTGCCTTGGTTTTACAACGGAGCCGTCACCTCTGGGAACACACATCGCTGTCTGGGCTGTGGCTCCAAGACGTCCCCTCCCAGTAGGTGGCTCCGGGGGCCCCGGTCAGCCCTCCCCCGGCCAGCGAGCGGTGTGCCCCATGTCACCGCCATGGACTGGCCTCTATGCCCGAGTCACCCCCGGTCCCCTTCCCCGGGCACTGGACCGGGCTGTCCCTCAGCAGGCACCGCTGGGGGCGGGGGCCAGGCAGGGTCCCCGTGAGCTCCAGCCCCGCCCTGTGTTGGGGACGTCCTTGGCCTCCTGGATGGAGAAGCCAGGACACAGCCCCTCTGGCTGCTGTACAAGGCCCTGGGTCCGAGGGCCCCGCTGGGCTCTGCCTCGGGGACGGACCGGGACCCGGAATGCGGGGACAGCCCGTGGCGGCAGCCGTCTCCCACTTCCAGGAAATCTTCGAACAGACCGTCTGTCCTCCCGGCTCCAATGTTTGCCTTTGTTTGGTTTCTAACGGTTGTTCTCAAGTTGTTACGGCAATTGACCTCTTTTTGTTGGTTTTTCAGAGAATCCTCGTTACAAAAATAAACAACCGTCCAGGAAAGCTGCGTGTCCCGGCGGAACGTCTGTTACTTCCAAGCCCACTGTTGGCACGGGCGAGCTTCCTCCCGCTCTGCTCCAGGGCCACCCTGTCCCAGCCTGTCCCACCCTGTCCCACCCTGTCCCAGCCTGTCCCAGCCTGTCCCACCCTGTCCCAGCCTGTCCCAGCCTGTCCCAGCCTGAGGAGCGGAGCTGTGAAGCTGAGCAAACACAGGAGAGGCCAGGCCAATGGCCGGTGGCTGAGTGCGCAGCCCTGGGGGACCCCCCCCCCGCCCCCCATGAAACTGACGGCCGGGCCCTGTCACACCCTCAGGGGAAGGACCGGAGGCTCCAGGTTGCAGCTTCTTCGGTACAAAAGGGAAGGAAAGTGTAACTTTTTAGAGCGGCTCGGAGCCGGCCTCCCCCAGCTGACCACGCTGCCCCGCGAGGACCCCGCTGGCCGGGGGCTGCCTGGCGGGAGCACGGGCGGGGGAGGGTCCGGCCTGGGCAGACGGGGGGGGGGGGGGGGGTCCCTCGCAGCCACGAGGCTGCCGGTCCGCAGGCAGCACCGCCCAGCCTTTCCCCGGTCAGCTCACCTCCCGGCCCGGGCCACAGGTGGAACTTCTCCGCGTCCGGCTTTGTCCCGCCCGGTGGTGTCCTGGCTCGGCCAGTGGCTGCTGCTGGCATGGAGCCTCCCTCCCCCGGGGTCACGGTCCGCCATTGGCCCGGCCCCAGAGCCCCTCCTCATGGAGACAGGAGACCCCGCCCCGCTCGCTGCCCCCTCCCCGCCCGCCTCCACCTGCGTCCCGCGTGTCACCTCCCGGCTCCGCTCACAAGGTGCTGGGAGCTCAACCAGTGGCCACTGCCTCGCTGTGCCTCCGGGGCTCGACCTCCCCCCCCCCCCCGGAGCGCAGTGCGGGGGTGGGGGGTAGAGGGGGGTGGAAGGTGCGGGGTGGGGGAGGTGGGGGGGGTGGACAGGTGGTGACAGGCTGCTGCTGTGACTGCTCACGGGCGTGTTTTGTTTTCCGTTCCTTGGAGGGAGGACCCAGGAGGGGAGAGCCGGGAGGGGGGACCCAGGAGGGGGGACCCAGGAGGGGAGAGCCGGGAGGGGGGACCCAGGAGGGGGGACCCAGGAGGGGAGAGCCGGGAGGGGAGCCGGGAGGGGGGCCCAGGAGGGGAGAGCCGGGAGGGGAGCCGGGAGGGGGGCCCAGGAGGGGAGAGCCGGGAGGGGGGGACCCGGGAGGGGGGGACCCAGGAGGGGAGAGCCGGGAGGGGGGACCCAGGAGGGAGGACCCAGGAGGGGAGAGCCGGGAGGGGGGACCCAGGAGGGGGGACCCAGGAGGGGAGAGCCGGGAGGGGAGCCGGGAGGGGGGCCCAGGAGGGGAGAGCCGGGAGGGGAGCCGGGAGGGGGGCCCAGGAGGGGAGAGCCGGGAGGGGGGGACCCGGGAGGGGGGGACCCAGGAGGGGAGAGCCGGGAGGGGGGACCCAGGAGGGGGGACCCAGGAGGGGAGAGCCAGGAGGGGAGCCGGGAGGGGAGAGCCGGGAGGGGAGCCGGGAGGGGGGCCCAGGAGGGGGGACCCAGGAGGGGAGAGCCGGGAGGGGAGCCGGGAAGGGGGCCCAGGAGGGGGGACCCAGGAGGGGAGAGCCAGGAGGGGAGCCGGGAGGGGAGAGCCGGGAGGGGAGCTGGGAGGGGGGCCCAGGATGGGGGGCCCAGGAGGGGAGAGCCGGGAGGGGAGCCGGGAGGGGGGCCCAGGATGGGGGGCCCAGGAGGGGAGAGCCGGGAGGGGGGCCCAGGAGGGGGGGCCCAGGAGGGGAGAGCCGGGAGGGGGGCCCAGGAGGGGGGCCCAGGAGGGGAGAGCCGGGAGGGGGGCCCAGGAGGGGGGCCCAGGAGGGGAGAGCCGGGAGGGGGGACCCAGGAGGGGGGCCCAGGAGGGGAGAGCCGGGAGGGGGGACCCAGGAGGCGGACAGCCGGGCCGGCGCTGCTCGGGAGGCGGGCGTTCCGACAACTTTGAAAACACGAGGGGACGCAGCATTTCCCCGATTTCCTGGAAGAGCTGTCTTCAGGGTCAGAGGTCAGCCGAAAACGGGACAAACAGGACTGTCCCCTCGGCGACCCTGACGTCACTGCAGGTGACGTCGCACCACAGGTCCCCAAAGGAATGGGTCCGGGCTGCGGGCAGGGCCGGCACCAAACCCCGGGGGGCAGCAGGTCAGAGCTCGGCCAAAGCCCCGGGGCGTGTTCTCCCCCCCCCCCCGCCCCCCGCCTCCTGCAGCGTGGGCGCCTCCTCCCCCCTTGGTCTGTGGGCGGCGCCCAGGTCACAGGCCCGGTCCGGTCCCGACAGCGCGGTCTCCCCTGAGGCAGAGGGGCCACCAAGACAGGGTCCCCGCCCCTGCAGCAGCGCTAGGCCAGGCGGCTGCACTTCGGGGACCTGACCCTGCGACACCCACAACGCAGCCCCCCCGAGTCCGCGCGCTGAGCCAGGACGGCCCGCGGCCCCCGCCTGGACGCCAGCTGCCCGGCTGCCCTTAGATGAAGGGTTCAGTGTTGGGGCCATTCCTGAAAATTCACAAAAAAGGGGGAAATCCGACCCGTGGGGGCACAACTGCATTTCGTGTTTTCCTTTGTCTCCCTACACTGCGGCGTTTGTCTTCGCGCAGCGACACAGCGAGGACACACCGGGGGTGGGAACGCCCCCCGCCCCGCCCCGGGGAGCCGCTGGGCAGGTGTGGCCCGGGCAGCGCCAGGACCACGAGGCTCCCGCATTGAAGCAACGCGGGGCCCAGCTGCTCCCCCGCGCCCCGCGGCAGTGAGCCCGGCGGCCACCAGGGGGCGGTGCCGCCCACGCTCTGGGCGGGACAGTGCTCTCCGCCCTCCGCCTGGAGCCGGGGTCCCGGTTGGAAGGAGGGATGGGTCCCGGAGCGCAGGCCGGCCTCCAGGCCACGGAGGGGCAGGTCCACAGTGAAAGCCACCCTGAGGGCAACTGTGAAGAACCGGTTCTTCTCGCGTCCAGGCCGCTGTCCCGTGTCCCTCCGGGAGGGCGCGCCCACGCCGGCACCACAGACCTCACCCGTGACCCATCCGCAGCTCCAGGACCCAGCGCAGCCGGCCTGGTCCCCACACAACTCGGGAGGGGCCTGGGCCACGGCCAGTCCCACCTGTTGGAAGCACAGGGTGCACCGGACTTTCCTTGGTCAGCGCCCAACTAGCCACACCTGCCACCACCGCCCCACAGCGCCACTGGGACCAAGTTCATCCACGTCCACGTCCACATCACACACACATGGGTCAGAGCCGAAGGGACAGGGGCAGCACCGTCAGCGATGAGTCAGCGATCGGCTGCCTCCCGCACGCCCCGCACTGGGGATCCAGCCTGCACCCCGGGCTGTGCCTGACCAGGAATCGAACCGTGACCTCCTGGCTCATAAGCTGATGCTCAACCACTTTAATTCCTGCCAGGCATGGAATAAAATTCTTAAAACCCTGAATGCACGTGTTCACAAGTCTCTGGGAAGAAATTTTAACAATATATTCCTGAGAGCAAAAGATCCAGGAGTTTATACCCGAGTCCATCAGCGATCCCCACACTCCACTCCCAAAGAAACCCACACACAGCCCCCTCCCGTCCATGTCACCCACACACCGCACACCCTCGGCCCTCCGGGGCACACAGAAGCAGACGCCGCCCAGGTTACCAAAGTTAATATTTATTATACTCTGGATAGATACGCAGGGAGCAGAGAAGTCTGCTGTACACGGCGCATGGACCATTCATTCACACGCTGGGTACTCTTTACAACACGAGGGGGCACGGACCCCCACGGCGTTAAGGCAGAGGAGACACGCGAGGGCTCGAGGCCGAGGCCACAGGCCGTCTCGGGCCTGAGGGGTTACAGGTTAACACTGAGGACGCAGTGACTGGTTAATGAGGGGTTAAGGGGACCCCAGCCGGGACACTTGAGGGCACACTTCCGGGAGCGTCCAGGACAGTGCCCTGTGCCCACTGGTGCCCGGGACCAGGGCTGGGGGAAGGGTCCCCCCAGGCTGAGCCGGGCGGGCGGAGGGGCTCCCCTCGGGCCTGACGCCGAGGTGTAACACGCGAGGAGGCCTGTCGTACCCACCAGGGCCGGCTCCTGGGAGCCTGGGCACCTGCGGCCACGGGGAGGGCACGTTGCTGCCGGACCGTCGGTGTGAGATCAGAGGTGCCCGGCTTCTCGGGCATCCGGGACGGGGACTGTGAGCGAGGCTCAGGCCCGTGACTCCCGTGGGCTCCGCGTCTCACCCCGTCTGGCTCTGGCTTCCCTGCAGGCCTGTCCATCTTCGTCCGGAAGGGAAGGGCCGGCCCGCAGTCCTGGGTCAGAGCTGGGTGTGAGGTGCCTCCAGGGGCAGCACCAGCCCGTCTGCTCCCCGATTCCCGCAGGGACCGCTGGACGGCTCCCGGGACCAGGCCCTCGGGCCGGGAGAGCCAGCAGTCCCTGGGCCACAGGCCGCCCGGGCCCAGGCGGGGTTTGGCACAGGAATGAGGCACTTGCGTTCGGTGCTTTGGTGGGGGCTGCACGGGGCCCACCGCCCTCGCGGTCCCAGCCCCTCGCCCGAGCTGCCGGCTGGTTCCCGGAGCGGGGCTTGGAGGAAGGAAGCGGGGACGTCGCAGGGACGGCACCTGCAGGGCCACCAGCTTCTCCTGAACCCGAGACCACGTGCAGATCGGGCGATGGGCCCGGCCCCGCCACGTCGTGGCACATGCCCGAGGGGGGAGACAGGTCCTCACCCGCCCGCCCCTCCAGGAGCCGCTGGGGGCACAGGAGCCCTCGGCCACAGTGGGGGACACTCCCGGCGGAACGGGCAGGCGGCCCCTCCCACAGACCCTGCACGGGGAGCCTGCATTTCCTCACACGTCCCGGGCGCCGGGCTGGGTAGTGCCCTGGTGCCCAATTCTGCCCAGAAAGCTCGGCTGCGGACGCATGGGCGTGTCCGTCTCGGGAAGGGGTTGGGGTAGTGCTGGTCTCGGGAAGTTGGAGGAGCCAGATGTCGGGGTCACCACAGGAGCCCAGCAGGGGCCCAGCCGGTGGCCCGGCCGTGAGGGGCTCAGATCCTCCTCGGGGAGCCGATCATGACCTTGGACACGAAGTTGACGATGGCACTGGCGGGCTGCTCAGGGTCGTGCTCCGCAAACAGGTGGCACACATTGTCCGTGGCGCTGCCTTGCTTCCGGGCCACAAACCCAAAGACTCTACATAGAGAGGCGGGGTCAGGGCGCCCATCTCCCGTCCCGCCAGGGCCGCGCCTTCGCGAGCCCCCAGCAGGAGGCTGCGCTGCCTCTGCAGTGAGGACCCCGCGGGTGGGAGCGGGTCAGGGCCGCCCGCCCGGGCCGGGACCCGAGTCACAGACAGCAGCTGCTCTGCGCCCGGCCGCTGTCCTGAGCCCTGAGCCCGACCCCCTCGGGCGTCACACCGCCAGGAGCAGGGGCCACGCGGGGCCAACACCACGGTGACGGTTCTCGCCACCTACACGCTGACCCCCCGCCTGCGTCACACTGCACGCCCCCAGGGGCACGGGCCCTGGGGAGGCTCCTCAGATCTGCAGCCTCGGCCGGCCCAGCACGGCGCTCACTGTCCGGCCCGGCCCTCCTCCTTCTTAGAGGAACGAAGGGGTTTGTGCGTCCAGCCGTCCCCACCGGAGGGAGCGGCCCAGGGCATGCAGGTCACCCGATGGCTGCACATTCCCCGGCCGGAGCGCAGCCAGCTGCCGCCGGAGCCTGGGGCTCGGCCCCACCCAGACCCGGGCACCCCGCAGGCCTCCGGGAACTTGGTCAAACCCTGACAAGGGGGGACCGCGAAGCAGGAATCCTAGGGCATCCCCGGGGCTGGGTCTCCCCGAAACCAGCTTCAGGGCCTGGGGGACAGCCCCTGTGGGCATGCAGGGCCCCACGCCGCCCGCCCAGAGTGAGGCATGAACTCGGCCCCTCGGAACCTGTGGACACAGGGCGCCGCGTCTCCGTCACGCCAGCTCCGCCTGCGCACGCCACCTCGATGCCAGCCAGCACCTGCCCCTGAGCGCAAGCCCGAGCCCTGGCCCCGTGCAGCCATTTCCTCCCAGGGACCCGCCCGGAGGGAAGTCGGGGCGCTCACCTGCACTCCTGGCTGTCCGCGACCCACCTGCCAGGTTAGAGAGAACAGTTACGTCAGCGTCTGTGCGGGCTGGGGTGCGGGCGCACGCACGCAGGGCACCCCGCTCTTACTTCCTGTCCTGCGGGTCCAGCGCACAGAAGATGACGCTGCTCACGGGGTAGTGCCGCCGGAAGAAGAGCCTGGGGTGAGGAGGCGGTGAGGGAGGGTGAGCGCCGGGCGGGCCCGGGGGCATGGCTGAGCCCAGTCCACGGGTCCCGGGGCTGTGGGGCCCGGCAGGGGCTGGAGGGGGCACAGACAGGAAACGTCCCTGGGGACCCGCCCATGGCGCCCCGACAAGGGCCGTCCCCCGTCGGCAGATGCACGTGGAGCCCCGGGCCTGCAGGGCTCGGGCAGAACCACGGACGACCCCTCTGCCCCGGTCTGGGGTCGCGTCCTGGCCTTGGTTTCGCTCGCCAGCCCTTCTGCACCCGCACAACCTCCAGGTCCCGGGGCCCCAGCCCCTCGTCCAGGGATGACAGGGAGCGCGGACGGGTTGGGCCGCTGGCTGTTCGGGGATGGGAAGCTCTCCCCGGGATGAGCCGGGACGCCCGGGGGAGGCCTGAGGGACGTGGCCGAGGCCAAGTGTGAGCAGAGCCCGCCCGCCCCGCCCGGCACTCACTTCCTCTGGTTGTCCGTCAGGGTGATGCCCTGGGCTGACACCTTGAAGTGCACGACCGTCGACAGGGGCGGCGGCTGCTGGGCCAGGGTGGCGCTCAGGGCCTTCTGCACGGCCTGGGGGCCCGTGAGCGACTCCATCTCCATGGAGCTCAGGTACCACACGTTGCAGGCTGTGGACGGGGCCGGGGTCAGTGCGCGGACACGGCCGTCGCCGGTGCCCTGGGCTCAGGGATGACTCGATCTGTGGCCGTGCCCGGTGCCCCGAAGGCTGACGCCCTTGCCCGAGGCGTAGAGAGTGACGCAGACACACGTGTCCCCGGCCAACGGAGAAGAAACACCGCGCTGTGTGTGCCTGGCGTCCCCGGGGCTGGCACCTCCTCGGCGTCACTGTGGTCCGGGCGGGCTGGACAGGAGCCGACCACCGGAGAGAAGGAAACGCGGGGGGGGGGGGGGGGGGGCGTGCGGCAGGCACCAATCACGGCCCTGCTGGAGCTCCGAGTGAGGCGGCGCCCGGGGGGCAGCCGTGTGGGCACAGACGCACGGACGGCGGTTATTGGGGAGCAGCCCCCGACCACGTAGGCGCTTTTACAAAGCCGGGTGTCAGCCGGGCGGCGCCGAGTGGGCCACATTTATGGGGTCAGAAGAGCCCCCGCATCGGGGAGGTCCCGAGAGGTCTCGCCTCTGAGGGGACCGAGGACACCGTGCCCCGCGAGCCAGCCGACCGGCGGTGGAGACGTCGGCCACACGGCTTTGAGGGGGACACGTTGGAAACGAGGGGGTGGTTCGATCCCCCCCAGTGGACACCCAGCAACCAGCACGCGGTCACCATGGAGACGTGGCCGCGTGGAAACGGCGGTAGCGGGAGGAGAGCCTGAGTGGAGGAGGAAGAATGAGAAGCAGGCGTGCCGGTGGCTGGACGGGGCCGGCGGCTGCTCCGGCTTCGGTTTCACCAGGGCCCCGGGCCACGCCCGCAGAGAAAGGCAGTCTGCTCTGAGGACAGCGAGCCCACGAAGCTGGCGCAGCCCGAGGTGGGAACGTGGGTCCTGAGGCAGCAGCACAGACAAGGAGGGCCGTGGCCGTGGCCTTCACGCAGCACCCGAGGCTCTGAGACGCTGGACACAGCAAACGCACGGCCGTGGAGCTGGCCCACAGCGGACTCACTCGGCCGCTCCGAGGGACAGGCAACGCGCTGGCAAGGCCACGGGGACGCGTTGCGCCACCGAGAGGGCAGCCACTCAGGGTCTGCGTGTGGGTGACGGCCCAGGTGTGACCCCTCGCTTTCCTTCCCGCATCCTCCTCACAGCTCACAGAACACACAGTTCACACGGAAAGCCTCCTTTACGAGACAGGCGCAAAACCACGGCCGGAGACGCAGGGCAGCGGCCGGGCCTGGCGAGGGCCTTCGCAGGCCCACCACGTCCACGGCTTCAGCAAGAGCCAGCGAGGAGCCGGCTGCGAACACAGGCAGGACTGCGTGGAGGTCAGAGCGAGGTCACTGCCGGGGCCAGCGAGGGATTCGCCGGGAGCGATCTGAAAGCAAGAGCCCGCGGGGACCCGCCCGCCTGCTGGTCGCCCCACGGCCCTCACGGGGAGGAGGTGACAGGAGAACCCCAGGGCCGCTGCAAGCCGGGGAGTGAGGATTCTGAGCGAATTAGGACGACACGTGACACTCAGTTTAAGGAAAAGCCACACTCAGCCTCCTGCTGTGATCAGAGGTCGACCCCCCTCCCGCCCCCCGCCCCGACCGGCCGCTCTGCGCCCGTCCCACAGCCCCCGCCCCTAGGACACAGCTGAGCAGCCCATGTTCCCGCCACATTTCTCCGTCCTGTCAGCCATGAAGGCACCTGGACAGAAACTCATGCTTCTTGGTGTGATTTGGACCAATCGCCATCTCTCTCTCATCCATGTTTCTCTCTCTCCCCCCTCTCTTCTATTCTCTCTAAAAGTCAATGGGGAAAATGTCCTCACTCCTTAGGTGAGGGTTTTAAAAAAATCCCTTGCCCTGGCTGGTTTGGCTCTGTGGACAGAGTATGGGCCTGTGGACTGAAGGGTCCCGGGTTCGATTCCGGTCAAGGGCATGTAACCTTGGTTGCGGGCATATTCCCAGTAGGGGGTATGCAGGAGGCAGCTGATTGATGTTTCTCTCTCATCAATGTTTCTAACTCTCTATCCCTCTCCCTTCCTCTCTGTAAAAAATCAATAAAAAATAAATGTTTAAAAGAAATAGAGTCTATGAATAGGAAAAAAGGGCTCCGGGGAGGCTGTCGGGTGGGGGGCGTGTCACCCTGGGGTGTGGGGTGGGTGGGGGCATCTTTGGCTTATTCAGTGGCATCCAGAAGGGCAGGTCCCCCCATCCTGTCTCATGATGTTTCCTCTAAACTCAGCACAGACGTGGCACGTATCCCACCGAACTGGGCATGGGACGTGACACGTATCCCACGGAACTGGACACGGGACGTGGCACGTATCCCACTGAACTGGGCACGGGACATGGCACGTATCCCACCGAACTGGCATGGAATGTGGCACGTATCCCACCGAACTGGACATGGGACGTGGCACGCATCCCACCGAACTGGGCCACGTCAGAGTCCCAGGCATAATATTTCCAGCCACGGAGCCATGTGGAAGGAACCGTTGGGCATGTAGAGGAGAGGAGACCCAGACACCAGAGGGGACCCCAAATCCCGCTGCTGCCCAACCAGGGGGAGGAGCGAGACCCACCTGCGCCCTGCTTCAGCAGCTCGGCCGCGGAGTTGGCCGCCGTCTGGGGAGGGCTGTCGGTCACTTCCTCCAGCGGGTCTGCGGGAAGGAGTGAGAGACCATGACGCTGAGATGCTGAGCCGGCTCACGAGGAGGGATCTTCCGACAACCCGAGACCCTGACCGAGTGCCCGGGCGCGGCCTGCTTGGCGCTCAGGAGTTTCTCCGGGCAACGCCGTCCAGCCGAGGCCCGCCCACCCCACCTGAGAAAAGCGGGGGACCCGGCAGCATGGGGCTTCCTGACTCTGGGTCTCAGAATTTATTCACAGCAGTGATTTTCAACCTTTCCATCTCACGGCACATAAAGTAAGGACTCAGGTTCTGTGGCACAGCAAAAACTGTATTTTGCTGATCTGACAAAAGCGATGGGCACGAGCTCCTTCCTTCACATGGTGCTGTTGTTGGGTGGCTGTGCCAGTCGTTGGACAGCCTCGGGAGGAGAGGCTGGGCTGGACCACAGGCAGGGCTGTGTGTGCCGTAACCTCGCGGCACCGGTGGGACACCAAGGGCCTAAACCTATCTATATAAAAGCCTAAGTGACCGTCCGACCGGCACACTGTCCGACCTGTAGCTATGGTGCGCACTGACCACCAGGGGGCAGACGCTCAACACAGGAGCTGCCGAGTTGCAGTGACTTGACAGCTGTGGTTCTCCGGTGATGTACCAGGAACCAGAGAGGAGGGAGCCCGATTCCGGGGTGCATCACCCCAGAACCTCCCTCTCGCAATCTGGGACCCCTCGGGGGATGTTGGAGGGCCGGTTTCGGCCCGATCCCCACAGGCCAGGCCGAGGGACCCACCTGAGCACGACTCCGGGCCCGGCCACTAGTGAGTTATCAAAGGTAAACGACATGGACCTGGGCTGTGAATTCCTCGTCTTCGCGGAAGAGAATAAAGTAACGTGAGGCGGAGCTGGGACGTGGGGCTGAACACAGCCCTGCCTGTGTGCACTGCCGCCCGTTTACTGTAGCTGTTCTCACACCCACGAAGGGAGAGCCCCCGCCCAGCACCCTGCGCCCGGCAGTCCCACCTCCGCCGATTCTGTGGGATCGTGAGGTGAGCGTCAGGGGCGCGAAGGGCGTGGCCCAGCGTTTGCAGGTCTGAGCCACCGTCTTGGCTGCAGGAGCCTCCGGCGAGGCCTGGAGTCACGGCCGGCTGGTGTGGGCGCCGCGGGGCCACCTCTCCGTCCTTGACCTGGCCAGCCACTCAGCCTTCTCCGGGCTCAGCCAGGAGGACAGGTGGGAAAGGCCTCCCGTCCGGCTCTCCCCGAGCCTTTGCGGATCCTGACCCCACGGGGATGACGCCGCAGCCGGCCCCTCCCGCCCCCCCCCCACTGTGCCAGCTGTCCCGCGCCCCCACGTACCTCTGTCGGGGATGAGCAGCTTGCAGGGCAGCGCCAGGGGCGTGATGGAGTGCTGGCACACCAGGGCCGTCAGGCTCCCTGCGGGAGGGGCCAGACAAGGTCAAGGTCAGCGGGGCCCCGAGAGGCACCGCCCAGCCCACCTGCCCGCTCAGGAGCGCCCGCCGCCAACGCCTGCCTCGTGGAGGGACTCGGTGAAAACGTCCGCAAACGGAGGGGCTAGGTGTGGAGTGGCGAGGATTCGGGGCAGACACGCGCCCTCACCGCTTTGTAAGAGGAAACCCCCGTCCGAGGCAGCGGGAGAGCACCCAGACCTCGCCGAGCTTGGGGCCACCTCACACGCCTGCGGGGCCGGGCCGCCTGCACGGAGGACGGCTCGTCTCTCCTGCCCCCAAATGCAGGACCGGCCGCATTTGCTGGGCGTGGAGAAGGCTTTCCAGGGCCATCTCCCATCGGTTTACTCAGGGGCGGGGGGCGGGGGGAGCCTCAGGGACTAAAGGAGACGCGGAGAGGGACGCTCACAGGAGGGACGGCCGCGCCCGCCACTCACCGAAGTAGGGCTCGTTGGAGCAGCCCTTCAGCCGCACGCCCTTCGGGGTGCACTCGACCAGGAAGTGCCGGACCAGCTCGTTGGCCAAGTCACCGGCTGCGGAGGAGGGTTAACAGAAAGGAAGAGAGTTTAGAGACTGAGCGGGAGGGCGGGAGAGGGCAATGGTCAGAGGGAGGAGGCGGCGGTCAGAGGGAGGAGGCGGCGGTCAGAGGGAGGAGATGGAGGTCAGAGGGAGGAGGCGGTGGTCAGAGGGAGGAGGCGGCGGTCAGAGGGAGGAGATGGAGGTCAGAGGGAGGAGGCGGTGGTCAGAGGGAGGAGATGGAGGTCAGAGGGAGGAGGCGGTGGTCAGAGGGAGGAGGCGGCGGTCAGAAGGAGGAGATGGAGGTCAGAGGGAGGAGGTGGTGGTCAGAAGGAGGAGATGGAGGTCAGAAGGAGGAGGTGGTGGTCAGAGCGAGGAGATGGAGGTCAGAGGGAGGAGGCGGTGGTCAGAGGGAGGAGGCGGTGGTCAGAAGGAGGAGGTGGTGGTCAGAGCGAGGAGATGGAGGTCAGAGGGAGGAGGCAGTGGTCAGAGGGAGGAGGCGGTGGTCAGGAGGAGGAGGCGGTGGTCAGAGCGAGGAAATGGAGGTCAGAGGGAGGAGGCAGTGGTCAGAGGGAGGAGGCGGTGGTCAGGAGGAGGAGGCGGTGGTCAGAGCGAGGAAATGGAGGTCAGAGGGAGGAGGCGGTGGTTAGAGGGAGGAGGTGGTGGTCAGGAGGAGGAGGTGGTGGTCAGAGCGAGGAAATGGAGGTCAGAGGGAGGAGGCGGCGGTCAGATGGAGGAGGCGGTGGTCAGAGGGAGGAGATGGAGGTCAGAGGGAGGAGGCGGTGGTCAGAGCGAGGAGATGGAGGTCAGAGGGAGGAGGCGGTGGTCAGAGAGAGGAGATGGAGGTCAGAGGGAGGAGGCGGCGGTCAGATGGAGGAGGCGGTGGTCAGAGGGAGGAGCTGTCGGAGAGGCCGCTCGGGCACATCCACACACCAGGCGGACGCAGCCATCTCGATCCCCTGAGCAGGAGGCGGGTGCCGTCCTCGCCTGAGAAGGACAAGGTTGCCTGCAGCCGCCAGGCCCCGTGAGTCCTGGGCAGGGCAGCACTGTGCACACAGTGTGCCTTTTACATAAGGAAACGGGGGCGCGGGCCGCCTGCTTGAGGAGACATCCCCGCCGGGACGGAGGGGAGCCCCTGGCGGGGACCTCGGACAACCATGGGTCCCTGGACAGTGGGGAGGGTCACCCATTCAAACAACAAGAAACAAAACGTACAAATAATTAAGCTCCTTTGAACAAGGACGTGCTTAATAAAATGCCCCGAAAAGACAGACAGGAAGGGGCAGGCACAGAGCCAGGAGGGGGGCCGGACCCACCTTTCTTGGGCAGCTGCAGGACGGAGGGTGGGGGCGTGGCCACCTTCATGGCCAGGCCGTAGGCGCCCCGGAAGGAGTGGCTGTCCCGCACGACGAAGGAGCCGGGCTCCTTGTCCCTCAGCATGGCGATGGCTGCGGGCGGGAGGGGCACGAGGGTCTGAGGGCGCACGTGCTCCCGCGTGACGCCCCGCGAAGGCCCTCTTCTCCTCGTGCCAACGGGGCCCGTGGGCGGGGCCAGGCCCCCGCTTGGGAGGTCTCCGGACGACACGCGGTTTTCTCAGAGGCCCGTGAGGACGCAGACGTGGAAGGCGGCCCCTCCCTCTGGGTCACAGACCCCAGAGCCACCAGCACCCGTGAGGCCCCAACGCAGCCCCACCGGGCAGCCAGGGCCCAGGGCCCCATCCTGGGGTGCGACGGCAGGGGCAGCGTCCCACAGAAGGAAAGGTTTCCACCCACACAGGGGCCTGCCCTGAAGTGCTGTGTTCAATCCTATACAATAAAGAGGTAATATGCAAACTGACGCTCACACCCTCACAAGATGGCTGCCTACAACCAGGCTGGCTGGGGGGTTAGTGAGGGACGACCAAACGACTGAACAGCAGGCTGCATGGGGTGACCAGGCCAGCAGGGGGGGCAGTTGGGGGCAATTAGACTGGTAGGGGGGCAGTGAGGGGCGACTAGGCTGGTGGGGGCAGTTGGAGGCAACCAGGTGGCGGGGGGGGCAGTTAGGGGTGACCAGGCTGTTGGGGGGGGCAGTTAGGAGCAACCAGGCCAGCAGGGAGGGGGCAGTTGGGGGCGACCTGGCTGGCAAGGGGGGCAGTGGTGACCAGGCAGGCAGGAGGTGAGTGATTAGGAGCCAGCAGTCCAGGATTGTGAGAGGGATGTCCGACTGCCGGTTTAGGCCTGATCCTGGCAGTCAGACACCCCCCCGAGGAGTCCCAGATTAGAGAGGGTGCAGGCTGGGCTGAGGGGACCCCGCCCCCGCGGGCCGACAGCGGAGCTGGCATGCTTGGGCTCCGTCTTTCCTAGGCGACGTGGGGCATTTCACTCATCACTGTTCCCCAAAATCACCCCTCCCTGCTGGGGCCTGGCTCCGGGTCCTCTGCTCACGATGGAGGAAGAGGGGCGTGCTGGGGGGACAGCACCCTCAGGGTGATGCTGCCCAGACCCAGCTGGAAGTCTCTCGAGTGACAACTAGAACTTCTTCTACAGGGTTTAGTGTTTAGAGAGAGAGAGGGAAGAACCAGGGATTTCAAGCACAAAGTAACACAAATTCCAGCCCCGAAGGGGGCCTCTCGGGCAAAGGCCAGACCGGTGAGGGGCAGGAAGGGACATGAGTGACGTCAGTGTCCGTCCGAGGCCCGCCCCCCACAGGCCTCCGGGCAGCGGGCGGCGAGGCCCCGAGCAGCCGGGGACAGCTGTGTCCCATCCCGTTCCTGCAGCCGCTCCTCCCGAGCTCCCTGTTCACCTCAGAAGCACCCACTGGGCCCCGCGGGCTGCGGCTTCCTCCCGCCCCTTCCTGAAGTTCCCTGTCGCTCTGCCGGGAAAGGCGCGACCTGGCTCTGCCCGGGGGCGGCACACCCCTGGGCGCCCGACTGGGACGCGGCCTCCTTATACGACGTCTAGAAAGGGACGCTGTGAGCTCAGCTCTAGCATCGCCGCCCGGGCACACGCAGCTCTTCTACGGCGAGCTACCCCCAAAGGGCCTGTGCTGTGCGGCGGCGACTAGACAATAGGCGGTGCCCCCCGCGTCCCGCCCCATCCCCCCTCCCACCCCCACGTCCCGCCCCGTCCCCCCCACACCCCGCATCCCTCCCCGTGCCCCCCTCCCACCCCCCACATCCTGCCCCGTCCCCCCTCCCACCCCCACGTCCCGCCCCCTCCCCCCTCCCACCCCCACGTCCCGCCCCGTCC
The DNA here is from genome assembly GCF_951640355.1 of Cnephaeus nilssonii. NCBI lineage: Eukaryota > Metazoa > Chordata > Mammalia > Chiroptera > Vespertilionidae > Cnephaeus > Cnephaeus nilssonii. The sequence continues at coordinate 730,099 of NC_137083.1, forward strand.
CCCCCCACCCCCAAGTCCTGCCCCGTCCCCCCTCCCACCCCCACATCCCTCCCCGTCCCCCCCCACCCCCCGCATCCCTCCCCGTCCCCCCTCCCACCCCCACATCCCTCCCCGTCCCCCCTCCCACCCCCACATCCCTCCCCGTCCCCCCCACCCCCCGCATCCCTCCCCGTCCCCCCCCACCCCCACGTCCCGCCCCGTCCCCCCCCACCCCCAAGTCCTGCCCCGTACCCCCTCCCACCCCCACATCCCTCCCCGTCCCCCCCCCACCCCCCGCATCCCTCCCCATCCCCCCTCCCACCCCCACATCCTGCCCCATCCCCCCCACCCCCCGCATCCCTCCCCGTCCCCCCCCACCCCCACGTCCCGCCCCGTACCCCCCACCCCCTGCATCCCTCCCCGTCCCCCCTCCCACCCCCCACATCCTGCCCCGTCCCCCCCACCCCCTGCATCCCTCCCTGTCCCCCCTCCCACCCCCCACGTCCTGCCCCGTCCCCCCTCCCACCCCCACGTCCCGCCCCGTACCCCCCCACCCCCCGCATCCCTCCCCGTCCCCCCTCCCACCCCCCACATCCCGCCCCATCCCCGCAGCGTCCCCCAGGGAGTCACCAGCCCGCGGCCATGCCCGTCTGCTCCTGGGGAGCCCTGGTTTCCCATCAGAGGAGGGGCAGCCCGCCAGCCCAGCCCCTGGTCTAGAAGGCTGCTCTGGTGGAGACGGGCCCTCATGGAACATTCTAGAACACGGTGCCCGACAGCACTTGTTGTCACAGTCTGTCCAGCAGCCGAGGGCCGGAGCTGACGGCCACGTGGGGATTCTTGTGACCAGAGCGGGTGGCGGGTCGGGAAGGAGCCCTGACGTGGCGGTGCCGGCTGGGCCACGAAGGCCACGCAGGGCGCGAGGAGCCTGGGCCGCGGGCTCCCCCGGAGGAGGACAACAGCGCCATTGACTCCGGGAAGAAAGCCCGCTTCTCCACTGCTGTCCGCCGCGGGACGGCTTTGCCAGGAAGCCGGGCAGGGCTGTCTACACGCAGCTCCTTGGTCCCGGGGCCTCGGGAAACCCAGAGGCCGAGGCCCCAGCACCGCGGCCAGGCCGCCCGGGGACCTCCCCTCGCCGAGCCACGCCCCACCCCCTCTCAGCCGCCACCAGGAAGCGGCGAGGGCACGTCCTTCCCGGTGTCTGGGCTGGTCACACGCCCTCCTCTCTGGGGGGCGCCCTGGAGTGACCCCCAGTGGCTGTGACTCAGCTTCTCCAGGGACAGCAGGCCCCTTGGGCGGAGGCAGCGCCCTGGGGACCACGAGTCCCGCTGGGATGTCCCCCCTCCCCCGAGGGCCCCGCTCGGCTCCCACGCGGCAGCTCGTCTACTCGTTCCCCTAAAAGTGACCGTGACTGAGCTGCTCGGAACTACGGCTGCAGCCCGGCCAGCGTGGCTCAGTGGTTGAGCGTCGACCTAGGAACCAGGAGGTCAGGGTTTGACTCCGGTCAAGGGCACAGGCCCGGGTGCGGGCTCCATCCCCAGTAGGGGCCGTGCAGGAGGCAGCCGATCCGTGATTCTCTCTCATTGTGGATATTTCTCTCTCTCTCTCCCTCTCCCTTCCTCCCTGACATCAATACAAACATTTAAAAACAAAAATCAACTTCCGTGCCCTGGATTCCTGAGCTGCCTGAGGCTGCCGAACACGGGGCGTGGTCACTCAGCGCTTGCCTCCACCCCGTGGACAAACGCGGTGTGCCCTGCAGGGACACCGTCCTCCCGCTCGTCCGTCACCACTGCCGTCGCCCGGGGTGATGGGAGCCCCTGGCAGTTACGCCCACACGCTGGGAGGCGCCTGGCGAGCTGCTCCTGGCAGCTCCCTCCCGGGACCCAGCTTCTCCCATCAACCCTGGAGGTCACCGAGGCCTCCATCCCGCCTGGCCCCCGAGGTGCCCGCGCCCTCTCCCCAGCCCACCGTCACGCTGACGCCGAGCCGGCACGCACCTTGCTCCCTGGAGATGTCCGCCTTGTACCAGAACTTGGAGGTGTCCTGCACAAAGCTCACCGTCACCTGCTTCTCACCTGGGTTTTCTGCAAAACGGGATTGAAATGGTGGCTGGGGGAGCACGGTGTGTCACAAGCTCCCCCCCCCCCCACCCAGGCTGATGGGGTGTCGAGGACCGGCTGTTTAATACTGGGGTGAGACACGGAGGTCGGGCTCTGGGAACATCCAACAACACGTCCTTAGAAAGACAGGGGCTCACCCAGCCCATGTGGCTCAGTGGTTGAGCGTTGACCTAGGAACCAGGAGGTCAGGGTTCGATTCCCCGTCAGGGCACAGGCCCGGGTTGCCGGCTTGATCCCCAGTGTGGGGCGTGCGGGAGGCAGCCGATCCGTGATTCTCTCATCATTGATGTTTCTCTCTCTCTCCCCCTCCTTTCCTCTCTGAAATCAATAAAAACCCTATATGTATGTATTTTAAAAAGAATGGAGTTCTCCCTTCATTTAAAAAGAAGACAGACAGACAGACAGACGGGTACAAAGCAAGGCCAGTTGTGCTTCCCGGGACCAAGACCTTAGAACAGGCGTCCTCAAACTACGGCCCGCGGGCCACATGCGGGTGTTTTTGCCGTTTTGTTTTTTTTACTTCAAAATAAGATATGTGCAGTGTGCATAGGAATTTGTTCATAGTTTTTTTTAAACTATAGTCCGGCCCTCCACCGGTCTGAGGGACAGGGAACGGGCCCCGTTTAAACAGTTTGAGGACCCCTGCCTTAGAACGTAAAATGATGAACTTGACATGAATTCATTTGATTGGAAACCAAAGTCATTTCTCAAGGCCCCTGGCTCCGAGGGAAGGGAGCGCGCCCACGGCAGACGCCGCCTCTCAGCTGCGGGGAGGCTCCCGGGACACGCAGGCGCCGAGGGGAGGACGGCGGGAAGCGCCCTCACGTGCTGGCGTGTCTGAGCCCCAGCCCAGCATCGAGCCTCCAGCTTCCCGAGGGCCGAGTGAACAGAGGGGCCGCCCCCCAGAGGGACCCACGTACCCGGAGAAGGAGCCGCCGCCTCGGGGGGCTTGGAAAAGTCGGGGAGCACGCTGGGGAAGGGGATGCTCATGGTGCTCCCGCTGTGGGGGCTGGAGAAGCCGCTGGAGGTCGGGGAGACGGAACCGAGGGAGTGGTCGCCCTCCGAGGCCCGCTTCTTCTCGGGGAGCGGCGGCTGCCCGGTCAGGGGGCCGTGGCCGTGGCCGGGCCCCACCGGGAGGAAGGGGGGCAGGAAGCCATTGTCCGCAGTCGCTGCAGCTGCCCGCAGGGCCCCCGGGGCCTCCGCAGGGGGCAGGCCGCCTCCCCCGGGGGCCGCGCCGAAGCCCAGGAAGGCCGGGCTGCTCGCAGGGTCCAGCGCCTCGGGAGGCTCCGCCAGCGACAGCGCGTGGCCGCGGAAGGCAGGCGGGAGCTCGGCGGGCGGGAGGTGAGGCCGCCCGGGGCCGGGCCTGTCCTGGCCGGGACCCGGGAACTCGCTGGGGCCCAGGAGGCTTCTGGGGGGCCGGCTGCTCCCAGGCAGGGCCGGCGTGGGTTTGGGGCTGGTGTCCACCCACGGGTGCTCGGCAGACAGGGGGCTGTTCAGGAGGCAAAGCGTCAGAGCAGATGCAGGAAGGACACGGGTCAGACGGCGTGGGCCGCCGGCGCCCTCCTCCCTCGGCCCGGCCACGGCTGCCCCGCTGACCTGTCCCTCCCGGAGCCGGGGCTGCTGCTGGCGGTGGTGCAGGAGGCGGCGAAGGCCCGTGGGAAGGGCGGCGCTGAGGGTCTGGGCCCCACGGGGCTCTCGGACATCCCCACGGAGCGAGCGAGGGCCTCGGGGCCGCTGTGCGGCTCTGCAGAGGACAGGGCAGGGTGGTGACTGTCGTGTCTGCAGGGAACAGGGTCCCCGCGAAGCCCGGCCACACGAGGGTCACCTGGCTTCGGCCCCACGCAGCGCTCAGCACGGAAGCGTGAGCTGCTGTCCTCGCCATGCACGTGGGGCCCGGCGACCCAGGGGCCGTGTCACCAGCGAGGGCAGCTCGCCCGAGTGACTGATGCGCGGCACTGACGTTGGGACCTTCTCACTTTGGAAAGGCAAGGCCACCCCAACAGAGCCACGTGCTGGTCATCAGGTCACTTCCCGCCTGAGCACGGTGTCGCCCATGTGTCCTCACCCGAGGGTGCAGCTGCCCAGTCAGCCCCCGTCATGCAGGGAAGAGGCCGCGAGCCTTCAACAGCCACCTGTGGGACACCCAGCCCACACATCCCACACATCCCACGGATCCCACACGTCCCACGGATCCCACACATCCCATACGTCCCACGGATCCCACACATCCCACGGGATCCCACACATCCCACCGACCCCATACATCCCACACATCTCATGGAACCTCACGTACATCCCACAGGATCCCACACATGTCACGGAACCTCGTACACATCCCACGGATCCCACAGAACCTCCCACATTCCACTGATGAGAAGCTCATCCTCCAGGGGCTGTGCGAGGGCCAGGACAGGCCTCCAGGCCACGGGTCTGGGAGGTTTAAGACCTGGCCTGTCTGAAGCTTTCCGAATGGGACAAACCACCATGGTCCATACGATGCTACTGAGACCGCAGGTCGTTGCTTTCTGCCCTAGAACGAGGGCCTGTGAGGAACGGGGACATTAGAGAAGCCACGGAGCCAGTCGACACCACAGCCTGTCTCCAGCCTAGACTTTTCCGCTTGGGAGCGTGCGGAATGGAGGCCAAGCAGAGGCCATGGTCGGGCTGTGGCAGTCCACAGTTCTGGGGAGGTAAAAACTGGGGCTCAGAGCTCGGAGCCAAGGGGCTGCAGAGGTGAGGGGCCCTCGAAGCACTGTCTCCCAGCCAGGCACCCTGACTCCCAGGCCCAGAGGCAGAGCCAAACACGGCACCCAGGAGGGCACCCAGGAGGAGGCGCTGCCGAGGAGCCAGACGCGGAGCGTGGGCGGGTGCTCTCAGGGCCGGGACTCGAGGACCCACAGGCCGGAGGCGGACGGACAGACACCCAGTTCTGGGGGCGAGTCTCTAGAAGACTGCCCGCCGCCCGCCTGGCCCGGCTCTGGGCTCAGCTCAGGGGCCGGGGCACCAGCAGAACAGGGAGGGCTCCAGCCTTCAGGGAACTTAGGGTGACGCTCGTGGGAGCTGCCTTCTGCGGGGGCCTGTGCCAGGCCGGCCGTCTCCGCTCCGGACGCCACTGTGGGCGCGCGGGCCTTCCCCAGGTCTGCGAGGGGCCCGGGGTGGTGCCGCAGCTTCCTGGGTGCGGCCCCCTGGGACGAGCGTTGCAGTGTGGGGGACACCCGCGGGGACCCCCACACATCAGCGCCGACCCCATCGGGGCCCAAGAGGCTTCCTTAGGTCCCTGCATCTCCCCGCACAGCGGCCTGGTCCTGGCCACACCCTCCGTCCTCGCCCCCTCCCTTCCCTGCCACACCCAGGGCGCCCGGGCCTCAGGGTCCTCGGAGTTTGGGACTCTGACCTGCCACTTCCTGGTTCCCGGTGCCAATGGGTGGCCTGGCGGGGGACCGGGCACCCTCTCCCTCACCGGGGATGTGGGGGTGAGGCCGAGGGCGCGGCGTGGGGTCAGGGCTCCGGGAGGCTATTTTAGGCTCCGGCCGGCGGGCTGGGCCGGATGATGCGGCTCCCGCTGTCCACTGTTTACATCGCGTGCAAGTCACAGGAAGAGGGCCCGCTGTCCGGAGCCCGCCGGAGCCGGAGCCGGGACACGTGGAGGGAACAGGCCTTGGTGAAGACGGGGGGAGGACCCCGACATCAGGTTTATCCCAGGACTGGAGCTGGGCACAGGAGCCACAGCTCCCAGGAAAAGGCGGGCATGTGACGCTTATAAAAGATAACATCAACGTTTCTGTGTTCCGTGTTCCCAGTCAAAAAGCTTACAAAGGTATAAACGTCGCTCACTGTCAATCACTGTGAACTACAAACGGCCGTCAAACTCCTACGTGACCTTTGATGAGAATAGGGTCACGTTAACGGAGGTCAAGATGGCATTTGCCCTGCCTCCGCCTGTGACCCACAATAAACAGGCACATTCACCATAAACTGAGTGAGAGCATCTTTCTCCCCCTCCCCTCCTTCCCTCCCTCCCTTCTTCCCTCCCTCCCTCCCTCCCTCCCTCTCTCCCCCCCGCTCCGCCCTCCCTCCTCCCCTCCCCCATCTACTAGCACCTCTCCGTCCACCATCTGTTGTCCGCATCCTGCACCCACCCTCCCGGCGCACCAGGCCCTGCGGTCAGTAGGAGAGCTCCCTGCGGTGGAGCCCAAGCAGCCCCTTGTCTCCCCTTCCGCTGTACTTTAGGAGGACCCGGGGCTCCCGGAGGAAGAGCTCTGATCTTGGGTCCTGGTCTGGACTCCCCACCACAGTCCCAGACCCCAGGGCACGACCTTGACCTCTGGGACCTTTGGGTCGCCTTGGACAGACCCGTGGAGTGGGTCTGCTTAGTTGGGAGCTCTCCTCTCCTCCCCTCCTTCTCCCGTTCGCGCCCCCCCCCCCCCCCCCCCACCCTGCGGGTGCAGCCAGCGCCGCGGGAAGGGCCGTTTTAAAGGCAGCCTTTGTGCGGGAAGTCCTGGCGGTGCTTCTAACCGGGCCTGGTTCTGCAATTCTTCTGTTAATTGTCTGTGAACAACGAGCCCTTTAGCAGCCTCTGGATGGGGGCGGGCGGGCGGGCGGGCCGGCGGCCAGACGGGCTGAGCCAGCGAAGGCTGAGGAGGAGGCAAGCACCATCTCGGGTGCTTTTCTGGTGAAAAGCCACGTCCCGCATCTCCGGCCACATAGGCTGCCGCTCGGCCGCGGTCAACACGCACACACCTCCCTGGTCTTCGTTTCCTCTTCCAAAGCCCCCGTCAGGACCACATACACGTGTGCTCCACGGCGAGGCCGCCGTTTTCTGTGAGTCCCCGGAAAGCTTTCTTCTAGAAGCATCCGAGGTCCCACTCCCCCGACGGGCTGGGGGTGCCGGCCCACAGGACTCGGGGTCCCTGTCTGTGAGGTCCCCATGCAAACGGGGAGCGACCCTTCAGAACCTACGCCCCCCCCCCCCGCTCCCCCAGTCACAGGAGAACCAGAAAACGGCTCCCGCCCGCCGGACCTCGCGAGGACGTCCTTCCTCGGCTCAGGTCTGACCACAGGCGGGAGGAGGCACACCTCCCCGCAGGCGCCCGGGAACTCCCTTCCCTCAGACTGTCTCCTGGCACCGTCCACACGCAGGAGGACGCCCGCCCAGCGAGTCTCCGAGTGGCTGACAAGCCCCCTGGCAACCTGGGAGCCGGGCTGGCGCCTGCAGCTCGGGGAGCTCCCGGGACACGCTCTTCCCTGCTGGCTCCGGAACCGCTGGGGCCGGGGTGCCGAGGGGGCCCAGGCCGAGGATGGGGCCACGTGGGGCTGGGGGTGCTGAGGGCGCCCAGAGCACCCGGGCCGAGAATGGGGTGCACCCACAGCTGGGTCTGGAGATGCCGAGGGGTGGGGCGCACCTGGGGCTGGGGCGCTGGGGTGGGGAGAGGCCTCACACAGCAAACCTGGCCCAGACCCTCTGCCTCCTGCGTGCCCTTTCCTTCCACCGGGGAGCACACCCGGGAGCTCGACCGCCTGCCCCGGCTGCAGGCTCTGCGCCCTCAGCACTCATGTGGGGCGGCCTCACCCGCGAGACGGCAGCTGTGCCCACGAGCGCCCCTCCCACCCCGCCCGCCCCCGGCGCCGCCGACTGCCTTCGGTCTCTGCAAATCCGACCCCTCCCCCCGGAAGTGGACATGCAGTCTGCCCTGCGGAGACGGCCTGCCCGCCAGGGCCCCGGTGTGGCACGTGTCAGAGCTTCCCTCCTACGGGTGTGACGGCCCCAGTGAGGAGGACCTGGCTCCGCCGGTGCCCGCAGCCCTGGGGGGAGGGACACCTGGTCCCGTGACCACCTGCGGCCCGACCCCCCCACAGGAGCCGGGACGGTGACAGGCAGCGGTGTTTACCCTGGGAGGGCCCGCACCGCAGCCCTGGCCGGCGGCTCCGTGGTGAACACCGACCTATGAACCGGGAGGTTGCTCGTTCAATTCCCAGTCACGGCACCTGCCCGGGTTGCAGGCTGATCCCTAGTGGCAGCCGATCCATGATTCTCTCTCATCAGTGATGTTTCTCCCTCTCCCTTCCTCTCTCCCTAAAACAATAATCAAGACAAAACCTTTTCAAAAAAAAGCAGATGCCGAGGAGAGGCCCCGTGTCCTGAGGAAGACGGGCCCCCCGGCACCCGGCACCCGGCCTGCGCCCACAGAAACGGGCCACAGCAGCTAAGGGAGGCTGCGCCCCAACGTCAGACCCAGAGGCTGCTGTTCTAAGGCCCCGACCTGACAGTGGCAGTGTCCCCCTGGGACCCCTGAACCCCCCGGGTCCCTTCCCTGAACCCCCGGGTCCCCTCCATGAGTCCCCCAGGTCCCCTCCCTGAACCCCCCGGGTCCCTTCCCTGAACCCCCGGGTCCCCTCCATGAGTCCCCCGGGTCCCTTCCCTGAACCCCCCGGGTCCCTTCCCTGAACCCCCGGGTCCCTTCCCTGAGCCCCCCAGGTCCCCTCCCTGAACCCCCAGGTCCCCTCCCTGAGCCCCCCAGGTCCCCTCCCTGAACCCCCCGGGTCCCCTCCATGAGTCCCCCAGGTCCCCTCCATGAGTCCCCTGGGTCCCCTCCCTGAGCCCCCCGGGTCCCCTCCCTGAACCCCCCGGGTCCCCTCCCTGAGTCCCCCAGGTCCCCTCCATGAGCCCCCCGGGTCCCCTCCCTGAACCCCCAGGTCCCCTCCCTGAGCCCCCCAGGTCCCCTCCCTGAACCCCCAGGTCCCCTCCCTGAGCCCCCCAGGTCCCCTCCCTGAACCCCCCGGGTCCCCTCCATGAGTCCCCCAGGTCCCCTCCATGAGTCCCCTGGGTCCCCTCCCTGAACCCCCCGGGTCCCTTCCCTGAACCCCCGGGTCCCCTCCATGAGTCCCCCAGGTCCCCTCCCTGAACCCCCCGGGTCCCTTCCCTGAGCCCCCCAGGTCCCCTCCCTGAGCCCCCCGGGTCCCCTCCATGAGTCCCCCAGGTCCCCTCCCTGAACCCCCAGGTCCCCTCCCTGAGTCCCCCAGGTCCCCTCCCTGAACCCCCCGGGTCCCCTCCCTGAGCCCCCCAGGTCCCCTCCCTGAGCCCCCCGGGTCCCCTCCCTGAGTCCCCCAGGTCCCCTCCATGAGTCCCCCGGGTCCCCTCCCTGAGCCCCCCGGGTCCCCTCCCTGAACCCCCCGGGTCCCCTCCATGAGTCCCCCAGGTCCCCTCCATGAGTCCCCCGGGTCCCCTCCCTGAGCCCCCCAGGTCCCCTCCCTGAACCCCCCGGGTCCCCTCCCTGAGTCCCCCAGGTCCCCTCCATGAGCCCCCTGGGTCCCCTCCCTGAGCCCCCCGGGTCCCCTCCCTGAACCCCCCGGGTCCCCTCCCTGAGTCCCCCAGGTCCCCTCCATGAGTCCCCTGGGTCCCCTCCCTGAGCCCCTCGGGTCCCCTCCCTGAGTCCCCCAGGTCCCCTCCATGAGTCCCCCAGGTCCCCTCCCTGAGCCCCCCGGGTCCCCTCCCTGAACCCCCCGGGTCCCCTCCCTGAGTCCCCCAGGTCCCCTCCCTGAGTCCCCCAGGTCCCCTCCATGAGTCCCCCAGGTCCCCTCCCTGAGTCCCCCAGGTCCCCTCCATGAGTCCCCTGGGTCCCCTCCCTGAGCCCCTCGGGTCCCCTCCCTGAGTCCCCCAGGTCCCCTCCATGAGTCCCCTGGGTCCCCTCCCTGAGCCCCTCGGGTCCCCTCCCTGAGTCCCCCAGGTCCCCTCCATGAGTCCCCCAGGTCCCCTCCCTGAGTCCCCCAGGTCCCCTCCATGAGTCCCCCAGGTCCCCTCCCTGAGTCCCCCAGGTCCCCTCCATGAGTCCCCTGGGTCCCCTCCCTGAGCCCCTCGGGTCCCCTCCCTGAGTCCCCCAGGTCCCCTCCATGAGTCCCCTGGGTCCCCTCCCTGAGCCCCCCGGGTCTCCTCCCTGAACCCCCCGGGTCCCCTCCATGAGTCCCCCAGGTCCCCTCCATGAGTCCCCCGGGTCCCCTCCCTGACCCCCCGGGTCCCCTCCCTGAACCCCCAGGTCCCCTCCATGAGTCCCCCAGGTCCCCTCCCTGAGTCCCCCAGGTCCCCTCCCTCAGTCCCCCAGGTCCCCTCCCTGACCCCCGGGTCCCCTGCGTCCCCCTGGAACACGGGACCCACCACAGTCCCTCCTCTGGTCTGCTCTGTGTCCAGCCCAGCTTCCCCTCCGGTGGACACGGCTCACTGTGCCACACGCTCCACGCCCACGTGGGCCGCCCGCTCCACCCCAGCACCAGGGACGCTGCCCAGACGCTTGTGTGACCGGGTGAGTAAAGCAAGACAGGAGACACGCAGGGCGAGAGCGGAGACAACGTCGGGAGGCGCGCCGCCGTCCGCACGGTCCCGGCCTGTCTCCGTCAGTCCTGACCCACCTGGGCCTGTTGGACGGGGCACGGGGTGGCGTGGGCAGCTGCCCCTTCCGCTGCCCCTCCCCGGGCCTCGCACCCGAGTCCACGCCGCAGGTGTCCCCGCCCCCCACACCCCTGCCGACCGGCTTCAGGGTCCTCACCACACAGACCCCGCCATCGTCATGCTCCACGAGAAAGCCGTTAATCCCAGACGACGCGGGAGGCCCGACCCTCGGGGACACTGGCTCCCCACCCATGAGCGCGCCCTGCCCTCCGCTTATTTTTATCTCTGTTTATGGGACTGAAAGAACTCCAGAAGGTTCCGCCCACAACACAGATGCCACTGAGCAGCCTGCAGCCCCTCCCCCACCCCCTCTGCTTCCCGCGTCGCCCGAGGGTTCCGGACTCAACTTCCCCAGCGAGGGCAGCTGAGCTGCGAGGGGACCGCGCCCTGGCTGAGGCCGGACGCCTGGTCCGGCTCTGCATCTGCTCCGGGCGGGCCTGGGCCGCGTGACGTGGGGTCTGCCCTGCCCGCCATGCACGTGGCAGGGTCCCGAGTCCCCCTCCTCCAGAGCATTCCAGAAGCTTCTTTATCTTCACTCGGTCGCCCAGGAGAGCTGGCTGCCCCGTGGTTCCGTCCTCTGCCCGCTGCATCCTCGTCACACGCGCCCCCCCCCCCACACCCCCGCCTGCGAGCCCTGGGTCCCTCCGTCACCTGGCTCCCCACCCCCCCACCCCGGCTAACAGGCGCCACCCCAGGCACGGCCCTGGTCCTCACGCCCGTCCACGTCGCTCCCGGCCGAGGCCGAGGCGGCGGGAACAGGCCCCTGAGGTCATGGGTGGGTCAGCTGGGCCGGGAGGGGCGAGGGGAGGAGCGCTCGGCAGTCCTGGGCCTTGGGGTCAAGTCCGTGTGTCCCACGGCCGGCCACGCGGGCCTCCCCATGGGCACTGCCATCGACACCCTCGGCCACTGCCCCCCCCCCCCCCACGCCACTGTGAGCAGCTCCCCGCCTGTGCCTGCTGCTTCCTTCTCCCACAGGGAGGGGAGGCCCAGCCCCCTCACGGCCTTCACGTGGGAGCGCGGACCCAGACGTCCCAAGCGTAGCACCCTCACTCTGCACGCCGGGCTCACGCTCTGCCCTGGGCGCGGCTCTGCGGCAGCCGGAGCGGAGCTCACCTCACGGCTGTGGTCACAGGAGGCTAGAGAAAGGGCTGCTGCCGGCTGCGTGCCCAGGACTGACCCTCATCCCACGGCGCCCGTGTGCCGCCGGTGACCCCGCTCTGAGAGGCTCCCTGCTCCAGGGAGGCCGACCGTCCTGCTGTAGCTACACTCTTCCCACGCGAGATCCCTCCTCCACGCCTGCCTCCCTCCTCCCTCCTCCCTCCCTGTCTCTGCCCCTGCCTAGGCCACCCCTGCCTCCATAGGGACATCTGACAGTTGGGCCTAACTTCACAATTGCACCCACCTCCATGCTGCCTTCAGGGACAGGACGGGAGGGAGCCGTGGGCCTCATCGCCCTCAGAACGCCCAGACCCTCAGCAGGACGCCCCAAGCTCAGCCCAGAACCCCGAGGCCATCCTCACCACATGCCCACCGGGCAGAGAGTCCCCTCTCTCCGGGCAGAGAGTCCCCCCTCTCTCTGGCAGAGAGTCCCCTCTCCGCATACACACCAGCCCAGCTCTGTGCTCCCTGTGGTGAGAGCCGTCTCCATCCTGAGCAGACAACTCCCACTGCAACCGGCTCGCTGCGTGGGATTCAGGGAAACCACACGGGGGGTGACGGGCAATGGAGCCCAAACCACAGGAAACCGAACAGACGGATCCACTGGAGCCAGAGGGACCCCTGGGCCAGAGGGGACCCCGACTCTGGCGGGAAGTAACAAGAGGGTGACCCCTGACCGGGCGTCTCTTCCGGCCACCGACTTGCTTCCCCCAGGCAGTGTTTCGGGGTTCCCTCCCTTTCCTCGTTACTTGTCCCCTTCCTTCCAGCAAAACCCATCCTGTCTGCCGGGTCAGCGGAACCCAGGACACAGGCCCCGGCTCGGCCACCCTGTCGGAGCGCTTGCCGCCCGCCCGGCACCCTCAGAGCCTGTGCCGCCCGCAGCTCACCCGGAGCGGGAGGGGGGAGTCGGAGGGGAGGCTCGGGAAGGACGCAGACCACTCCTGCGAGGCGGAGGGGAGGGAGCGGGACGGCCTGGCCCTGTCCTGGGCAGCCCCGGGGTGGCCAGCGGGCCCCGGGATGGACGCGGCAGGCACATTTTTTTCATTTTTCTCGGTTTCAGCAAAAGAATGTGCTGCGCTGGGAAGCAGGCGGCGAGCCCACATCTGTGAGCCAGGCTCTCGGCGGCCAGGAGCCCGGCTCAGACAAAGCGGCTTCTCCCGAAACTGCCCCAGCTCGGTGGGCGACAGACCCCGAGCCTCAGGGACCCCAGGCTGCCTCCGAGGGACAGACACTGGGCAGAGCCCCCCTCCTCCCCGTCCTGTCCCGCCCCCTCCCCTCGGCTGCAGACCCCACAGCCCACCTGGTCCCACCCGGCCCCTCCCCCACCCCCAGATCAGGTTTCAGCACGGGGGGGGGGGGGGGGGGGGGGGGGAGAGGACGGACCCGTGTGGCAGGAGGCTGCTGGTTGGGCTGAGCGCTCACCTGGGCGCCCGGGCGCAGTCTGTCCAGGGAAGGGCCTGGGGCCTCGGGGCGGGTGGAGGTGCTCGGTGGCTCGTCCCCCAAGGCCCTGTGTGGCCAGCGGCGTCCCACACCCACTGGGGCAGGGCCGCTCTGATTCTGCGTCCCGGGGGGAGCTGGGGCCACCTCCCGGGAGGCCCATTCAGAGCCCTGAGCCCTGGCCCGAGGAGAGTGCTGGCCGGGGCGGGGTGTGTGTGTGTGTGTGTGTGTGTGTGTGTGTGTGTGGTGATGGGGGGGGGAGCCCTGGGGCGGTATGGGCGGGCCTGGCGGTCAGTCCCCAGTCCCCGCAGTGGCTCCGCCCCCTCAGCTCTGTGGTCGCTTCCTCTTGAGTCTTCCCCCTTTTCCTTCCCCTCCCTTTCATCTCATAAACTCCCAGCCAGCAAAACCCTCCGCCTCTTCACTTCGTCCCGCCAGCGCCACCCCAGGGACAAGCAGCCGGCGCAGAGGAGGGGCCACCCGCAGGACACCCAGACCAGCCCGGGGAGGTCGCCCCCCAGGACCTGCCCCTCAGGAGCCACCTCCCCCCAAGTGGGACCTGGTTCCCTAGTCCCATGCTCACAGCGGAGAACCCTCTGGCAGCCACCAGAATAGCCGGTCAGCCCTGCCCCTGCCCCCGCCCCTAGGTGGGGGCATCGCCCCCGAGGCCCGCCCCGCCCGCCCGCCTGCCTGAGTGCTGGGGACCTTCACCTGCCCCTGCCCTGCCCAGCCCGCAGGCGCTGCCCGGCCCAAGCGGACTCCCGGCCCAGAGCCATCTGCAGACTCTCACCTGCTGGGCCCCCTCCCGCCAGCAGGCTGCTCACACTCTGGCCCTTTCTCCCCTCTTCTCTGCTCATATTCTGCCCTCTCTCTGAAAGGTCAACCCCCACACACCAGCTGGTGAAGAACTCCTACACATTCGTCAAAACCCATTTCAAATGACCTCCCTTGTTACAGGACTTGGGACAGTCCCCTCAGTCAGCACGTGCTCCATTCCTGTGGCCTGGAACCTGCAGGAACAAGTCCCTGGAGCAGGGGAGGGGCTCTGCCGTGTGTGTGGCCTTCGGGATGGAAGCATTCCTAGGTTTACCCCCCAAGCCCAGCACGGAGCGGGCACTCACCCCCCGCCTCGCCTGCCTCACGGGCCGGGCACAGCCCCACCAACCACCACCTCCCAGGGCTGACACCACCCGCTCCCGTCCTCCCTGGGACACGGCCGGCACCGCCTCCCACATGCGGAATGGGCCCAGGCAGGTGCACACGCAGCACTGCCCCCCCAACCCCCGCGCAGCCCTGGGCCACCTCCAGGGCACGGCAGGAAGATCCCGGACCCTCCGGTCGCAGGCACTTCCTCTGCTTGTTTGCTTCCTGTGTCTCGGGCGGAGGCTGTCGGAAATGCAGGCTCAGCGAGGGCGGCCCAGCTTTCCCACGCCCCTCGCTCCTGACAGGGAGGAAGGCGAGCCGAGCACCAGGCCCAGGAAGGGCTGGGACAGACAGACAGACGGCGCTCCTCAGGCGACCCTGCTCCCCAGGCTGGGCGGCAGCCACGGGGGTGAGGGGTGGGTGTGCTCTGGGGCAAGTCACACACAGAGAACGCGCCGAGACTGCGGCCCACGGGGCCACGTGCCCACGCTGCACGCCCTGGCGGGTCACCACGGACAAGCGCACACGCTGTGCCTGGCCAGGCCGGCCCTCTCCACACTGGCCTCGGGCCGGGACCACGCATGGCCTCCCTCTGAGGGTCAGGCGTCCCTCTCCGTCTCTCACCCACTGACTGACCTATCGGAAAACGAAGCAAACTTTTCCCGCGGCCTTTTCCCCACGAGACGCCGGACGTTACCAAGAGTGAAACGTGACGGACAACAGCGCGTAGGCCATTGGGAGACTCGGGCCCTGGCCCAGCCCTGCCTCCCGCAGGTCTCCACCTGCCCACCAGGGGGCAGCCTGGGAACCTCCCACCAATGGACAGGCAACCTGGGGCCCGGGGTGAGGCCTGGGCTGCACAGCCATGAGGGGAGCAAGGGAGAGGGGGGAGGAGGACGGAGGAGGAGAGGAGGGAGGAGGGGGAGGGGGGAGGAAGACAGAGGGGGAGGGGGGAGGGGGAGAGAAGCACATCGCGGGGCAGGCAGAGCCTGGGGAAGGCCTGCGGTCTGGGTGCGAGAAGGGGGGGATCAAGGAGGCAGACTTCTTGCCTAAGGTGCCCGGAGCGGGCGCGGGGAAGGGGGCGTGCCCCTGGGTGCCCCCTCCGGGCCCAGCCGTCCTAAGGATCAGCGGGACAGTGTTCCACGCCCGCCAGCCCGCCAGCCCCTGGCGTGCCCGCAGGCCCATGGGTCCGGGGGGCCTCTGTGCATCACCCCCCGGGGCTCTGCCTGTCTGGTGCCACTCTGTGAAGGGGGACCCAGGTTCCCCCACTACAGGCGTGTCGCAGGAGGGCAGCCTGGGACAGAGAGGGCGCCTCCGTGACCCGCACGTATGACAAACGAAGAGGAATCTCAGACAGCCCCAGTGACCAGGCCTCCGTCAGAGCCTGCCACTCTGACGCCCCCACCCCCGCTGTCCGCGAGCCGCCTGTCCCGCACCAGGGAGGCCCTGCTAATCCAGCTCCACGGTCCGCAGAGAAGGGACCGCAGACAGACAGACCTCACTGCGCCCGCCCGCGTCACGTGGCCCACCGCACGCTCCCTGGAAGCACCGGCAGCGGCCCCTGCATCTGACCTCTGACCCACCCGCCCCCGGCACGCCCTCCGCAAGGCCCTGCCTTTTGTCCAAAGGACGGAACTCTCCTGGCTTTGGGGTTTCCACAAGCTCCCTCTTCCTCTGCACGTGCACGTGTAAGTGCTCAGAAAGCCACGAAGACCTCGGCCAGGCACAGCGTGACCACACACACACACACACACACACATACACACATGGTACACACATGTGTCGTGATAAGTCTATGAGAATGAACTGAAACGTGGCAGGATCTAACCCAAACAGGATGCTCGGCAGGGGGGCACCCTAGTCTGGGGCCACCAGGTTCCAGGGTGAACACCCCCAATGCTCCGACAGGCTGGTCACAGCCAGTCACAAAGGCTGAGGCCTGGCGACGCGTCTACGCCCCCACGTCCCTCAGCGACTCAGGGGGGCTGACCCTCCTCAGCTCTCACCCCAGCGAGTCCCGCAGAGCGTGGGGCCGTGAGGATGGGCACCTCCCTCCCCCGTCCAGGCTGCGAGGGTGCCGTCCGCACAGGCCCGGCTCAGAGGCCTGGGAAGGGAAGGGAAGGCCGCAGGGGCGCTGGCGGGCACTCCGGAAGGGAAACACCCAGGTTTCACGGGCCAGGGCCGCCTGCACACCCTCAGATCACCTGTCCTCAGCGGCCTGACCCCCAACCACCCTAGAGACCAGGGCACCTGCTGTGGGTCCCGGACCCCAGTGCCCACACCCGGCCTTCGGGGCGCAGACCGCCCGCTCCTCCGACCCAGGGCTCAACGAGGCGGCCCGGGCGCGGCCTGGAGGGTCTGGAATCAAAGCTCCATCTCACTCCACGTGCACGGCCAAGGCTGGCCCAGCGGCGAGCACGGCGTCGTTTCTGCTCGTTCACAGACGCCCCAGCAGCGCCCGCACAGGGGCAGGACGGCGAGCTCAGGGCGCCCACGCCGGCCACCCTGTTCTGGTCCCCCGCCCCGCTCCCGCCTGCGGGCTCAGAACCAGGACAGCAGGTGCTGAGGGGACACCCGCGGGCCCATCGGAATGACGGCCAGGCGCCCAGACGCCAGGACGGCCCAGAGGGCGAGGCGATGGGCACCAGCTCAGGGGACAGGCTCCTCGGCCAAAAGCAGCAGCAGAGGCCTGGCCGCGGAGGGGCGGCACGGGGACCGTGTCCGACCGCGAGCCGCCCCTCGTCCCGCGGCTGCACCCGCTGGCCCCGCCCGCCTGCCCACCTCCGCGGCTCATTTTCACGTAGTTTCCAGCCGCCACCTTCCCTCTCTCACGCTCCACACCCGCTGTGTGGGTCCCACTCAGGGACGAGGCCTGCAGACAGACACCCGTGCACACCAGACACGAGGACTGAGCACACGCACGCCGTGACGTGACGTGATGCACGGGGCCTGCCCCTCAGCTCCGCACAGGCAAAGCCACCGAGGGCCCCGCACACGTCACACACGCCTGCACACGTCACACACGCCTGCACACGTCACACACGCCACCACCCACACCAGCTCCCAGGCCCCTTGCAAACATTCTCAGTCCAGTTCACGAAAGCGCCAAAGAAGAGCGAGCCCGGCCCGGGAAGGGTGCAGCCCGGAGAAGGTTCTAGTGTCGGGCTGTGAGGGCCGACCAGGCCTCGCCCGAAGTGATTCTCCCTGGACGGGCACCGGGACTCCTTGCTTCCTGGGGAAGGTGCAGCGAGGGGGGCGGGGGGGGGCCCTCGAGCACCTGCATCGCCGCGCAGCTACCACTCCCGCCCGCCCTGCCCGGGCATCTGACGCGGCCGGGCACGGAACGCTCCAGAAGCTGCCCCCCCCCAGCAGCGGCCATGCCTGGAAGCTCGAGGGCAGTGCCCAGCGTCGGGGACACAGGGCCAGGACGGTCGGGGGCACGAGGCCGTGGCGAGGGCTGCCTCGCCGCATGAGCGCCGGGGCCCCTTCCTCTAAAGGGGTCCAGTTTCTTCTCCGCGTCACGCCCTGCTGCTCGGCTGCCAAGGTCACTGTGACCTTCCCAATAACCCTCCTCACAGACACTCAGCCGCACTGGGCGGCGGGCGGAGACGCGTCGCCGATGCCACCCCAGCGGGCGGCAGGGTGCATCCCTCACCTCCCGTCAGAGCCACCCTCGCTCCCCGCTGAGCCGTGCACAGCCCAGGAGCCGCGCCGGGAGCGGAGGCGGGCCTTACCGTGAGCCGCTTGGTACAGGCCGCTGGCGCTGCCCGTCTGGGGCCCGGGCGGGCTGAACGCGGGGTGGTGCGGGGGCGTGGTCACTGGAAGAGACACAGGGTGAGCAGCCGCGATCCCCAGAGGCAGGGCGGGGACCAGGGGCGCCTTCCCTCAGTGCTCACCGTATGGTGTCAGCGGAGACACGGGAAACGCCGGGGTGGGCGACGCAGAGCCGCTGCCGGTCTTGCTCGGAGAGAAGGCCCTGCCGTCAACCCCACCCTCATGGAGGTGTGGAGGAAGCGCGGGGGTCACCGTCTGGAAGTGACACGGCCCCGGGAGGCCGCCCTCCGTCAGCGGTCTGAGGGTGGGGACGGGGGACCGGGGGACGGGCTGGTTCCCCATCCACAGCCCCTCCCGGGGGTCAGGGGCAGAGTGACCGGGAGTCGGCAGCCGCCCCCCTGAGCCCCCACTGCACCCCTGCCGCTCAGGAGGAGCCCTGGGGGACGGGTGGGCGGGGAGGGGCCGGGGTGGGGGAGGGGCCGCGGGGGGGAGGGGCCGCGGGGGGAGGGGCCGCGGGGGGAGGGGCTGTGGTGGGGGAGGGGCCGCGGTGGGGGTGGTGGCTGTACCTCCTTGGCATCTGCTGGGGACAGGAACGGCGCCCGGCCCGGAGCCTGCTCCACGCCCAGGGGTGTGCCCCACCCGCCCTGGGGGAAGGCCGGCCCTCCCGTGTCGTTGTCGTACTGCCCGAGGCTCGGCTTCCGGAGCCTTCTGCGCAGCTCGTCCCCCGGGGAGCCTGTGAGGAGAGACACATGGCTGCGGGCTCTGACCGCCCACTGCCCGCTCTGCCCACTGCCCGCTCTGCCCACTGCTCGCTCTGCCCGCTCTGCCTGCCCATTGCCCGCTCTGCCCACTGCCCGCTGTCTGTCCACTTTGCCCGCCCACTGCCCGCTCTGCCCGCCCACTGCCCGCTGTCTGTCCACTTTGCCCGCCCACTGCCCGCTCTGCCCACTGCCCGCTGTCTGTCCACTTTGCCCGCCCACTGCCCGCTCTGCCCACTGCCCGCTCTGCCCACTGCCCGCTCTGCCCGCTCTGCCCGCCCACTGCCCGCTGTCTGTCCACTTTGCCCGCTCTGCCCACTGCCCACTCTGCCCACTGCCCGCTCTGCCCGCTGTCTGTCCACTTTGCCCGCTCTGCCCACTGCCCACTCTGCCCGCCCACTGCCCGCTGTCTGTCCACTTTGCCCGCTCTGCCCACTGCCCACTCTGCCCGCCCACTGCCCGCTGTCTGTCCACTTTGCCCGCTCTGCCCACTGCCCACTCTGCCCACTCTGCCCGCCCACTGCCCGCTCTGCCTGCCTGAGGCCAAGAGCCAGGCCTGTGTTTGGGCCATTTGTGGCTCGGGGTCAGCTGTGCACAGCCTTCCTGCCAGAAGGTCAAGGTCATTTCCAAGTGTCACAGAGGTCTGACGGTTAGTGTCTGTTTGCTGATAGGAACCTGCTGACGTGACTGGTCCGAGAGCAGGACAACCCCCCTGACGGCCGTGCTTCCTGCCAGAGGCGGCCACAGGGCTGAACGTCCTGCAGAGTGAGGGCCGCACGGAGGACTGCGGGTCTGGGCTGGCGTTCAGGTCCTCCCTCCCTCGTGCCACTGAGTCACTTTGTAACCAAAGGAGCTGGAGACCCTCTCAAAGCGAAGCTAAAGTCACTGCCCTGCCGGTGGCTCCGTGGGTGGGAACGTCACCCCCCACGCCCACGGCTGCAGGTTCGATTCCTGGACACGGGCCTGGGCTGGGCTTCGACCTCTGGTTGGGGCACAAGCAGGAGGCAGCCGGTCATGTTTCTCTCTCCCTTCCTCTCTCTAAAAGTCAGTAATGATATTAAAAATCTTTAAAAGAACAATTCCAGGAACTGAAGTGGTGCGTTTCCCCAACCATTTCAGCACGACCCTCCGAGGAGCGGGCATTCCCAGCCCCTCGCGCTCGGTCCTTCCTCACCACGAGAATCAGGAGTCACTAGGGATGCGTTCCATCCACGGGAAAACCTATGAAGCTAAAGCCAGTGGGTGGTCCTAAGCCCTGACCCCCGTCCCCGTCCACACTGTAGGTCACTGCCTGTCCACTGCGGTCACCTGGCCTTCCCAGGACTAGCTGGGCAGGACGGCCCGGACTGGTCCTCCCACCGCATCTCGGGGATTGGGCCCTGCAGGCCCGGCTCCGTGGGCACGGACCCCTCGGCTGCAGGGGGCACGCAGGGTCCCCACCAGGCTGCACTGCCTGTGCTGGGCCCTGGAGCTCGCGTCCTGGGTTCCGCCACCTCAGCCCTGCTCTCCGGAACCTGCTCTCCCCATCGTCCCTCCACACGCCCCCCCACCCACTGGCAGGACCTGCCCGGCGCTCAGCCACCCGCTCCTGGGGCAGCTCAGGGGCCTCTCACCGCCAGGATGGCACAGGGGCTTCCCTGCCCCAGCCTATGCCCAGGGCCAGCTGCCGCCTCCACCCCTCCCCCAAGGCTGCGCCGCGAAGCACGACGCGCGAGTGTGCGCCCAGGAAGCGCAGCTCACCTTGCTGCCCGGGGGCCCTGCCGGGGTCCTCTCCTCGGTCCTGCAGGCGGCCGCTGGCCCGGGGCCCACCCCCCACGCCGTCGGGGGCCGAGGGGCCGCTGGCCAGGCTGCCCAGCTTGTTCATGTGGGTGGGGAGGGGCTCGAAGGTGGGGTCCAGCTCCAGGATCAGCCGGTTGAGCTGCTCGATGGACTGGTCGATGTCCAGGGTGGGGGAGCCCGGGGAGGGGGCCGGGCAGGGCTCCGGGCCAGTCCCGTTGACAACGCTGACGCCTGGGAGCCTGGCTTTGCCGGGGGAGGGCCGCTGGGCTTCAGGGGGGTATGGTCCGGGGCCGATGGCCACTCTGCTGCTGGCCCCCCGGGTGGGGATGACCGGGAGCCCCGGCTGGGCCTGCGCCTGCGCCACGCGGGAGCTGTCCGCCGTGCCTCGGGCGACGAGCCGGGCCTCCCCGTGGGGGGCGAAGCTGTACTGGTGGGTGGCCACCATCTGCTGCTGGCGCACCCAGGTCTGCGTGGAGTAGCCGCTCGGCTCGTAGGCCTGCATCTGGGCCAGCGCACAGGGTGCCCGGAGCGCGGGCTGCGGCTGCTTGGGCTCACAGCCCCCGAACGCCTCCCGAGCGCACAAGGGCTCCCCGCCGAGGCCCAGGTCCGGGACGTGGGCGCCATGCTGGTCTTCTCCGGCGCTGCTGCCAAATCCGTCCGACAGGAGCGAGTTGTGGCTGCTCTGGTGGCTGGCGAAGGGGCCCAGGGCGGCCGACGGGTGTCCCTCCGAGGAGGAGAGGGTCCCCACGCTGCCCACGCTGCGCAGGTCGTGGCCGGGCACCTCGTCGTCCAGGATGTCCGTCTCCCGGTCCTTCGGCGTGGCGTCCCCGTTCACGTGGACCTGGGCTGGCACGATGTGACGCGTCCCGCTGATCTTGCTACAAGCATCGGTCATGTCCTTGAGGGGGCTTCTGGAATCTTCTAGGCCAAAGCCACTGAGCAGCTGATCCAGCTCGGCCTTCTCCTGGGGGCTCAGACCCCGCTGGGGTCCCGGGGCCGGGGGCTCCTCGGTCCGGTCGGTCCGCGCCGAGGCCGTGGAGTGGCCCGAGTCGCTGCTCACCGACAGGGTGTGGTCGCTGTGGTCCGGGCTGCTGGCGGCAGGGACGGCTGGGCCCCCCCCTAGGACGCCGGGGTCCGGGGCGCTCTTCTTCCTCACCTTGGCGTATAAGCTGCCGTCCACGGGGCCCTGCGTGTGCAGCACTGGAGGGAGGGAACGGGAGGTGGTCAGTCAGCGGGCGGAGCCCGGGAATGGTGTGGCATCTGTCCAGACAAATCCATTCCTAATGGACAGCACACAGGACCAGGCCCCCAGCTCTGCACCCGAAAGCCCACGGAAAGCAGCTCAGTGAACTGTGTCAGGCCCCGGACAGTTCTGCCTTTTTCCTTTTTTTTTTTAAAGGAATTTTTCTTTTTTCTTCCTTAAAATATATTTTTATTGATTCAGAGAGGAAGAGGGAGAGAGAGATAGAAACATCAATGATGAGAGAGAATCATCGATCTGCTGCCTCCTGCACGCCCCACACTGGGGATGGAGCCCTGACCGGGAATCGAACCCGGAACCCTTCAGTCTGCAGGCTGACACTCCATCCAGCCAGGGCCACTTCCGCCTTTTTATGCAGAGACGGTCACTCAGGGTCCCCTGCCGGAGGGCCCGTTAGCTTCACCAGCAGGTGGGATGCTGAGCTCAGCTCTGCCTGCTAATCCCCGAACATCAAGCAGGAACGGAGCCCCGGGGCCGGCAGGCTCCCCTCCCAGCCGGGAGCACCCACTGAGCGGGCGCACTCCTGCTGGACAGACAGCGCTGGGACCTGCTCAGGGCAGGACCAGCCTCGGTCTTCCTGCTACCGCGGCGACTCTGGGCCGGGGAGGGGCCCGAAGCACGAGGGGCAGGACTCAGACACGACGCCGACTCCGCGCCCCCATCTCCATACAACGGCCAGGAAGGAGAAATGCGGCCTGGGATGGGCGGGGAGAGCCCCTCCAGCAACCAGCACCCAGGCCCCTCCCAGCGAACCGGCCTGTCTGCCCCGGCCTCCCTGGGGCCATCACAGACACGGCCGTCTCTGCCCAGGGACGCACGAGGCGCAGCCTGGAGGGCGGGAAGGACGAGCGTGCCTCATTACAGGGCGGAGGCTGCGTCACCAACCCCCCTCCCCCGCCCCCGAGCCCCTGGCTTCTGACAGGCACTTTCTCACAGGAGGGAGAGGTTCTCAGAAAATACTTCCAAAGTAACCTAAGAAAACGAGGACGCCCCAAAAAGATGAAAACATTCCTTCCCATCGTGGCTGAGCACAAATTAACCAGTGTCCACCTGTGCACTCAGGCGTGTGCCCAGGTGTGTGCTCACAGGCGTGTGCCCAGGTGTGTGCTCACAGGCGTGTGCCCAGGTGTGGGCTCACAGGCGTGTGCCCAGGTGTGGGCTCACAGGCGTGTGCCCAGGTGTGGGCTCACACGTGTGTTCTCAGGTGTACGCTCATAGATGTGTTAAGGATCAGCCAGATAAAGGCACTCCTTCCAAATGCTAACCACTGAGCAGCCCCGAAGGTTCAGAACTGAACGTAATACCCCAGCCCAGCTTCCAGCAAAAAGCCAGCCCCGGGCTCTCCCAGCACTGCCTCTGTGAACCTGCCCTCCTTGGTGACAGGTTTACTTAAAAAACCAACCTTCTGCCCACCCGGTGTAGCTCAGCGGTTGAGCGTCGAGCCAGGAACCAACAGGCCACCGGTTCGATTCCCAGTCAGGGCACATGCCCACGTTGCGGGCTCCATCCCCGGGGGGAGGGGTGTGTGCAGGAGGCAGCCAATCCATGATCTCTCTCTCATCGATGTTTCCATCTCTATCCCTCTCCCTTCCTCTCTCTCGCTAAAAAAAAAAAAATCATTAAAATACATCCATTTTTAAGAAAAGCAACTTTTCACTGTGAAAGAGCTGGAGTGCCCCCTACCCCCGCAAGTCTTCCGCAGAGAAGCGGGAGGTCTCCGGGCAGGAGCGGGAGGGGTATTTGCATCTACCCCCCGTTTTCTGAGATTCTTTGGAAATGCTGTCCGAGAACCTCTCCCTCCTGTGGGAACGTGCTCTCAGATGGCTCGCCCAGCACAGGCCAGGCTGCGGGTGCTGACAGCCAGGGACAAGGGGCGCCTGGGGGTCCTCACAGGCGGGGCGGCCTGGGGCGGGACGGAGCAGAGGGGAGGGGAGGCAGGGGCACCGCTCGCCCAGGCAGTCCGTGGGCAGAGGCGGGAAGAGGGAGCGGATGAGGAAGGGGTGTGGCCGGGAAGGCTGCTCTAGGTGGGTTATTTCCACGTCAGAGGAAGAGAGAGCCCGAAACGGTGTGAAGCCCACAGCTCGTCCCAGCACCCCCGGGAGCCAGGGCGGCGGCCGCCGGAGGGTCCCACCGAGTCCCCCGCAATACGGAGCCGCAGGGGCAGGCAGCCCGCACAGGTGAGAATCAGAGGCTGGGGTCTGGGGGGGCACTGCGATGGAACCCGCTGGACACCCCCAGGAATTCCAACCCGCCTCGCCCTGCTTCCTGCCCCTGAAAACGTAGGAATCCCAAACCCAACCCTCCACTTTCTGTGCAATCAGCAATTTAACGTCAGAAAGGAATTTGCCTGAATGTTTTCTCTGCTGTTCCACACACACACACACACACACACACACACACACACACGCCATTCCACACGCACACACGCCATTCCTTAGCAACGACTCAAGCACCCTGTCTCCATTCTGCCCCCCCCCCCCCCCGCCCCGGTCCGGGCTTGGCAGCTGCTGGGTGGACGTGCACTTTTGCCCCGGCCGGTCCCCATGGCTGCTCAGCTCGCCCCCCAGGCACAGCCCAGGAAGGACGGCCCCACCCGCCCGCCTGAGCCACTGCGGGATGGGCCTCCTCTGGACACGGCCCCCGCAGCCCCGCGGGCGCTCTCCAGCGGCCTTCCAGGCGACTCGCTCCCCTGGCCACCAGCCACACCATCCAGCACGTCCAGACGTCCCCACCGTGGAGGCGCTGGTGGAACCGTCTCCACAGCTCCCTGCGGCCACGGAGGGCGCCACGGCCTTGGCCCCCAGGAGGAGTGTCCACAGGAGAGACAGCTCCACCGTCTGCCTCTGCGCCCAACGCTCTGCACGAACACAGCTCCACAGGCTCTGCCCTGCCCGGCACGGGGCGGGCGGGGGGGGGGGGCGAGGGGGGAGGCAGGAACCTGCAGGGAATGACGTGAGGAGGAAGGGTGGGTTCAGGACAGGCCAAACTCCTATGACTGTGCACTAAACAGAGTGAACTTCGCATGCAAATCACACCTTAACGTAAAAACGATCGTGAGCCTGGCCGGCGTGGCTCGGTGGTTGAGCGTCAACCTATGAACCAGGAGGTCAGGGTTTGATTCCTGGTCAGGACATGTGCCTGGGTTGTGGGCTCGATCCCCAGTAGGGGGCGTGCAGGAGGCAGCCAATCAATGATTCTCCCTCATCATTGATGTTTCTCTCCCTCTCCCTTCCTCTCTGAGATCAATAAAAAAGTCTTTCAAAAAATAAAATAAAAATGTTCATGAAATCAAGACCGCACTGAGGCGCCCGGCAGAATGAGCCCACCTGCCGGGGCTCCCTCCTCCTTGCTCTTGCCTCCCCGCTCCCCGCTCCCCCTCCAGGACCTCCCGGACCCCCGGCAGCGACACGGCTCCTCCCTGGGAGGCGGCCTGGCCCTGGCCTCCCCGCGCATCAGCTGCGGCCTTCTCCGTCGTGGCGCAGCTGCCTGTCTTCCTCCCCTTCCGGACTTTCTGGCGTCGTCCATCTGGGCTGGCACCCGGGCCGGCCCCAGCCGTGTGGCCTCGGGTGAGTTACTGGGCCTCTCGGTGCCTCGCTGGGCATCACGGGGCGCAGAGGCCGGGGGACGGGAGCGTCCCCTCGTGTCTGACCAATGGGCGTGCATGACCCAGCTCCACGGACCTTATGCTCAGAGAGCTACGCTGGAGAACAAATTTAAAAACTTATCCAGCTCCCGTAAGTCACTGCCATGACTTGGCCCAGGCCCAGGCCACGTGCAGTCTGTCCGTCCGTCCTGGGACGCTGCAGCCGCGCTCTAACTGCTGCCAGATCTGCTTTCACCTCCCCGCAACAGAGCCCGCCTCCCGCTAGGTACCCACACACCTGCCTTTGGATGACACCGCTTCCCGCCGAGGAGAGAACCAGGGCCCAGAGCCGCCCGCCGTGGGCTTCTGAGAACATCCCTTCAGCCGGCAGACCCCGGGCGGCTGACGGTCAGCTGCATCGCGCCCTTTGCCTCTTTTTATAAAAATAGGAACAGCCACGGATGGTGACAGACCACTAAGTCCCCAGGGCGTGACGTGCGGCCTGCCCCTCGACAGATAAACGCCACTGCTCCCCCAGGCGGGTTTCCAGAAGTGCCCCCCACAGCACCTCGCTTCTCTTCCTGAGGATGCCCGCCTGGCGAGCCCAAACTCAGAGCCGAGCCCCCAAACTCAGAGCCAAGACCCCAAACACAGAGCTGGACCCCCAAATTCAGAGCTGAGCCCCAAATTCAGAGCTGAGCCCCAAACTCAGAGCTGAGCCCCAAACTCAGAGCCGAACCCCCAAATTCAGAGCAAGCCCCCAAATTCAGAACCGAGCCCCAAACTCAGAGCCGAGCCCCAAACTCAGAGCCAAGACCCCAAACACAGAGCTGGACCCCCAAATTCAGAGCCGAGCCCCAAACTCAGAGCCGAACCCCAAACTCAGTGCCGAACCCCAAACTCAGAGCTGATCTGCAAACTCAGAGCTGAGCCCCAAATTCAGAGTTGAGCCCCGAACTGACAGCTGAGCCCCAAACTCAGAACCAGAACCCAAACTCACAGCCGAGCCCCAAACTCAGAGCTGAGCCCCAAACTCAGAGCGGCCTGAGCTGCCAGGCGGGAGGCTCTGGGCAGTGCCCCCGGCCACCATGCCTGCCAGGGGCTGTGCCAGTGTCTTCGGAAGCGAGCAGCCTTAACCCCCTGGAGAAACAGATCGGAGAGAAGAGCAGGCGGAGGAGGGAGGCGTTCCAGCAGAAGCAGACGCCTCCCGGGAAGGGGCGTGCCCTGTGGGACCCAACCCCGGGGAGGCTCCGGCTCCTGGTGACCCGGGCGCGGCTCCGGAATGCAGCCCCTACAGCGCGATGCAGCGGTGGGGACACGGAGCGGCTGTGGCTGACGTCCTGGACGTGGCGACTGGACGAGGCGACTGCAGGGGCAGCACGGCCCCTCTCCCGTGCCCCAACCCGCTGGCAGGCCCGGGGCACCGGACTGGCAGCCTCTGCAGCGCAGCCGGCCTTTCAGACTCGCCCGCCTCAACCCTTCCATCCCGAGGGGCAGCGGTAACACCGCTGACCGAGAACCAAGTCTCCCTCCCCGAGGCGGGCCTGTCGCTCACTCCCAGCCTCCTCTGCGCCCCCAGCAGCACCATCTCCCGCCTCGGACGCGCTGTCTGCTGCGCAGCCCCAGGCAGAACGGCTGTCCCGGTGCTGGTGGCTTTGCAGAAGCCACCCACCCACCCCACACACATACATGCATGCACACAGCCACGCACACATGCATACACGGGCACATGCCTGCCTACCTTCCACACCGCCCAGCAGGCCCTCAGTCTATGTGGGACCCGCTTTTCCTTTTCCGGGAAGAAAGCTCCAGCCCAGAGGAACAGCATCCCGGGGGGCGTGCCTCCCGAGGGCCGGCCTCCCGCCCCCCACCCCGCGGCCTCCCGCCCGCCCCCGTGAGCATGAGCACAGAAGGTGGAGGAGCCTGTTGGCTGAGCAGGGGACTTTGACTCCCCAAAAGGCGGGCAATGTAAACACGAGGTGGGGCTTAGTGCAATCAGGTTTGGTGAAATTTGAACCCTGGAGGCCCAGGAGGCGGAGAAAAGCTTCTCAAGGCAGGGCCGGGCTCCAGGCCTCCCCTCACCCTGCCAGCCAGCTCCAAGTTCACTGCCTCCTCCGAACCCAGCCAGGCGCCTCCGCCTCCGCCTCCGCCTCCCTCCCTGGGCCCTGCGAGGTCACAGTTCCCTCCCCCCTCTCCCCACAACGCGGCCGCGTTCCCTCCCCAGGGCCCTGGTCTGCTCGCTCTGCACACCTTCCGAGGAAGGCCCAGACCTCTGCTGAGACCACGGCAGGGGGAGGGGCTGCGTGGGGGCACACAGCACTGCACCCCGGCCCTTCTCTCGCTGCTCCTGGTTCCATGATCACGTATTTAAAGGCAGCGGTTTTTCCTGCCAGGATGTCTGAGCCCGACAAGGAGGAAGTGCACCTGCAGAGAGAGGCCTGGGCCCGCCCTCAGGAGGAAGTGCACCTGCAGAGAGAGGCCTGGGCCCGCCCTCAGGAGGAAGTGCACCTGCGGGGAGAGGTCTGGGCCCGCCCTCAGGAGGAAGTGCACCTGCAGAGAGCGGCCTGGGCCCCGCCCTCAGGAGGAAGTGCACCTGCGGGGAGGGGCCTGGGCCCGCCCTCCGGAGGAAGTGCACCTGCGGGGAGCGGCCTGGGCCTGCCCGTCACCAGGGTCTGGTTCTCAGTCTCTGGTTGAAAGAGATGAACCACTGAGTTCTCAGGAGCCTAGGAGACACCTGTGCCCACTGACATCCATCACCTCCTGTGGCCTCTCCCGTAAACCCGCACGCACAGCCCTTCCCTGCTTCACGGCGGCCCCAACCAGAGGGCACAGTCCGAGGTGAACGGAGAGCAGGTGTGGGGAAGGGGCGACACAGAAACAAACCGCCGCCCGACCTGACCCTGACGCCTCGTGTGCAACGGGAAGGCGGGGAGGGGAGCCGGTCCCTGGCGACAGGCTGTACACCGTCCGGCAGGGAAGCTCCTAGCTGGTCGTCTTACTGACCGGCCACCGCCCATCGCAGCCCCACCTAGAGCCTGACCCAAGTCACCAAGCCTGATCTCGCGAGCACCCCGAACCCCCAAGGGCGTGGGTGCTGCCCTCCACATAGAGGGTGGGGTTCCCAGCCTCCCGGTTCCTCGGGGACCGTTCTGACCCACCGTGTGATGACGATGCCAGACCCCCAGACGCACCTTCGCCATCAGCTCCCAGGTTCTCGTAGGAGTCCCAGCGGATCAGGGGGTCGGCCGTGTTGAAGTCTACGCTCACGCCATGGTCGCTGCGGAAATGCTCACAGCCTGCGGGGGGCGGGGACGGGGACCAGTCAGCCGAGCCGGCGGCTCAAGCTCGTGCTGACGATGGGGCTGCGCTCCTGGTCAGCCCTGCCCTCCAGGCCTGGCATCACCATGCGAGCACCCACCGTCCCGGATTGCAACGGCTCTGCAGGAAGGAAAGGCGGCGCTGGCCCTCAGTCCACGGCGTGCGGCCGGGCTCATAAGCTCCCGCCTGTCGGGGGCCGAGCCAGGAGGGCGACCATCACACACACGTGAACGCAGGTTGAACGGCTCACACGCTGGGATCTCAGGAGGAAAGGAACCTAAGCTGAGGGTGAAGGGCTGGGGCTCTCCCAGTGCGTTTTCAGGAGAATCGCCTTTAAACACCAACGTGTGCCGACACCAGAGCGTGGATCTTCTTCAGAAACATCGGTTGTTCGTTAAGGAGGAGAGTAAACATCTGGTGTAACCGCCCCGGGAGGAGGGACAGAGCTTAGGGGACAGACGTGGCCCGTCCTCGCCACCGTCTAATAGCCTACGGTTAAGACCTGTATCAGGAGCCTGGACAGTGTGGCTCAGTGGGTACAGCGCCAGCCGGGGACTGAAGGGTCACAGGTTCGATTCCGATCAAGGGCACGTACCTGGGTTGCAGGCTGGTTCCCGGGCTGATCGGAGGCAACCGTTCGATGTGTGTCTCTCACATCGATGTCTCTCTCTCTCTGTCTCCCCTCCCTTCACTCTCTCTAAAAATCAATGGAAAAAATATCCTCGGGTCAGGATAAAAAAAAAAAACACAAAACAAATAAAAAAACCTGTATCATGAAAATTTCCAAACACGGGCAAAGGTGGGAGACAGTCCTGAGACCCCACGCCAGCCCCCACAGGCCAGGCCCCGCCCAGCACCCACCTTGAATCCTCTCGGGGGAGGCCGAGAACACAAGCTCGATCTTCCCGCTGGCAGGAAAGCGGTCATCTGCAACAGAGAGCGACTTCAGCATGCACACGGGGGGTGAGGGACAGGGGCACGGAGGCCGGCGTCCCCACCGCCGACCAGGACACGCGGCCCGAGAGCCGCCCCAGCGCCCGGCACGGGCACGTCGGGGCTCGGTTTCTCTCGAACGCCGTCTGTGCTGGGCAGCTGTCCGCCTTTCCTGGCAGTGGTCACAGTTTGGCCCATTGGGTCGTTAGGCGGAGGGGCAGGGAGGAGAGAGAATCCCACAGGCACCCGGGGCGGGAGCCCCCACGCTGTCTGTCCGCGGGGCCTCACCTTGGCAGGCGCTGTCCAGGTCCTGCTTCCCGAACACCAGGCCGCAGCCCTGCACGGCGCCCGTGTGGAACTGCAGGCGGAAGATGACGTCACGGGTGGCCGAGCGGTACTTCTTGTGGTAGCACTTCACCTGGGGAGAGAGCGGAGCTGCAGCCACAGCACGGCGCGCACGGTGGCCGAGGAGGGCTGGGCTGGGAGCAGAGCCAGGTGGGCTGGGGCACAGGTTATGCGGGCCGGCCCAGGGAACCCCAGTGCACAATGCCCATCCTCAGCCCTCAGAGGGCCACCCGGCCATGCAGACGCCCCGGAGGGTAGGCTCCGGGGAGACAGGTGCCGTGTGGAATCCATGGCCTTTCTCAACATCAACAAACGCTGGCGAGGAGGCTTTTCTGTTGTTGGACCGCTCCGTGTTCCCACAAAAGAAGCAGGTGGTCATTAGCGCATGTAATGTGTAGCATGTGTGTGCATGGGCTGCGGTTAGAGAGAGACGGGGGGGGGCACAGGGAGAGAGAGAGGAAGGCAGGAGATGGGGGGGAGACACAGAGAGAGAGGAAGGCAGAGACGGTCTGTGAGGTTCGCGTGTGTCTGAGGGCGATGAACTGCTAGAACGCGGCGGCTGTGGGGGCGGCACACACACCCTCCAGCCTGGCTCGCTAACAGCCACATCCGACCTGCCTGTGCCCGGGGTGAACTCTGAGCAGTGATGGCACGCATGGGGGCGGGTCCCTACGTGAGGGTTCTGACCCTCCGGACCCTGAGCTGCTGTTTGCAGATGCTGGTATCTCACAGCCCCGCCTAACCCCTGGGCCTAACCCCGGGCCTAACCCCTGGGCCGCATCGGGCCAGCTCCACTTCTCATCTCCACCCCAGCAGCCAAGCACCGGGGCCCAGGGGGCGAGGCTTGAGGGCCGCCTGGAGCACCCGCCCGGTCAGGGTCAGCCAGTCCTGCTCCCCACGCCCTAGGCCAGCCTCCCCAGATGCACTGCCGCCCCCCTCCACGAATCATCTTTTGCGGTCTGTGTTCCGCTGGCAACACAGACCGCAAAAACTGGGGGCCCCCAGTGCACCCTGCCTGGGAGAGTCAGCGTTCCACCGTCGTGCGGGTGGCTGTCTAGACCGGCCTCAGGAATGTCTCCCGAGCAAGTGCCCACCGCCCCTCAGCACGCGCCCCGGTTCCTCCGAGCCGATGACTCAGGCTCCGCTCGCCCTTCGTTCCCGCAGGAGAGTCAGCAGGTGCTGCTGCCCCTGGAACACACCTGAGGCCCCGCGCGGAGACCACGGGCGGACGAGACCCAGCGCAGCAGGCCCAGGGGACTCAGGGAGAAGGACGCACAGGCAGGAAGCGGGGAGGTGGGGGGACAGGGAGGCCCCCTGACAGCCGCGTGGAGCCAAGTGCAGGGAGAGGGAAGCCCTCCCTTCCCGGCGCTCGCAGGAAGCAGCGCACACGGTCTCTGCTCCGGGAGGCCCTGGAGCGTCCCGTCACGGAGCCTGCAGCCTGCAGCCGGGCCCGAGCCGCAGCGGCCACAGGCTCGCACAACACAGGACGAGACACGCAGGACGGGACGTGTTTACCGGCGAGCGGGCTCTGGAGCTGGCCAGGCTCCCACGGGCCTGCCCCATGCATTCCTCACCAGGTTACATAACGCCCGGCGTGTTTACAGCACCCGAGCCCGGCCCCTCCCGCGGGGAGCGAGGCTGACCTTCAGCGCCAGGTGTGCGGGCGCGGCGGGCGGCGGCACCTACGTTGGCCCAGGGGTGGGAGGAGTGACAGGCACAGCGCCACTCGCCCTGTCACTTTCCCACCTTCCAGGCCGAGCCTGCCGCTCGCGGGTGGGGCGGGCAGCCTGCCCGCGGCTCAGGGCCTCTCCCAGGGCCTCGGCGGCCGCACTCTGAATGGAAAACCAAAGGCGGCCGGCACACCTGAGCCGTCCCCAGAACGGCCGAGCGCATCCCACTCGGCCACTTCCGCCACCTGCAGAGCTGCGGCCCGGCCAAACATGGGCCAGGCAGGCGCACGGAGCGCACGTGTGGCCGCGGGTCACAGGGACCCAGGGAGGTGACCGGAGGGGCACCGGTACCCGTCTTGCCTCTCAGAGACTCAGCGACCAAAGGGCCTGCGGCTCCCGGGACACGCCCACCCCGCGCCCGGGACACGCCCACCCCGCTCCCACCCCGCTCCCGGGTCACGCCCCCCCCGCCCCCCCCCCCCCTGGGACTGTCGCAGCCTTTTTTCTTCCTGTGCCGATTGCTCAGGTCATTTTCGGGAGGGACCAGCCCTGGGATTTGCACAGCAGCACAGGCTGGACCTCAGGGGCCGCTGGTCCTTGGCTGTGCCCGGGAGCCCCGCCCCCACCGAGGAACCTGCAGCTCGACCCTCCGCCTGGGCCACCACCAGGCCCCCGGGCCCGCAGACCCTGCACCTCTGCAGCCCCTGGAATCTGAGCTCGGGGAGTGGGTCTGCTGGGGTCCAGCTGGGGGTGAGCGCGTGCCCCGCGAGCCTGGTGGCCATTCCCGGGCGCTGCCGGGTAATCCAGGGAACCTGGCCTCGCCAGAACCTTCCAGGCGAGCTTATTGGGTGAACACAGGGAATCTAGGGGAACTGCGCCCCTAGATTCGGGCGTCCGAGGCTGTGTTTAGGGTTGTGTCTCCAGGAGGTGGTGGTGGGAGGTCACCAGGGGCCTGACCAGTGTGATGGGCCCCTCACAGGGGAGGCGAGGAGGGCACAGTGGGGGCGCAGGAGGCAGCCCGCCCACGATTCCCTCATCATTGATGTTTCCCTCTCTGAAATCAATAAAAATATATTTAAAAAACAAAAAGCCCAGCCACGAGAAACTGTCCTCACGGCTTCTCATCCCTTCAGCACCCTGGGACCTGAGGGCCCTTTCCCGCCGGCCCCTCCCTCCCGTGTGCCCCTCCCTCCCCCCCACAGGCCCCTCCCTCCCACAGGCCCTCCCTCCCACAGCCCCTCCCTCCAGTGCACCCCTCCCTCCCACAGGCCCTCCCTCCCACAGCCCCTCCCTCCAGTGCACCCCTCCCTCCCACAGGCCCTCCCTCCCACAGGCCCCTTCCTCCCGTGCGCCCCTCCCTTTCAGTGGCTGGGGAGGCTGCTCCCCTGGTAAGTGTGCCCAGGGTGTGGGTGCCCAGGGTGTGGGGGTGCCCAGGGTGTGGGTGCCCAGGGTGTGGGGGTGCCCAGGGTGTGGGGGTGCCCAGGGTGTGGGTGCCCAGGGGTCTGTGTCCTCCTGACCCCACTGACTTGATACTGTGAGAATTCAGGTGGGACAAGATGGGAGTTCCCGACCACTAAGAAACGGTCTTAAACCCCGGGTTTTAGAGGAAATTCATGAGAATCCTC
Organism: Cnephaeus nilssonii; assembly: GCF_951640355.1. Classification (NCBI taxonomy): domain Eukaryota; kingdom Metazoa; phylum Chordata; class Mammalia; order Chiroptera; family Vespertilionidae; genus Cnephaeus; species Cnephaeus nilssonii. Next base: position 763,419 of record NC_137083.1, read on the forward strand.
ATACGATGAATGAGTCGTTTGTAATAAAACAAAAAGCTATCCCTGGGCCCCACAGGCCCCACAAAAGCTACTCTATGCACACGTCTCCCAGAATTCCTTCACACGCATGACGTTTTCTATTCACACGCATGACGTTTTCCATAGTCAAGATGCATGAAAGGCAACGATGGGACAGCTGGTCTCCCCTGAGAACCAGCCCCGGGAATCAGAACTGGCTCGAGAATCCACATGTGAGCATTAGCCGCCCTGTGATGACCCCGCTGTCTCTCACACGGCTGCTAATGGCAGATCCATGGTTTATATCCTTCCGGAAAGGACTCTGATCAACAAAGGCTGCACCTCATGGTCGGGAATGTGGCCGTGGGGAGGGCAGTGGCTGACACGCATCGAGTGGCTGTGAATGTGGCCGTGGGGAGGGCAGTGGCTGACACGTGTCGAGTGGCTGTGAACGTGGCCGTGGGGGGCAGTGGCTGATACACATTGAGTGGCTGTGAACGTGGCCGTGGGGGGCAGTGGCTGACACACTGAGCGGCTGGGATGTGCTCTGTCCCTTTGGTACAGTGGCTCCCCTCAGACTAATCAGCTGCCTTGAGGTAATGGGCACTCCTCCCCTTCGCACAGGTTTCTGGGCCAAAGTTCACTGTCACTGTCTCAGGGTGACTCTCCCCCAGCGGTGGCCAGGGCGCAGGGCGGGCCCGCACTCACCATGACGTCCCCTTTCAGGAGCTGGGCCGGCTCGATGGCGATGTAGATGCGACTCGGGTTTTCGGGGCCCACGTTGCTTTGGAAAAACAAGGAGGTGGTGGTCACGTCATCGCAGGGCTTCAGGGAGGAAGGTTTCGAGAAAAGCACCCGAACATCCCGAGGCCGACCAGCTCCTGGGAGCCGCCGGGGACATGGCTCAGGAGCGGAAGCTGCCGGCGGGCAGGTGCTGAGGCCTCGGCAGGGACCGCAGGCCACCCGGAGTACAGGGGCACGCGGCAGGACACGGTGCCCACGCCTTGGCCTCTGGAATTAGCGGAGGGGGCGCGGTCCCCGGCCTGGGTCCAGGGAGTCAGAAACAAGAGCAGCTGGTTTTCAGGGCGACATGGGGCGAGGACACTTTCTGCTTCACTCATTTCCATGAATGTTCACAAGACACTAGGCCAGTGGTCGGCAAACTGCGGCTCGCGAGCCACATGCGGCTCGTGAGCTGCGGTTTGCCGCTCTGTTGACTAATGAGTTTGCCGACCACTGCCTTAGGGAAAAACGCTTAAGAAATATTTTAATAATGTACTAATGTCTTTAACCTGAAGTTGAAACTCCTGGGTAAAGGTAAAGCCTTACGCAGTGGTCGGCAAACTCATGAGTCAACAGAGCCGCAGTTTGCCGACCACTGCGCTAGGCCAACACCAAACAGCCCAGAATGGGCACAGATTCTGAGCATGGTCCGGCCGGCGTGGCTCAGCGGTTAAGCATCAACCTACAAACCAGGAGGTCACAGTTCAATTCCCAGTCAGGGCACAGGCCCGGGTTGCAGGCTCGATCCCCAGTGGGGGCGTGCAGGAGGCAGCGGATCCATGACTCTCATCGTGGATGTTTCTCTCTCTCCCCCTTCCTCTCTGAAGTCAGTGAGAACATACTGGAAAGAGGAGGAAGTTCTGAGCGTGTGCGTCGATCCTCTCTAAACGCCAAGGGCAGGGAAAGGCTGCCCGTAAAGGCGCCACAGGCGGCCGAGCTTCCTTCCCCACAGCAGCGGGCCCGCCCCGTCCACGCCCCGCGGTGAGCCTGACAGCCAGGCGGTGAGGCGGCAGTGAAGCCGGCGGGGACGCAGACTGACCACGGCATCCTCTGCCCACGCCCGCCTGCTGCGGAGCTGGCCCGGCCGCGCGATGCCCTCCCGACAAGCCCCCGAGGCCGGCGCACTCACTAGACCCCCGAGGTGTAGACGGGCTGCATGGCCTGGTACAGCTTCAGGAAGGGCCGGCAGGCTGCGGGGAGGGGAGGGAGAGAGAGAGGGTGTGAATCTCCCGCGAGTGCGAGGAGCCACGCAGGACTGCGGAGGGGGACCGAGAGAAAGGTGCACGAGACCGCGCCCACTAGCTGCCTCCGGGTTGGACTCAGCGCCGCAGTCGGACGGCAGCGTGAGGGGCCCGGGGTCTTCTGGGCTGTTTGTCCGTCCTGAGAAGCGAGTGACCCACCACACACAGGCCTGTCCAGTCCTGGCCGGGACCTGGGCCTCAGGATGGAGGGTGCCCGCCCAGTGGGGACAGGGGATCCCGACGCCCGCCCAGTGGGGACAGGGGATCCCGACGCCCGCCCAGTGCAGGGACAGGGGATCCCGACGCCCGCCCAGTGGGGACAGGGGATCCTGACGCCTGCCCAGTGGAGACAGGGGATCCCGACGCCCGCCCAGTGGGGACAGGGGATCCCGACGCCCGCCCAGTGGGGACAGGGGATCCTGACGCCCGCCCAGTGGGGACAGGGGATCCTGACGCCCGCCCAGTGCAGGGACACTCACTCCCGCCCGTGTCGAAGTTGGGGGTGCCGTGCAGGATGACGAAATGCAGGAACAGGGGTGAGGCGTTCATCTTCACCGTCCCCGACAGCAGCCCGCTGAGAAACTGGACATACCTGCAAGGCACAGGCAGTGAGCGCTCAGGTGGCACCTCACGGCCCAGCCCGTGGGGACCAGAGGGAGGGGCCTGGGCCCTGCAGCCGTGCGTCTCCGGTGGTGCCTGCACGTCCCGCATGTGCACGTGACCGTCAGGGGGACGGCTCTACATGGACGTTTCTGCCCGGCCGGCGTGGCTCAGTGGCTGAGCGTCGACCTGTGAACCAGGAGGCCACGGTTCCATTCCTGGTCAGGGCACACGCCCGGGTTTTGGGCTCGATCCCCAGTGTGGGGTGTGCAGGAGGCAGCCGATCCAGGATTCGCTCTCATCATTGATGTTCCTATCTCTTTCCCTCTCCCTTCCTCTCTCTCTAAAGTCAATAAAAATATATTTAAAATAAAATAAAATAAAAGCAATTAATGGGATGTTCCCTCGCTGGGCCCTGGGGCTCGGGGTGTGGCAGGGACCAAGCCGCCATGCCTGATGCTGCCCGACCACGCCCTCCCTCCTCCCGGGGGCCTGGCTCCAAGCACAAGGAAACCCCCAATATCCGACCATGGTGTGGGTGTCCCCCCGCCCAGGACGGCCGCCCTCCGACCGAACCACCAGCAGGCTCAGCCTCACTTATATTTTTAAAAAAATCTCTAAGTTACGCCTGCAATGCACGCACTGTGCTCCATTAGTTCAAAATAAGCGGCTGGATCTGTGCGTGAAGCGCCCAGCAGGGCATTTCTGTGAACGTTAAAAGCCAAGTTCGGCCACCCGGCTGCCAGCGCTCCTCTGAGGAAGGTGTGAGACCTCGGGCTCCGCTGAGTCCCTTTCCTGGTGCTCCCGCCCTCCCGGTGGCAAGCAGCTCCTCTGTCGTCCCAGAACAAACAGGAGTGTCCGAGGTCATGGGGTAGGGGGTGCAGGACGGGGGGGGGGGGGGGGGGAACCCAGGACCAGAGGGCTGGCTGCCGCCAGGGCCTGGCCACCAGGGGCTCCACACGCCTCCCCTTTCATCCAGGGCTCCCGTCAGAGCCGCCAGGACAGCAGGAGGGCGGCCCTGCCTCCCGCACCAGCGAGCCCGCCCTCCTGCTCTTGGCCGCTCGCTCAGGGGCCGTCTGCCTGCGCGTTGCCACCTGTCAGCCTCGCTGGCCGTCCACGTTGGCCAGGACACACATACCGCTTCTGGGAGGGCTGCATCAGGGCCGAGACCTTGTCGTCGTAATACTTCTTCATGGCAAACCTGTCGAGGGCCTGGTCGGCGCTGGGGAGGAGACAGCGTGTCACACCGCGCACGGACGCCGCGGACGCGACAGAGGCTGATGACAGACACGTCCTGGGCTGCGCTGGGCCGGCGCCCACAAGGTCCCCGCATTTTGCGGCACCACGTGATCCACCTTAGCTCTCTTCCCGGACCCGTCCCCACAGACACGCCGGGGCCACAGCGGGCCCAGCTGCAGGCCCAAACCCCGTAGGAGACAGCAGCCCCGCCCAGGGCCCCCGCTGACCACCACACGGCCCCAGGGGCGCGGCCTGGCCCCTGCACGCCTGGGCTTCAGAGGCTCTGGGCCAGACTGGCGGGCGGACCACGTCAGCTTCACAGGGGCGGACGCGCCCGAGGCCACCATCCGTGGGCACCCACCATGCCCCAAAGGCATGTTTGGGACCCACAGGAATGGCTAAGTGCCCACGGGGAGTCACAGCCTGACACGCTCAGAGGTCAGAGCACGCGCCGCCGGGAGGAGCTGCCGAGGCCCTCGGGCGGCACGGCGGTTTGTGACGTGACTCATTTCGCGCTGGCTCCTCCGGGAACCCCTCTCGGGCACAGCCCCTCCCCCACTTCAGCACAGCCCGTGGAATGTGAGGGTCAGACGGCGTCACGAGGCTCACGGCAGCCCAGAGCTTCCTGGAAAATCGGGTCCACGTGTGGCCTCTGCTTAGAGAAGCGTGCTCGCGGCTCCAGAAACATGTCAGAAATGGGGTCCAGGGCGGGGTCCAGGCTGGAGGTACCGAGCAGACGGGAGGATGGCGGCCACCCCATTGGGCCCACACGGGCCGCAGCTGAGCATCCAGCTGGGCTGGGTCCCGGCGGCGTGGTGCCCGGGGCACCGGCTTTCACGTGCTGAGAACACGGTTTCGTAGAAAAGCCACCGCGCCCCTCGTCTGGAAGCCCCTTGTTTTGGTGACCGCTGCTGGTGCGCGTGCTCGGCCGGCGGGTTATCCGTGTTGTGCTGTGAGCAGGGCCTGCCTCCCACGCGTGTCTCCAGGAGCTGGTGCCGGATGCTCTTCCCGCTCCGCGCCCGGACTTTCTGTTTGGATCTCGGGGCGGAGTCTGTGGCCCGAGGCGCACCGCTCCCTGGACGGCTTCCGGAGTGACACGGCACGGTCGTGACAGGCCCAGCTGTGGCTCTGCTGCCCCGGGCGCTTCGCTTCGGCACGGAGGGGCTGGGGCAGGGGTGGGCGGGTGGGGAGCCACCTTCTGCTGAGGACCCTGTGGGTGCGTCTAACATCACCCGGGCCACACACTCACCGCTTACGTCAGCGGCTGCGCTTGGTCAGCGTGCCATCGACCCCATGTCCTGGCGGGGCCAGACCAGATGCCCCGAGGGCCTGATCCAGCCGCAGCTGGACGTCACCCCCCGCCCCTCCCCACTGTCCTGAGAGAAGCTGGGGCCCGAGGACAGGCAGCCCCCGCAAAGGCTGAAATGGTGACCTTCTCCTCGTGGGACGGAGAGACCTGCACAGCCTCCCCCCCTCCGCCCCCCACGGGCGTCGGGAGACGAGAGAGCGAGCCGGTCGCCAAAGCTCTGAGCTGTCCCTGGGCGCCCTGACGGGTACCCAGCCCTGTCGCTCTGGCTGCCCCCCCATTGCCGCACTAGGTGCCCCCCGAGCAACAGCACAAGGAACCGCCACCAACCCGTCACGGGGCAGGCGTGCCCACCGCGGGGCCGTGCAGCTCAACCGTGTGCGCGACGGCCCGGAAAGGCGGCTCTCAGCCCGCATGTGGGTGCCGAGCGAGGAAGCTCTCGGTCTCCTCATTTCCAACCCCACCAGGCCCTCCCCCCCCCCCCCGCACCCCACCCCGGGCGGTCGGGGTCCAGACAGAGCCGTGTTGTTGGGGCAGGAACACGGGGGCTCTGTGCAGGGGCCGCGGGAGGGAGCCTGGTCCCCGTCCAAGTGCCTCTGGCCTGGCCGAGGGCTGGGGAGCGGGAGCCGGCACACAGGGCTCATTATCCAGGGCCTCCCCGGGCGGGCGGGCTTTCCCCCGTTTCCAGGGAGAACAGTGGGAGCAGGTCCGCCTCTGCTGGGGAGGAGGGGCTGGCGGCTCCCGAACCGGCTTGTTTCCTCGGACGGACGGACGCAGCGGCAGAGTGGCCATTGAGACGCCAGGACCGTGCAGGGGGCCGTGGGGACAAGCTTCTCACCGGGACTTGGGGCGCCCTGCGCGTTGGCTCAGCGGGAGGCTGACCCGGGGCCCCCTCTCTCGCTGTGCTCCCAGTGGGGGTGGCGGGGGGGAGGGCTGGAAGGGCGGCTCGTCCCCGGACGGCTCTTCCAGCCCCGAGAGCCGCCGCACAGGCTCCTGAGCCGGCGCCTGACTCCGCCAGCCGTGTCCTCCTCTGTCGGTGGGAGCCCTGACCTCGCCTCCTGGGGACTCGAGGGACAGGATGCAACTGCCCCGGGCCGGCGAGCACACCCAGTGCGCGGCCACCTCTCTGCGGCCGTTTCCAGGGAGCCGGCTCCCTCCTGCTTTGAACACGGCGCTGCCCCCTGCAGCCTGGGGGTGGCAGTGCGCTCACAGTGTCTCCCAGGCTCCAGGCGGTGTCAGCGTGTCCCACGCGTGCACACGTCTGTGCCTCCGCCCGAGCTGGGTTTCTCGCGGGGACGCAGAGGGACAGGCCCGCCCGCCCGCCCGCCCGCCCCGGCCGCGCAGGCCTCCTACCTGGCGGAGACGTTGGTGAAGTGCATGTAGCAGGCGATCACCACGCCGATGCGCCCCTTCCCGCCCTGAGGAGACAGGAGCCAGTGTTCCCGCGCCCTCGCCCCACGGCTGGGCAGGGCGATGACGGGGGCCACCAGGCCCGGGCAGCAGGGGCACGCACACTGGGGGCCCAGGGCAGAGGCGGGTGCTGCCGGGCATCTGGGGACGGGGTGCCGCCCTCCCACAGCCGCCTCGGCCACCCCGCGAGGACGCGGACGTCAGGTCCCATCGGGCGGGCGTCCTGCCCACAAGGTCCAGTCAATGACCAGAACTCGGGGGGGGGGGGGGGAGTCCGAGCAGCGTACTCGGGAGCGCCCTTCTCCTCTTTAAAAGGGGCGCCCCCTGGAGAACGGACGCCTGCTCACCGTGCTCACCGTGCCGTTAGTCTCTGAGGCCACTGCCCTCAGGGACTGGTCCACAGGCCTGCCGCCCGCCCGCCCGGGGCCGGGAGGGATTCTGGGAGCGGATGGCGCCCCCACCCCCGGGCCGGGAGGGATTCTGGGAGCGGAGGGCGCCCCCACCCCCGGGCCGGGAGGGATTCTGGGAGCGGAGGGCGCCCCCACCCCGGGGCCGGGAGGGATTCTGGGAGCGGAGGGCGCCCCCACCCCGGGGCCGGGAGGGATTCTGGGAGCGGAGGGCGCCCTCACCCCGCGGCCGGGAGGGATTCTGGGAGCGGAGGGAGCTCCCACCCCGGGGCCGGGAGGGATTCTGGGAGCGGAGGGAGCCTCCACCTCGGGGCCGGGAGGGATTCTGGGAGCGGATGGCGCCCCCACCCCCGGGCCGGGAGGGATTCTGGGAGCGGAGGGCGCCCCCACCCCCGGGCCGGGAGGGATTCTGGGAGCGGAGGGAGCCTCCACCTCGGGGCCGGGAGGGATTCTGGGAGGGGAGGGTTCCCCCACCCCGGGGCCGGGAGGGATTCTGGGAGCGGAGGGAGCCCCCACCCCGGGGCCGGGAGGGATTCTGGGAGCGGAGGGCGCCCCCACCCCGGGGCCGGGAGGGATTCTGGGAGGGGAGGGTTCCCCCACCCCGGGGCCGGGAGGGATTCTGGGAGGGGAGGGCGCCCCCACCCCGGGGCCCAGGAGGGATTCTGGGAGCGGAGGGCGCCCCCACCCCGGGGCACAGGAGGGATTCTGGGAGCGGAGGGCGCCCCCACCCCAGGGCCGGGAGGGATTCTGGGAGGGGAGGGCGCCCCCACCCCGGGGCCCAGGAGGGATTCTGGGAGGGGAGGGCGCCCCCACCCCGGGGCCGGGAGGGGAGGGCGCCCCCACCCCGGGGCACAGGAGGGATTCTGGGAGGGGAGGGCGCCCCACCCGCCGCCCCGCCCCGCCCCGCCCGGGCTCACCCTGCAGTGGATGACGACCACGTGCTGCGGGTGGCTGTGCAGCCAGGACTCCTGCGCCTTGCAGATGGCGCACACCTTGTCCAGGGGCGGCGCGTGCAGCTCGGGCCAGCCCACGTCCAGCACCTGCAAGGACGGCTCCTCAGAGGCGGGCCCCAGCGGTGGAGACGCGGCCGGTGGGGAGAAGAAGCCACGGCCTCGCCGGCCGGCCTGGCTCAGAGGCCGAGCGCCGAGCTATGAACCAGGAGGTCGGGGCACAGCCGGGGTGGAGACTCAATCCCCGGTGGGGGGCGTGCAGGAGGCGGCCAGTCAACGGCTCTGTCATCACGGGTGCCTCTCTCCCGCTCCCTTCCTCTCGGAAATAAATTAAAATAAAGTAAAGCACAGCCACGCCTGGTGGGACGGGCCGCAGGGGGTCGTCCTGCGTCGCGTTGGAACTCCTGCATCGGCCATCGTGTCCCGCAGAAACATTTAACTGGACGAGGCCGCCAGGGCCACGCCTCCGGACCTCGCCATCGAGTCAGGTCGGGAGTGAGCGGACGGGCGCCCGCGGGACGCGCATCCCTGAGACACGTCACCGACACGGAGGGCGGGGGCGGGGCGCACCTTCCGGTTGAGCCTGGCGAGGTCGTATCTCCTCTCGGAGAGGTTCAGCACCTGCGGGGGGAGACGGGGCGTCGCGCTGAGCTGGGCTGACACCACGGCCCTCACGCAGTGTGCGGGGTCGGGCGGGTCACCGAGGAGGAAGTGTACAGGCGTGTCGTCGTCACAAAATAAAGCGAACATACAAGGCTGGGCCCGCGACCCAGGGCGCCCTCGGGAGGGGCCCCGCGGAGGGCTGTGCTGCCCGGCCCTCCCCTCCCCCCTCAGGAGGACAGCGCAGCGGCAGGGGCCGAGCGCGGCCTTGGGGGTGCCTGTACTGCACCGGGCTGCCCTCAGGCCCTGGGCGTCACTCCCCCCCCCCCCCCCGGCCGGCCGAGGCGTGGTCTGCGGGTCCTGAGGCTGTCTGTCCCGTCCAGCCAGAGGACAGCACCCAGGTGTCCCCGGAGAGCGAGGGCACGGGTGTCACTCCGGCTGTACGTGACGCCCTCGTGTCTCCTCGGAGTCAGAAAGGCCCCGTCCCAGAGGCAGGCCCCGCCCAGCCACTCTGCGGGAGGGTGCCTGGACCCTGCAAGGCCCTCCCAGCGGGAAGGTGACCCCTCCAGACCCCAGACCTCCCGTGCGGAGGGGACTCGGAGCCTGGTGCTGGGAGAGGAGGGAGCGAGGCCCTGAGGGCGGGCGCCATCCCGGGCACAGCTCTCCCTGCGGTGGCCGGGAACAGCAGCGGGTCGGGCTGGGGCAGGGCCTCCCCCTGCAGCACTAACTGCTGAGTGGGGCCTCCCCCGCTGGGCTCAGCCCTCTCGGAGGCTGATAAGGACCACGAGACAGTAACGCTCCGTGTCATCAGGCGGAGATGGCGGCTGCGATAAGGGAGCCTGGGGGCAAGGAGGGGACTTCACTCAGCAGAGACCACATGGGACGGGAGCAGCAGGCCACACCGCCCGGGGCGTGTGGGACACGGAGGGCAGGCCACCCAGGGTGCGGGACACGGAAGGCAGGCCACACGGGGCGTGTGAACATGGAGGGCAGGCCGCCCGGGGCGTGTGAACATGGAGGTCAGGCCGCACGGGGCGTGTGAACATGGAGGGCAGGCCGCCCGGGGCGTGTGAACATGGAGGTCAGGCCGCACGGGGCGTGTGAACATGGAGGGCAGGCCGCACGGGGCGTGTGAACATGGAGGTCAGGCCGCACGGGGCGTGTGAACATGGAGGTCAGGCCGCACGGGGCGTGTGAACATGGAGGTCAGGCCGCACGGGGCGTGGGAACATGGAGGGCAGGCCGCACGGGGCGTGTGAACATGGAGGGCAGGCCGCACGGGGCGTGTGAACATGGAGGGCAGGCCGCCCGGGGCGTGGGAACATGGAGGGCAGGCCGCACGGGGCGTGTGAACATGGAGGGCAGGCCGCACGGGGCGTGTGAACATGGAGGGCAGGCCGCATGGGGCGTGGGAACATGGAGGGCAGGCCGCCCGGGGCATGTGAACATGGAGGGCAGGCCGCCCAGGGCATGGGACACGGAGGGCAGGCCGCATGGGGCGTGGGACACGGAGGGAGCCTCCACCGCCCCAGCCCTGCCCTGCCGCCCTCCTCACCCTCACGGTGCGTTTCAGGGGGACGGAACCTCTCCCCACAGGCAGGCCCCCATTCCGGTGTCCACCCTCCGAGGGGGCAGCAGGACAGACGTCGCTGCCCACACGCCCGGCGCCTCCTGTAACCCGCTCTGGTCCCATGACCTGCGGCCTCCTGCCCCTCATCACGGCGCTCGGTCCCCACGTCTCAGCCAGCGCAGTGCCTTCTGGCCACGCCCTTATGCAGCGTCCCGTCCCCCGCTCAGCGTCCCCCGTCCCCACGCTCAGCGTCCCCCGTCCCCACGCTCAGCGTCCCCCGTCCCCACGCTCAGCGTCCCCCGACCCCACGCTCAGCGTCCCCCGTCCCCACGCTCAGCGTCCCCCGTCCCCACGCTCAGCGTCCCCCGTCCCCACGCTCAGCGTCCCCCGTCCCCCAGCTCAGCGTCCCCCGTCCCCCAGCTCAGCGTCCCCCGTCCCCACGCTCAGCGTCCCCCGTCCCCCAGCTCAGCGTCCCCCGTCCCCACACTCAGCGTCCCCCGTCCCCCGCTCAGCGTCCCCCGTCCCCACGCTCAGCGTCCCCCGTCCCCCCGCTCAGCGTCCCCCGTCCCCCGCTCAGTGTCCCCCGTCCCCCCCGCTCAGCGTCCCCCGTCCCCCAGCTCAGCGTCCCCCGTCCCCACACTCAGCGTCCCCCGTCCCCACGCTCAGCGTCCCCCGACCCCACGCTCAGCGTCCCCCGTCCCCACGCTCAGCGTCCCCCGACCCCGGCTCAGCGTCCCCCGTCCCCCGCTCAGTGTCCCCCGTCCCCCCCGCTCAGCATCCCCGTCCCCCGCTCAGCGTCCCCCGTCCCCGCTCACCAGGTAGTTGTCTCCGTGCTTGGACCTCAGCATGCGCGTCACCTCCTGCAGGCTGTGCAGGTAGGACTCCTCGGAGCAGCCGGCGGGGAAGGACACCGCGATGATGCGCTCGGTGACGTAGGTGAGGTCCAGCTCGCGCCCGTCCTCCATGGCGGGGCTCAGCGCTGGCCTAGGGGAGAGGCTGGTGGGCGCCGGCCCCGCAGCGGGAGGGACGGTGTGAGGGACGCGGCCGCGGGCTCAGCGGACTGACGACAGGGACTCGGGGACCTGCTGAGTCTGCTTCCTGGGTGTGGGCTCGTCACAGACATGTGGACGGTATCGGGATCCTATCGTGCTCAGGGCCTGGGGACCCTGCAGGGGCCTCGCAGGAGGCGGGTCGGAGAGAGCCTGGCCTGCGGGACCCACCCGTCCCCATCCCGTCCCGTCCCGTCCCGTCCCATGCCCCGCTGGCAGCTCAGCACTTGGCAGCTGAGCAGTGAATGGCAGGTGTGGGTGCAGAGGCCCGACTGGGAGCCTGCAGCCTGGTCCGCAGGTGGCACCCTGGGGCGGGGGGAGGGGGGCAGGCCAGGGAGGGGAAGGGAGCTCAGCGCAGTCGGGGGCTGGAAGGGCTCTGGTCCTGGGGGGAGGGCGGCTGGAGCTGCCACCTGAGATGAGGACCCAGGTGTGAGGAGGGCGTGGGGGAGGGAGCCGGGAGGAGCCAGCAGAGGGGGCGCTGCTAGGGCGAGGGCTGAGCAAGGGCTAGGTGAGGGCTGGCTGTGCGGGGGCAGGGGGACTGGACCAGACCTCCCCTCCCTCTGCTGGGGGAACTGAGCTGGGCACCCCAGGTCTGCAGGGGCGTGTGGGATGGAGGGAGAACGTCCAGGGGAGAGGGGCAAGGTCACCCGCACGGGGGCAGCTGCAGAAGCCACAGAGGCTGTGGGCGTCGGGGCAGGTGAGTCCAGCTCGGCCAAGGCCGCTGCCTCCAGCTGTGGGGTCAAGGCCGCTGCCACCAGCTGTGGGCTTTGTGGCGATTGTTGGTCTATTTACTACCCTGGTTACCTGAGTTTCTCTCTTCGTTTTGGAAAAATTGAAACACACACAAAATGGCTTCATAGCCCGGCAAGCACCCATCCTGTGGCTCAGAATTAACTCCCGCCAGCCCCCACCCTGCTGCCTCCTACACCGAGGCTGCAGGGTCCCAGGTAGCGTAGCGTTCCACGGCAAATACGTTTGTCTGTATTTCGGGAGGATAAAGGCACCTTTTAGAAATACCTGCGCGCCACGGCCACCCCTCAGAGCAGCACCAGCACCGGCCACCTGGCACCGTCAGCCGGCTCCTGGCGCTGACCTCTGACCCTTACCACGGGTTTCCCTCCGCCTCACGCACAGACACAGGGAAGAGTCTGCCTGCTTTTAGAGGCCAAGGCCGACGTCTGTGAACACGTGAGCTACATAAAGGACGTGCGCCCTCCGCCGCCGTGGCCTTGAGGGGCCCCCACGCGTGGAGCCGGGCTGTGGCCGTCCCGCCAGGCACCCGCTCTGACGGAGGCGCATGGAGCTCGCGGCACACGCCAGAATCAGGTCTGGGACCCCAACCACTCTCACAACCTCGAGTCTAATTATTTCCGGAAAGGCAGTCACGTGCCCAGGATCTGGGCTCTAAAGCCGGGAGACGGCATCAGACACGCAGACGTAACCTGGTCCACGTGCCCCTGTGAGCGTTTGCTTTAAAAATAAGAGAGACCAGGTGACTGCAGTGCACGGTCCCCGGCCCAGGCCTGCCGTGGGGTCTGGCCGGGACAGGGACGCGGCGAGGGCGGCGGGCACTCACCTGGACGGTCTGCGGCAGCGGGGAGAAGCGGACAGCGAGGCGGGCCCCGGAGCCTGCGGAGGAGAGAGCACGGTCACCCCGCGGCCTCCGGGCCTGCCGTCCACGTCGCAAACCCCGGGAGGGAGCTGGCGGCTCCTCCTCCGCTGGTCATAAACGGACAGTCACACGGGGCTGCGGCTCATCTCGTCACCGGGGAGGATGTCCGGTCTATCAGGTGATCTGGGCCCCGGGACAAGTGTCACAACCCATGGCCGGCAGCGGGCGGGTCCACAGAGGGCAGGGCCCCGGCACGTGTGGAAGCTCGTCTCTGCAGACAGGAGGCGCTCTCGGCACAGAGCCACTACCATTCCCCGGTCCGCTGTGCAGAAGCACTTGGAGAGAACCCGCACCTACTTCCTTCTTAAGGCCTGTCCACCGGAAGGAAGCTTCGGGTCTGCGACTGCCCCTGTGTGCGTGCACGTGTGTGTCATACGCCAAGGCCCTGTGTGTGTGTGCGTGCACGTGTGTGTCATACGCCAAGGCCCGTGTGTGTGTGCGTGCGTGCACGTGTGTGTCATACGCCAAGGCCCTGTGTGTGTGTGCGCGTGCACGTGTGTGTCATACGCCAAGGCCCGTGTGTGTGTGTGCATGCACGTGTGTGTCATACGCCAAGGCCCTGTGTGTGTGCGTGCATGTGTGTGTCATACGCTAAGGCCCTGTGTGTGTGTGCGTGCATGTGTGTGTCATACGCCCAGAGGACACTGAACTATTGCAGGAAGTATTCCCAGGGGAAACCAAGGCTCGGAGCGGTGCGGTGCTGCCAAGGACGGCAGAAACGGGGATGCCCCCCCAGTTCTCCCGAAAGCCCTTCAGCCTGGGGCCCTTTCTCTCCTGCCTCCGGGGGAGCCCCCACCCTCGGCACCGCGTCCCCGGGACCCTGCTCTGTGGACCAGCCCAACGGGCGCACAGCTGATGGGTGACGCGGGCCCTGCGAGCAGGGTGGACGGAGCCCCCCTCAGACAGGCTGACACCCTCTCCCCTGAGGTCCCCCGGCGCCTGCTCACTTGGCTCCCACAGGAGGGACGGGGTGAAAACAAGGCCACTTCAGGGTCCACCAGACACACACTTTCCTGAAATCTCGACAAGGCAACTCCTAAGCCAGCCCCAGACCACAGAGACGTGATCCTGGCCCCGCGCGGAGGCAGCACCGGACGGCGCCCTCCCCGACCCCCGGCCCCGCTCGTCCACACGGGCCAGGGGTCTTCCCCGGCTGACGCGTCTCCTCGTCGTCTGGCCTGCGAGGAGGGGTCTGGGCACTGGCCGAGGTGACCACACAGGACGTGTTCTCCGCGGGCCAGACGGACGGGCCTGGGGGCTGATGACAGAGACCCTCCCTGTGGCCACAGGGTCCCGCCCAGGCAGTGCCGTCGCCCAGGGCTGCACACTGGCCCGAGGCCCCGCCCTCACACTTGAACGGCTCAGGCTAGACAACTCCGGACAGGGAGAGGTTTGCCCAGGAGAGCAGGGAGGGTCACGGCGAGCATGCAGGAGCACAGAGCACAGAGGCTCTTGCGTCTCGGTGAGCCGTAACCGAGCCAACAGCTCAGGTCAGCCGCCCGCGAGACGGCACCCAGAGGCCCGGCCGGCGCATGTGGCTCGGCAGCTCAGGAACGCGTCCACGGAAGTGCGGCATCTGCACGGACGGGCTCCCTGCACGGCGAGAGCTGGTAACAGCAAGCACAGCGGCCCAGTCAGCCACATGCAAGGTCACGCCGGGGTCACCCAGGGGCGGGCGCGCGGGCAGGTGATGCTCAGCCACAGCGCCACTCCCCGCCGCACTGGGAAGGGCCTGTGACTCACACGCACGCCCGGGTGACATCTGGGCAGGCTGCGTCGGGCCTCAGTTCGTTGCTGGAACGCTCTATCGCATTCTTCTTGTACGTGCGGGTGTGCAGCGTGGATCTAAGCCCACGTGGCCATTTCTCAGCAGAGGACAGTGACCCTGGAGGTCTGAGCCACACAACCACTCCCTCCACAGAGGCAGAGCCCAGAGGGGCTTCCCAGGCGCTGCCCACGGGGCGGGCGGGGCCGGGCGCCTTTCCTTGGTCCTGGTTCCCCCAGACTCGGTCCCTCTGCACCCTGAGACCCCCATCTCTGCAGAGCAGGGCCCACAGGAGCAAATGCCCCCTCCCGCCACGTGACCTGCTCTCACGAGACCTCTGGGAACCGAGAGATGGGAGAGGAACTGTGAACGGAGGAGGAAGTGCCGCATGAGGGTCACTCAGGGGCAGTGTCCCATGTCAGGGGGCAGGCGGGTGCTTCCTGAAGACACACGCGTGCACATATATGCACATGCACAAACACACACACATGCATGCATGTGCGCACACACATTCATGCACACACACATGCACAGCAGGCCTGCCCTTGGTGTGCGTCCTGCAGGCAGAAGGGCCCGGAGAGCACATTCACAGGCAGCAAGTGACACCTGTGTGGGGTCAATGCTATGGCAACGTCCCTCATCCACTGCGATGGGTGAGGGGCGGGACCTGGCCTGGCCCGTGAGCCCCGGGTGAGCCAGCCCCCGCCCCACAGCCACCCTCACTCTCCGTCCCTGCCCCTCAGTCCCCCCAACACAGCCCACGCCCTCCTGCCCAGGGCCTCTGCACATGCTGTGTGGGGCGGCATGCTCCCACTCCTCTGGGCAAGCCTCACCTGGCTGACTAAGGCCTGACCCTCAGCCTCTCAGCTCAGACAGCCTCTTCCCAGCAACGGGACCCTGATCCCCATTCACAGGTCCCGCTGCCACGGTCTTCACACACAGCCCTCACCTGCACAGGACGCCTCTGGTGTGGACTCCTGTCCACGCTCTGCGTCCCCACGAAGCCACCCCCTGCCCGTCCGCCAGCAGCCGGCAGCGGCCCACTGACCCGGCTCAGCAGGAGGAGGGAGGCGCGATGCCCGCGATGCCCGCGCGGAGGGAGGGTCTGGTCATGTGAGAGGCACGGGGTGCTGCCCACACATCTCAGTGGTAAACCCTCGCTCGCCTTCCTTTCAGGGACAGAAAGTCCCCAAGAGGCGGACGAGGCGTCTCGCAGAGGCAGAACGGAAGGCGAGGCTGCGGCAGCCGGGTCCACGGCCTGGGCGGGGCGGGGCGTGTGTAGGAAGAACTGTCCCTGGCACAGCCTCGTGCTGAGCATCAGTGACAGCGAAATCGGGGAACACGCCCCGCCCCGGCCTGGCTCCCCGCAGTGACCCCTGGACTTTGCTCACTGACTGGGGGGCTCAGCAGCTGTGCCAGCTGGGGTCCTGGTTCCCCACGTTCCCACTGATGCTGTCTCCTGGAGTCCCCGCCTCCCAAGACAGGCCCCTGGGGCTGGGCAGCCCTGGGCACCCTCTGCCGGGAGCCGCCTCACCTGGTTGACTAACGCCTGCCCCTCAGCCTCTCCCGCCAGCCCCTGCTGCTCACCTGGGGAAGGGCAGGATGCGGCCCCCGGGCCGGAGAGGCGCACGGCCGGCCCCCGCCCCCCGCCGGCCCACGCCCTCTCTGGCTTTTGGATGAGAAGCAGCAGAAGCTCTTTGGCAGGTGCCACCCCGGGAACCGGGGCGAGGCCCGGGGACGTGGCGAGAACGCCCGCATTCCGGAGCCACGAGCTGCGTGCCCCTCTCCGCGTACACCGGCCCGAACGCCGCCGTGCAAACCACTCCGTGAAAGGGAACAAAGGGGACGTTGCGTAACGGAGCCGGAGCCGGGCTGACGAGGAAGCAGGCTGCCTGGGGCCCGGCCGGACTGCCGGTCAGCGGAAACCCCACATGGGGTCAGTGTCCCCGGGGAACGGATGTGAGACTTTCTCAAAGGCCACGATCAGCGACACACCTGGGGGCGGCGTTCCTTCATTCCTCGATTACTGTTGCACTCGCCCTGTGGGCGGGCGGGCGGGCGTCCCAGCAAGCACACTGCCTGGGGCCCCACCGCGGGCTGGGGTGGGGGGTGTCAGCGGAAACTGCAAACCCAGCACCGGGAGCGAGGCCACCCCACCCCTCTCGAAGCTGCCTGACCGGGGAGGGGGGGAGGGAGGAAGGGGGGCGGGCACCTGGCCTCCCCGTGACTCAGTGTCCTCACCTGGGACGTGGGCTGAGCCAGGGTTAAGTGAGGAAGCCGTGTGCGGCCGAGAGCGGCATCAGGCCAGTCCTGAGCGCTAAGTAAATACCAGCCATGAATCGAAGCCTTGTTCTCAGGTGCGCGGCGGGGAAGGGCCTGCACTCCGGCTCCCCGCGTCCTCGCTGGACGGTGAGCAGCCGGGAGGGCCCGTCCCACCGCCAGCGCGAGGAGACAGACGGGGCGCAGCTTCCCAAAGGCCGAGGCCAGCCACCCGTCCCCCCACCGCCCCCCAGAACAGGACATGGGACAGCGTCGCTATCAGGACTGGCCCCTCGGCCTCGCCCACGGGAGCAGGGACCGGAGAGCTAACTGCCGGCGGCTGAGGCTGAGGCTGATGTTAGAACCTGGATAACACCCTCCTGTCCAGCTCACCCAGGAGCCGAGGTTCTATCTGTGCCGATCTGTCACCAAACCCGGGACGCCGAGCCCTATGGGAGGAGGAGGCTGTGACGCTGGACACGCAGGAGGGAGGGACGGTCCCTAGAGCTTCCCACAGGTCACAGATGCGGGCACAGGTCAGGGCCACTCGGCAGAGCGAGGGCGGGGGCGGGGCGGCCGCAGACCCAGAGCCCAGTGCACGTGCGCCCGCAGCTCGGCCGGGCGGGACTCACTGCGCTGGGCAGGGCCCGGGCTCCTCTGTCAGGAACAGCCGCCTCCGGCCGCCTCCTGTCCCGCCTGCGCCCAGCGCCCCCTCCCCGGCTGCCCTGACGCCTCGCAGCCGGCCAGCAGGTCGGAGCCGCCCGCAGGGAGGTCGCAGGCGGCCATGCGCCGGCCCACAGAGCAGCAGGCAGGGACGGTCCCGGGCGGGGCGGGTGCCAGGACACAGGACACAGGACACAGGAAGGGCCGCAGGGGTGAGGGCTACGCAGCTGGGTCCTCCCAATGGCCAGCCGCCCTCCCCGAGAAGCAGAAGGGGGTGCACGGGGTCCCCCAGGACAGAGACCTGCTGTGGCTCCCGGGACGCAGGTGCCAGCCTCCACCCGGAGCTCGCGAGGTACCGGTGTCCCCGCCTGCCTCCCTCTGTCCTTCCTCCCTACAGGAAACCAGGAAACAGCACGGGGAGGAGGGGGCAGGGCGTCCACCCCGGCTCACCCCAACCCCCGCTCCCAGGCTCCTGGGGATGACAGCGGCTGCACAGCGCCCCCCCCACCCCCGCCCCGAGCGAGGCTGGGGGCTCGGTCCCTGACCCTCGGAGGTGAAGCTGCGAGGACAGCAGCAGGAGGAGCCGCCCGCACCAGCCCTGTCCCCCATCGCCCCTCGACGCCCCATCCCTCTCCCCGGCCCTTCTGAGGGGCGCGAGGTCATCACCCTCAGCCCGAACAGGACGGTTGCTCCCCGAGCCGCGCTGTCTGCCTCTGAGCCATGGCTGCACCTCCACCGCCGGCCTGGCGCAGCGGCCCCCCCCCCGCCCCCCCCCCCCGGGACCTGCGTCTCACAGGTGCGGCCGGCCGAGGGCAGAGCAGCGCGTCGCTTCATTGCAGAAAACTCGGGAGGCAGAGACGCACACAGAGGAGAGGGCCGGACTCGCCCGCCCACACCAGCCCACACCCCTCCTCCCCCTCAGCCACGAGGGGGGCCTCCAGACCGTCCGCACACTCCCCCCCAGGCTGCCCCGTGTGCCCGCCTGCGGGAGGGACGCCCCTGGCCTGGATGTAAGGTCCCGCATCCTCCTGGCTGCCTGGGGATGAGCTCCGACGCCTCACGGGACCCTCCTGCCCCCCTTACCTCCCCCCCCGCCCCCCCCCCCCCCCCCGCCCCGTCTCCCAGGAGAAGGGCCTGCCGCTTCAGGGGCTGCGCACATCGAGCTCGCTCAGACGAGCGCAAGTCCCCCCCCCCCCCCCCCCCGTCCTCTCCCAGGGAGAGCGTGAGCCCCTCTCCCAGAAGGCGCTGCCTGACGCGCAGGCAGCAGCCGGGCAGCGATTCCTCCCACCGTGACGTTTCCATCTCTCTCTTCCGCTCCCAAACCAATAAAAACACATATTACCGGTGACTTAGAAAGAAGACACTGCCCAGGCAGGCAGAGAGGAACTAGGGGTGTGTGACTGTGACCCCAGTCCCAAAGGCGGGCAGGGAGGGCCGCGCCTCCGTCGCCTCTGCACCCGCCCGGACTGCTGGCGCCATGACAGACAGACAGACAGACAGACAGACAGACAGAATGTGTCCCAGAGAGTGGGTTCCAGGACAGAAGGAACCACCCAGCCCACACGTGCTCCCACCCGCCCCGAGGCCTCGGGTGCTCCCAGGGCCCAGCTCTCCCTCCTGCAGGAAGTGGGGTGGCTGTGCCCCCAGGAGGCAGCCAGGCGGCCCCCCCCGCCCCCCCGCCCCGGTGAGGCGTCGGCCGTCCTTCCTGACAGGACACCTGCCCTCCGTGCGGTTCCTGCGTCAGGTCAGTTTCAGCTCCACTAAGCCATCGAGGACGACTCTGAACCACACGGGACAGCCGTCTCGGCACAGACCTGGCGGTGCCGTCTGCAGACCGGCCTCCGGGAGGAAGCGGGCTCACCGGACAATGAACCCTGACGGCGTTTGCCCAGCGTGTTCTCTGCGGACACCCCCCACCGTGGCTGTGAAGCCCGTTTCCCACATTCGGGAAACTTGCAACGAGAGACACAGAGAGAGACAGAGATACAGAGAGACTCACAGAGAGAGACAGACAGAAAGGGAAAGAGAGATAGAGAAACAGAGATAGAAGGAGACAGACAGAGAGACAGAGAGAGAGAGCAGCCAGCTGCAGCCGGACGCCCGCTGACCGAGCAGGGAGCCACCTGGCAGCCCGCCCACCCCACGGCTGCCGCCGGGCGCTCACTCCTCGCCTCAGTTCTTACCAAGGAACAAGGTCTCAGCGCAACCGCCCGCCAGGCCCTCCCTGCTGGTCAGCCCATCGGCCCAGGAGCCACACCTGCCACCAGCCTGCTCGCCGGGCCCCGGGCCCAGGGCCTCGCTTCCTCCTTCCCCGGGTCTGCCCAGCTGCTCACACCGGGCGGGCGCCGGGCTTGCCGGGGTCGAGGAAACACTGCGCAGGCCCCGAAGAGGCCGGGAAAGGAAGAGCCGTTGTTGCCGCGAGCACAGACCGGACGCTGGAGCCTGGGGTGCACGCCCCGGGCCCTGGACTAGATGGGGGGGGGGCGCGGACCGGAGGGTGGACGTGCGCAGATGACCTGTGAGCCCCGGGCGCTTTCCCAGCAGCTCCAGGGAGCCCCGGCGGGAATTCTAAGGGCTCACTTGGGGTGCGCTGCTCCAAACCAGGATGGGAACCCCCGCCCCACCTGAGCTCCCAGACGGACCGGGGCGCCTCAGAGGCAGAAGGTGACTGGTCCGTTTCAGATGCAAACGTTACAGTTTACAGAGAAGGAAACACGGTTAGGAGACTGCGAGTTGACGGCTATTTCGGTTCAAGAACCAGCTACAAGTTCGGATCCTTCCTACGTGTCGGGCTCCCGTGCCCGCGGGGTCCCCCCTCATCGCGGGTCCCTCCTCATCACGGGGTCCCTCCTCATCGCCATCACCACAGGAGGAGCGTAACGGTCACAGCCGCACGCACAGCCACTCTGCCCAGAGCAACGCTGAGCCGCCTGCCCCCGCTCTCGTGGCTCCCAGCGCCCAGAGCCGGACGCCTCGCCTCCCCAACTTGGCCCAAAGGGAGCTGAGGCCCAGGCCTGGTGCGGGGAGGCCAGGCACCCAAAGCCACGCAGCTGGCGAGTGCAGAGCTGGGATGCGGGGCCCATCTTGTGCCCAGGAGCCAGGACCGGGCAGCCTCGGCCTGTCCTCCCTGCCCCCACCCTCACGGAGAGGCCGTGGGAAAGTGGGCTGGGCTGTCCTCTGTGACGGGCACGTCAGGGAAAGGACAGATCTTAGGCGGGAACAATGGGGCCGTCTGAGGACCCCTAATCAACACCTAATCAATCAACCCCTAATGAATCCCTAACCAATTCTTAATCAATCCCTAACCAACACCTAATCAACCCCTAATGAACACCTAATGAATCCCTAATCAATCAACACCTAATCAATCCCTAACCAACACATAATCAATCCCTAATCAACACCTAATCGATGTCTAATCAACACCTAATCAATCCCTAATCTACCCCTAATCAACACCTAAATAATCCACAACCAACCAACATATAATGAACCCCTAATCAATCAATCTTTAATCCCTACTGAACACCAATACTTAATCAATCCCAATCAACATCTAATCAACCCCAATGAATTCCTAATTAATCAACACCTAACCAACCCCTAGTCAACACCTAACCAACCCTAACCAATCAACACCTAATCAACTACAGTCGTCCTGTTCTGACCAGTCCCTGGACCCAGGACAGCATCTTACGCTCCTGAGCGCACGCAGCATCCAGCGCTACAGACGGGCCGTTTTCCAGTGACAGCACCAACGAAAAGCACAAACACAACACGAACGCCCAGCTGCAGCCCACAGAGACCTGCTCCCACCAGCCCGAGGCGCTGTGGCCGGTGCCCGGCGGCGCCCATGCAGGAGGGCTCACGGGGGTACCACAATGCACTGTGGCAGCCGGCAAACCCGCCGTGTTAGAAAACGTGTCCATCTGCGTCTCGTGCTGATGAACGGACCCAGCGGGTTTGGGGTCTTTCCGGAATCGCCGGCCTGGAGGCCGCACCAGGCCCCGGAGCCCGAGCAGCAGGAATGCGTGGGCCTCAGCCGGCCCGCTCCGGCTTGGGCTGCTTCCCTCAGTCTGGTGATCTGCATCGGGGCCCAGATGCAGGCACAGTGTTCCTGTCACAGCCTCCGGTTCACTCACGGACCTTCTTCCCCCTCCTCTTGCCACGTCTCGAAACGACGGGCTCCTCGCCCAGCAGGTTCCCCTCTGGGCCTGCGGAGCCCCAGGGTCAGGTCAGGTCAGGTCCCGGCCTGCGTTTCCCGTCAGCCGTGGGTGGGCCTGGGCTTGGGTGACGACGGGCTGTGGGCACGGGCTCGGCCGAGGGCAGCCCCTGCCCGAGAGGCCCGTGACCCTGCCCGCTTCCTTCCTTGGCCACGGAGGGGACGGCAGGGCCCGGCCGAGGGGAGCTGAAACCTGGCGTGGCCCCGCTCTGCCCCCTCAGCATTTGTCACGGAAAACCTGCGCGTCCGTGTTTAACCCGAGGACGTGCGGCTCAGGGAAGGACGCTGAACGCCCGACTGCTTCCCTACTCGCCAGCTCTCAGACGAGCCGTAGCACCTCCCACGGCGACTGAGGGAGGGGGCTGCTGTTCGTTTTTTTCTTTTTTCATCTTCTGTTTTAAATATATCTTTATTGATCTCAGAGAGGAAAGGAGAGGAAGAGAGAGATAGAAACATCCTTGAAGTCAGCCATCGGCTGCCTCCTGCACGCCCCCTACTGGGGATTGAGCCCGCACCCTGGGCCTGTGCCCTTGACCAGGATCGGACCCGGGACCCTTCAGTCCGCAGACCGACGCTGTCTCCCCTGAGCCACACCGGCCAGGGCGGGCTGTTTTTTAAGTGCTTGTGGAAGTCTATTGTTTAGACCAGAAAAGGACGCCCAAAGTCACAGAGCTGAGGGGTGTGGCTGCAGGTTGGGGCCATGTCAACACCGAGGCTCCACCCCACCCAGGGCCTGGGTGCCCCGAGGGGCTGGGGGAGACGCCCGCTGGCAGCAATGCATGGGGCCCGGACCCAACCTCTGTGCCCAGCGGAGCCTCCGAACAGGACTCGTTCTCATGAGGACGGGCTTCGTGTTTTCAGAGCTGCTTGCGCACCCTCCGGGGAGAGTCCATGCTGTGATGACCCCGTGGTAAACGCGAGGAGGATCAGGGAGACTGAGGACAGACGCTGCCCCCGCTGCTGGGCGTCCTGTTTCCAGAAGGGCCACTGCTCATGGGCAGACTTAGGTTTTGGCGGGGGGACATGCTGCTGTGTCATTTTTGATCAGTGCCTCTCTGGCCGGTAACAGGCCCTCATACTGGAATGCTGCGCGGATCTGAGGCCTGTCCCGACCCGGATGCAATGCTGCCTCTGACTCAAGGACGGAACAGAGCAGGCGATGCAGCCGTGAGCACCTGCGGCCGGAGGTTAACCATTAGCCAGGCTCTGCGCTGCCCGGGCAGCAGTGGACTCCCGACAGCGTGGCCTGCCCAGGCCCCCTCCCACCCTCACAGGCGTGAAGAGGCGGCGTCGTGGGAGGCTGGGCCGGCAAGGTGGCGGCTCCTCTCCATCTGCGGGGTGTCCCTCTCAGGGGGTCAGGCACGAGGAAGTGGCCAGGAGTTCCCGTGAAGGGAAACCAAATGTGCCCGCCTTTCAACCACCACCTTTCCCACAAGTCCCAGCGCCTCTTACCCGCCAACGCTGACAAAAGCCCAAGCCGGGCGCTGTTCCGGGCGTGGGAGGCGGTGGATAAAAGCAGCCTGCGCGCCGAGAGTGGCCTGCAGTTGGAGGGCGGCAGGTGCCGGCTTCCTGGGAACCCGGGCCCCGCTGGGGCCAAGGTCAGGCCCGTCCTGCAGCCGGGAACCAGGAGCCATCTCGGGAAAGGCCTGGCTCCGGGGGGTCCCGCCCTCCTGCTCCCTCCCGGCGGGAACAGGAGGGTCCCTGACGTCTCGCCAGCACCGTGGGCTCCGAGGCGGGCTCCCTGTGGGGGCGGCACCACGGCTCTGGCCTCGCGCCTGCCCACCTTCCTACGTGTGACCTTCACCGCGCCCCTGCCTCCTGAATCTCAGGCTCACCATCCTCACCGCCTCTCCGTGTCCTCCATGCCTCCTGGGCATGTAGGCACACACATGCACATGCTTATGCATGTATCTACGCACAGCACTGTGCATACGTGTATGCACACCACACCCACCCACACTGTGTGCATGTACATGCCATGGGTACCTGCACACACACATGGATGTGTACACAGGCACACCGCGTGCATGCAGGTACGTGTGCACACAGGGAGCACACAAAGGTGCAGCTGTCGGAGCTCAGGTGCCCTCGGCCTGGGGGTAACCTGAGCCCCGGTGTCACCTTTCACAGAAGCCGCCGTCCTCCCTTTAATGAGACAACGGGAGGCGGCCACAGCTCAGGAAACACCGCCTCGGGCTTCAGAGGGATTCTCCTCCGCGGAACCACAGGCCCAGGAAGACACCCGCGCCGCCAGGTGAGGCCTGCACCTGCGCCCAGGCTGGGTGGCGTGGCCCCGCCCACCCCACATGTTGGGGCCATGGCCTCCTCCAAGGACCAGGCCCCCTGGAAACACAGGACTTAGCCAAGAGGTTCTCCCCCCAGATGGCTCTCCCCAGACCACTCCCCCCCAAACGGCTCCCCCCACTGTTCTCTCCCCAGACGGCTCTTCCCCCCCAGACAACTCCCCCCCCACGGCTCTCCCCCCAGATGGCTCCCCCCCACGGCTCTCCCCCCAGATAGCTCCCCAGACGGCTCTTCCCCCCCCAGGCAACTCCCCCCCACCACGGCTCTCCTCCCAAACGGCTCCCCCCCACGGCTCTCCCCCCAGATGGCTCCCCCCCCCCCACGGCTCTCCCCCCAGGCGGCAGGAAGAGAAGAAAAGGCCGCGGAGGCTGTGGGCCTGGAGGCCTTCGCTGCCCTCCGACGTGACCACGCAGACTTGCCGTCCATGTTCTCTGTGCACCGAGCTGAGGGCGCACCTGCGGCCTTGTTCCGTCCTCACGCGCTGGGAAGCCCGAGGACAAAGGTCCGGGTCACGGCCTGGACGAGAGCAGACCCCACAGCAGCCACTCGTGTCCTGCTGTCACGCCTGCCTGTCTCCTGCGAGCACCCCCAGTGGCGCACACGTAAGTGCACAGGGACAGCGGGGACA
Organism: Cnephaeus nilssonii; assembly: GCF_951640355.1. NCBI lineage: Eukaryota > Metazoa > Chordata > Mammalia > Chiroptera > Vespertilionidae > Cnephaeus > Cnephaeus nilssonii. Next base: position 788,084 of record NC_137083.1, read on the forward strand.
CACGTGACTCAGTCACAGGAGCCACACCCCCACCCTGACCTCTCACGATCAGTGACCTAGAAGCACAGGCAGCTGCTGGGACCACGTTCCACAGGAGCCATGCCGTGTGACAAACATGTTAGAACAGCCGTCCTGTCCGAACCGCCGCTCCACGCCGCGGCCACAGGAAGCCACACGCCGACGCGTCTGAGCCCCTCAACCAGCCACTGGGTTCCCCTGGTCCCGGCTGGGGTTCAAGACCGAGCACGGCTGAGGGTCGGGACCAGGCCCGGCCATGTCACCCCCACACCCGCGCCCCCTCACAAAGACCTCCCGGAGTAAACGAGGCCCCGAGGCCCAGAGCACCAGCCCTGCACACGGGCACCGCACGCCCACCAGTGCCTCTCCGGGCCTGTCCTCACGGTGACCCTGATTTAGAATGTGGCAGGTGAGACCCCAGACGCAGCGCAACAAAGCCTTTTCTCCCCAAGTGGCTGCCGCCCCGCTATGCCCCTGGGCCCTGACCTCGGGGAGCCCCGCCCCGCTGTGCCCCTGGGCCCTGACCTCGGGGAGCCCCGCCCCGCTGTGCCCCTGGGCCCTGACCTCGGGGAGCTCCGCCCCGCTGTGCCCCTGGGCCCTGACCTTGGGGAGCCCCGCCCACTGTGCCCCTGGGCCCTGACCTCGGGGAGCCCCGCCCCGCTGCGCCCCGCTCTTCCTGTCTCAGCTGCTGAGCTGAGGTGACCTGGGCAGGAGTCTCACCGGGTCTGACACGAGTGCTCCGTGCCGGTCACGAAAGAAGGAACCGAATGGGAGCTCGGGTGGCCTGGCCTGGCCCCACCCAAACCGGTGAGTCCCAAGGTCACCTCTGGGGCATGGGTGTCATTCATCCAAAATGCGGGCCCAGGTCCTGGAAGGTTCTGGGCGGACACAGGACAGGAGAGGGAAAGGCTGGGTGCTTTCTGCACGGGGGAAGGGGGCGGGGGAGGGGAGGGGAAAGGAGGGGAGGAGGGCAAGAAGGGGGGTGGCTGCCCACAGCGTAGCCAGGCAGCCAGGCCAAGGAGGGACCCGCAGCGGCTCAGGGAGAACCGGGCCACCAGGCTCAGCCACCAGACGAGGCAGAAATCTGCGCCGGCCCCGGGACGTGGGGACACACCTGCCCGACGCCCTGGAGGCGTGGACACACCCACTTCCTCCCCCCCAGGTGCGGAGGAGGGTCCCCAGTGACTCACGGTCCTCAGGGCCCACGGTCCCCAAAGTGCACGGGCTCTGCCGGCCCCGCCAGCGGGAGGCAAAGGCAACGCCCCGCGGCGTCCTCATCCGCCTCCGGTCACAGGGAGGCGGCACCTGTCCGGCTTCCGGCTCCAGGGCCACGCGTGGCAACAGCGCCCCGTCTGCATCGCCCAGACAGGGGGCATGGGAGAGGGAGGCTCCAGCTGGGGGGGGAGCGGGGTCCCTGAGGGCCGACCCGGAAGGCGGTTCCCCAAAGCGTGCGGGCAGTTGGGCGGGTGGTCAGGGGCCCGGAGCGCGGGCGGCTGGAATCGGCGGCTCACAGGGGACAGGACCCCGGAGGGAGTGGACGGACGCCCCCCCAGGGGGGGGCACAGCACGAGGGCCGGCCGCGAGGAGGACCCGAGGACTCACCTGCCCCAGGGGCAGAAACAGGGTCAGCAGGTGGGTCCCCAGGAAAGCTGGGCGATGAGCGAGCGAGGCTCCCAAAGCTGACCCTGACCCTGACCCTGACTCTGACCCCGGCCAGGGCCGCAAAGGTTCAGCAGTCCGAGTCTCTAATTCAATGAAACCGTGGAGGCCCTCCTGGAGGAAGACGCCTGCCGCTCACACACAGTGTTTCCTCTTCAATTTCCAAGAACGGGACCCAGGTTTGCCCATGGAGCTGGGCACACGGTTCCCACGGCGCCGTGTGGAGGAGGGGGCTCGGCGGGGTCACCAGGCCCCCACGGCTCACAGCCACCCCCGGCCTCCTTCCTCCCAGAGCTACTTCCCCGCAGGGACCTGAGGCGGAGTCGCCTGCTCCCAGCCAGAGCTGTGTGTGGGGACGGGGACGCAGTCCCTCAGCCACCGCGGTCCTCCCCCGGGAAAGACGCGCCAATGTTGTGAGGCCACGGCTAAACCCAGGCCCAGGAGACACGGTTACAGGCTTTAATCGCTCTGGGGCTCGGCTTCCTCATCTAAGAACTAAAAGGACGGGAGTGCGTGGAGGGGACGGGAGCGCGTGGAGGGGATGGGGGTGTGTGGAGGGACGGGAGCGCGTGGAGGGGACGGGGGCGTGTGGAGGGGATGGGGGTGTGTGGAGGGACGGGAGCGCGTGGAGGGGACGGGAGCGCGTGGAGGGACAGGATCGCATGGAGGGGACGGGGGCGCGTGGAGGGACAGGATTGCGTGGAGGGGACGGGGGCGTGTGGAGGGGAAGGAGGTGGAGGGAATGGAAGTGTGTGAAGGAGACGGGAGCGTGCGGTGCTCTGAGGGCAGCTGGCGCCGGGCTCGCCGCGTGCAGGACGGCCGGCGGGCTGTTCCCGGGCAGGAAGGGCGGTGAGGGGCCGGCAGGACCCAGTGCCCAGGCGCAGCCCCGCTCTCCCGCCCCGCCCTGTCCGAGCTCGCTGCAGGCACACAGCACGGACCATCGGAGGGCTGACGAACCATCTGGCTGCGGGGGTGGCAGTCGACCTCGGTCCCAGCCGCAGAGGCTGTTTATAACCTCGGGACCACGTTCCCCCGGGAGCAGGGCGGTCCTTCCTTCTGGGACCGCTTATTACTGGCCAGGGTCTGACTCATGCCCTCGCCTGGGGCAGGGGCACTCTGCTGGCACCCTGTCCTCCCACACATGCACATGCTTGCACACACAAGTGTATACACACACATACGCATGTGTGTGCACACATACACAGATGCAGCAGCCCCTCCCCTCTCCAGAACCACCTTCTCTGCTGGTTTCACCCACCAACACATGCACGTGCGCACACGTGCGCACACACGTGTGCGTGCACCTCCATGCACAGCTATGTATACACGTGCACACACGCAGCAGCCCCTCCCCTCTCCAGAACCGCTGGCTTCCGCTCCCTTCTCCCACTGGGAGGCCCGGCAGGCAGGACGCCGCCTTCCCCGAGCCCTCAGACCCACGGGCACGTTAAGGCGGGGCGAGAGAGTAAGCAGACCAATGACTGCGACGCAGAGAACAAAACCCACTGAAAAGCAAGTGGCTTTGGGAACACGGAGCCGGCAGCGGACACGGACACCAGTTCACGGAGCCCTGAGGTTAATTCCACCCGGACAGCACCCCCTCGGCCCCGCGTGTCCTGTGGCCACAAGAGGAGCCGGGCCTGCCCTGGAGGAAGCTGGCCTGGACCAGTCTAGTTCAGCCACAGGAGGAAACGAGCTGTCGAGTGTGAAGAGAAATGCGGAACCTCAGAGGCCGTGACTCAGCGCAGAGGCCATCTGACAGGGCTACGTGCTGTGTGGCTCCAGCTCCGGGCGTCCTGAGAAAGGCAGAGCCAAAGGCCCGGGACCAGGGACGGGGTCGGAGGGGAGGAGGGGGACGGTGAGCACGGTTCAGGGCGGTGAGCGTTCTGTGACCTCCTCGTGGTGGACACGTCACCGCACATTGTCCAAACGCACAGAGGCACGGCCCCTGGGCCGGCCTGAAGCAGCCGGGGCTCTGGATAACAATGTCGATGGCGCCCACACCAGAGCCCTGGCCGGGCTCAGTGGGCTAGAGCGGCCTCCCGATCCTCCAGGTCGGGCTGGCTCCCCGTCCGGCGCACACAAGAGTCAACCCACGAAAGCACGAGTGAGTGAACAGCAGATGGGCGTTCCTCTGTCCCCCTCCCTCTGAAATCAATCAATGAAAAGATTGTGTAGAAAGAAAAGAGAACGCACAACACCAGGACCGGCCTCCCACTCCCACGTTTATGAGGCTGACTGGGGGGGGTGGGCACGGGGCCCCCGATCTGCCCAGTTCTCCTGTGAACCTAAGTGCCCTAAAGGTAAAGCCGCTCAGTTATGTTTTCAGTTCGTTGTCGGGAAAGCTTTGTGGAGAGGACAGGGGGGAGGCGCTATGAAATATCAGACGTGAGTATACAAACCACGGCCACTAGGGCGCAGTGTCCTGGGCCCCCTCATCCCCGCTGCGGCCAGATGGGGTGTAATGACACCGCCCACCCAGCCGGTCCGAGTGGCCCCTGAGAGCACTCCGTGGGGCCCCGAATCGCTCGGTGCCCGGCACACACCCATCCCGCCCACGCAGAGCAGAGCCCTCACGCCGACCTGGCCCACCCCTCACCTGCCCACGCGTCTCCTCCTGGCGAGGCACCGGCCCCTCGCAGTGATAAACAGCGACACGCACTCGCGGAGGGACGCCCACTACCACAAACTCAGGGGCTGGGAGGGCCTGGGAGGGCCGGGTCCCCAGCTCGGCCACTACCGCCCGCGAGAGACGATTGCCACCGCCCGCCGGCCTGCACAGGCGCGGAGACCTCCCTGGGCACCACCTTGCCGTGAACATGCACACGAGCCCCCGGGAGAAGGGCCGTGGGGCAGGGGGGGGGGGGGGGGGCAGCGCCAGCCAAGGGAGAGCCAGAGTGACATCAGCAGCCGCACACGCCGCACTGCCAGGCCGCCAGCGAGCGCACACACGGCCGGCGTTCCCTCCACGCAGCTCCCCCCCCCCCCCCCCGGTCCCAGGACGGGGCCCACGTGAGAACAGCCAGGTTTCCATGTCCCGACTCCGTCCCTCGAGGGAGGAAGGCAGCCAACCAGTGTGATAGAGCCACGCAGGGGGCGGGACACACACACGCATGTTATCACCGGGCCACGGGCTGCAGGTCCTGGTACTCAGCGTCCCTCCGCTGACCACAGGGGCTGAGCACCAGCTTCTGTGGATGCCAAGCTGGCACCCACACAGGCCCAGGACCCCTGCCCGGCCGTGATCCTACCCCTGCCTGCGGCCCCACCCCTCGGGGGCCACCTCAGCCTGGAGACACCATGTAACTCCCCGAGGCGGTGTCAGGGGTCAGGCGGGCTCAGGCACGGCCGAGTGCTCACCCGCGTCCTCCCCTCTGCGAAGGCCCTCGGCCTCCTGCTCGCCGAGTGGACACGAGAAAGATGTGCCCTGGGCCATGTCTAGGCTGCTCGGCCTTCCTCCCGGCAGAGAAGACTGACGGACACTTCTTCAGCTCGCGGTTGCAGGCACCCATCCCCCTCCTGACGGAGCTGAAGACGCCACGCAGCCACCACCACGTGCTCTGCCCGCCACCATCCAGCACACGCAGCTGCCCCTCCCCGCACGCCGAGGAGACAGGCCCCGCCCCCCCTGGGCACACTCACAGATTCCCAGGTCACCGCCGCGCCGGCACTGTCTGCGGTCACCCCAACCCCGCACCTCGTCCCGCGCCTGGGGCACCTGCGCCTGGGGCACCGCGTCCCACGGCCGCTCCAGGCAGATCCAGGAAGGAGAGGGGACTCGCTGGGTCCAAACTCCACGCACCTCCCCACAGGAGCGGCTCCCGGGGCAGCAGGAGCCCCCGGGAGGGGGAGGAGAGGTGGTGATGGGGCAGGCGGGGACCAGGGCGGCCTGAGGCCCCAGAGGCCTGGCCCAAGTCACTTTATGGCTTTCCCGTGGCTCCACGTGGGGCCCCGTCACCGTTACCAAGGGCAACCGTAAACAAACAGGCTGCACCCAGCCGCACCTGCCGACGTGGCACCTGCAGCCACTGGTATCAGCAGCCTGTCCCACAGCAGCAGGCGGCCAGGCGGCCAGATGGCCAGGCGGACAGGCGGATAGGCGGATAGGCGGATAGGCGGACAGGTGGACAGGCGGACAGGCGGACAGGCGGCCAGGCAGACAGATGGCCAGGCGGACAGGTGGACAGGCGGCCAGGTGGACAGGCGGCCAGGTGGACAGGACAGAGGGGCCTCACACCGGAGCCACTGTGCCCGGGAAAGGGAGTGTCTGTGTGTCTGGCTGTGTGTCCATGTGACCGAGTGTGTGCGTTTGCAGGGGCTGGGTTATGAGAGTGCGTGTGGGTGTGCGGCTGACCGTGGACGACTGCAACCTCAGCGTGAACCCGGTTACGGGGCCGGCTGGACCCTGCACCACAGACCCAGCTTCCGTGGCTGCCGTTTCAGTCAACCCTCCTGGGGCGCGCCGGTTCCTCTAAAAGCCCGTGTGCAGCTCACGCCACGCCCGCCATCGTGTGGGTCATGTGGACGATGGACACGTGCACTGAGACCGAGGCTGAGCCCTCACCCCGTGCACGCGTCCACACGCAGCTGCGACAGCCAGACGGGCTCCACTCCGACCTCCTCAGCGCGGCCCCCCTGTCGCGCCCCTGGACGGCTTGAGCAGCGGACGATCACGCCCCAGCCCGCAGCCTGTGCCAGGTCAGGGTCCCAGGGCGGCTTCCCTGCCTGCCGCGTCCTCCCCGGCTTCCCTCTGGGGGGCCTGCGTCCTCCTCTCCCCTCAGGACGCTCGTCACGTTAGACCCGCCCATGCCCTTGTGCTGCCTCTTCAAAGGCCCATCTCTGGTCAGAGTCCTGGGGTCGGAACCCCCTCCCGGGTCTGCCAGGGCCCGTGGGGACCAAGCCCACGCAGGCCAGCAGGCGGGCCCTGAATGCCTGCACAGAGGAAACCGCGCCCGAGAGCAGAGCGCGGCCCAGGCGGAGCGCCCTCGCACACGGACCCGGAGGTGGGACGCGGCGCTCAGCTCACTGGGCTCCCCACGCAGCGGAGGGAGCGGTGGGTGTGGGACGTGCAGCGCAGCCTTCGAAGCAGGCTCCCCGAAATGACACCACCCGCCCGCGACCACAGAGCATGTCAGGAGGAGAGACCGGGCCACCCACCGGCCTGGGAGACACTCCCGGCCACACCCAGTCACCAGGAGGCGCGGTCACGCTCGGACCTCGGGTGCGGGCCCTCTGACCCGGCGGCGGCGCCATGAGGCAGAGGGCGTCTGGGTGATGGCGGGCGTGGGTCCAGGCCATCGCCCGAGGACGGGGCCGCAGAGGCCCAGCCACAGCAGGCCTCCGCCTGCACAGGGGGCTTGGGGACGGTGGGGGATGGCAGAGCCAGAGCGCCCCACACCGCGGGGAGCGGCCTGCCCCTGCCTGGCAGAGGACGGAGGGAGGGCGCCTGAGGACCGCCTGTGACAGCACCGCCGGTGACGTCAGGAAGAACCACTGCGGACACCCCATGGGGACGGTGCCTCACCCCTGCTCAGCAGAGGGAGGAGCTGAGGCCCAGGGTCGCTGCTCGGGGACGGACCCATCGGACGTGGAGCCGGGGCCTGTGCTCTCCCCGAAGCCCCTCGTCTCCCGAGAGCTCTACGTGCCTGCGCTCCGGCCTGCACAGGCGGTGCCGGGACCCAGCTGTCGGGAGCCTCGGCGCGGCTCCCGGGGGACCAGCTGCACCCGCTGGCTCCAGGGGCAGCTGGGAGTCTGTGGCCCTCTGTTCCCTGGGACACGTCGGGGCTTGGGAATGAGAGGGGCTTTGTCGCTGCGGGCGCTCTCTCCCGCATCGAAGCTGCATTCCCAGAGAAATGAATACGGCACGTCTCCCCCGCCCCCACCCCCCATCTAATAAGAGCGAAAGCTTATCTGCCTCTCAGCCAACTGCCAATTTCTGCGGCTACAAATGGCACAATCAGTGATAGCTAAGACTTCTGGAATATTCTTTGAACCAAAGAATTCAATCTCCTAAGTAGTTGGCTGGGCCACCTTTAAGAAACGGAGCCAACAGCAGTGAGCTCAGGTCTGCAGCGCAGGTCAGGGTGCCGGGCAGCAATACCATCACAGGCATGTACACCCACACCCACGTTCACACATGCACACCCATACATGCACTATCACACACTCACACATGTACACCCTCACACATGCATGTTACACATGTGCATGGGCATGCACACTTGTTCATGCATACCCACATATCTGAACACTCACATGCGTGCACACTCACATATATGCACGCATGTGCAACGGCATGCACACTCATGCATGCACACCCACACACATGCAGGAATGACACAGGACAGACGGCAACCCTGGGTGGCTCCCCTCGGCCCCCACCACCATGGTGATGAGTCACAGTCCGTGCTGGACAGGCTCCCTCTGAAAGGGACCCTCAGGGGTCGGGGCTCATTTAAATCCTCACAGGGACTGAGGGACCCTCTCTGAAATCCGAGCCATTTCCCACGGTGGCATTTATCCCACGCCCGCCGCACACGGGACCTTAGCTCCCACAGCTCAGGTTACAGGTGCAGCGCACACGTCAGAGGAGCGTCGTGAGGGCACAGGCCACGACACCAGGCCGTCGGACCCCGGTCCTGCCCACGAGTGTGCGAGCGGGAGAGGCCCGCCTTCCCAGAGTGAGACCCGAAGTGAGGCCGCAAGTGACCGCAGCAACGCCCAAAGCCCCGCCCAGACGCCCGTGCAGCACACAGCTCCCCACGCAAGTCGTGGGCCACCTCAGGAGGCCGGACGGTGTGGCGAGGACGGAGGGCGGTGGCCGGGCCGGTGCCCTTGCAGCAGGGGTTTGCGCTCCTCTCTGCCGTCAGGTCCCAAGTCCGCCCCAGTGAAGCGTTCAGAGAGAAAGTCACGCACTCTCTTCCCCGAAAGAAGAATAAGGGCTGGGCCTGCAGTGCTTCACCTTTGTGCCTGTGAGTGTGCGCCTGGCACGTGTGTGTGCATTGTTTGTGCGTGCCTGAGCATGAGTGTGAACTGTGTGTCTGCATGTATTCATCTGTGTGTGCGCAAGTGCATGCATGTGCATACGTTGCGTGTGTCGGTACACCTGTGTGCGTGTCTGCAACTGTGTGCATGTGTGAGTGTGCATGTGGGTGTGAATTGTATGTGCCTACATCAGTGATGGGCAACCTTTTGAGCTTGGTGTGTCAAACTTCGCCAAAAAACTGAGCGTAACTCGGGCAGTGTGTCACTTTGAGGAAAAAACATTATTTCGCAAATGTTTCATCCTCAGGAGCAGCAAATGTTTCATCCTCGGCATGCGGCCGCCTCAGCGGCCGCGTGTCATCAGAAATGGCTACGTGTGTCAGTGCTGACACGCGTGTCATAGGTTCGCCATCACTGGCCTACATGTACCCGTGTGTGTGTGTGTGTGTGTGTGTGTGTGGTGGGAGGGTGCAGGAAACCAGGTCCCAGGTCCTCCATGCACAACGCACCCTGGGAAGCCAGCTCACGGCACGAAGCCGCCTCCGCACGTGTCCTTCCCAGTCGGGAGGACCAGGTGGGATCTCAAGACACTGGCCCGCGGGGTCCACAGCTCCCTGGACCGCAGAACGGCCGCCCGCGGACATCTGATGGGCTCACAAAGGTGGCCCCGCTGCGGGTCACATATGCAGAGAATGTGGGCGTGCGGACACGGTGACGGGGTGAAAACCAAGCCCATCCAGGGAGCCAGCAGCTTCCCACTAATCAGGTCCCTGAACCCACCCAGCTCCCGCCTCCCCACTTCCTGCGGGTCCAGCACTGACCCCCCCAGGGAACACGCAGAGGCAGGGCCACACCCCAACTCAGGGCCCCCACTCCCACAACAGCCTGCAAACCCCAACCAACCTACGAACCAACAACTCCCCCAGCAACTCCTCAGGCCAGGCGGGCCCGAGCCCGGCCCACCCTCTCTGCCCCGAGAGGCGGCGTGTGCTAGGAGCAGGGCGTGACGTGGTCAGGAGTCAGCCAGCTCTCCTCGGACCCAGATGCTGGAGGTCTTTTCCTATAACTCAGCCACGATGCCGTGGCCCCGTGAAGTCTCGGGGGGAAGTGTATCTGCCTCGGGAGCACCGGCCGCTGCTCTAGCGCCTTCGCTGCCCAGCGGGCCCGCCCCGGCGTGTAGTTTGCAGTAGCCGAGGGGGAAGGGCCCAGGGCGGGTGGGGGCGAGGGGGGCGCTTACCTGGGCTTCACATCGCCTGTGGGCGGAGGACTTGCCGGCTAGAAGAGAAGCGAGAGCGTGTGCTCAGCGGTCTGGGCAGCAACACCTCCTACATCTCCAAACCCCCAGCCCTCGGAGAGGCCGGATGGGGGAGGTTCCCGCCCACGGGGCAGCGCTGGGCTCAGCGTCGGGGCCACGTGTGCAAGGACCCGCCACCCCTGCGCGGCCGCCACGGTCAGATGGGCCGTGCGGACGGGGGCACATCCCAGGGGCTCCCAGGGGCTCCCAGGGTGCTTGGGGCCGACCAGACCCGGATGCACCTCGGGGAACCTGAGCAGCAGGAAGCACTGAGGTCCACCTGCAAATCCCAGCTCCTCCGGAGGGAAGAGGACTGAACACCCGAAGACGCGGACCGGCCCCGAGCTCAGCGAGAAAGTCCACGTCGAGTCACACTCTGGACTGACTGTCGGACTGAATCCACGTCTCAATTCCTGCGGGACCCTCCCGGGGCCACCGCCGACCCGAGTGGCAGGTGTCAGACGGCCTGACCGTGCGGGTTTCCCCGGAACCAATGGATTCCACAGCCCTGCCCTCCAGGGGCGCAGCTGGGCCGCCACCCTGCTCTGCGCGGGGACATGCCCCTCCCCCACGTTCCGGGCAGGGACAGCAGGACACGCAGGCTCCGTGTGGGCCCCGGGGCACCCCTCCTGCCCAGGTGAACCCCGGGGCAGCAGTGGGATGAGGGGCGGGGGCCTGGGCCGGGGCGCGTGAGCTGGGGCATCCGGGTCCCCCCAGGAGGCTCCCTCCCGGCCTGTTCCTCCCCCAGGGTCACAGCGATGTCACCGGGAACGGTTCGGGGACCTGCTCTGAAATGGCAGGCAGCCTGTGGGGTCCCGGATGACAAGCCTCAGAGGTCAGAACACACGCCCCAAACCAGGTCGGCGTGCGGAGGCCCAAGCGTCTCAGGCCCCCCTTCCCTCCTCCCTGCGAGCCAGCACCCCCGCTGGCCTCACATGGTCCGCGTAGGGGCCGGCGGCTGGCGGTCCCGGGTCTGGGGGTGAACAGCCTGGCTGTTAAGTTCGTGGGGTCTAGTTTCTGAACTGCCTGTCTGTGCCTCCGAGTGTGTGAAGTTACTGATCCTGCACCTAACGGGCACCCCCCCCCCCCCCCCCCAGGTGAGGAGAGAGCCTCTCAGAGACGCGCTCACCACTGAGGGGAGGGCTTCCGCCGATTAAAGACGCGGCCCGGCCGCTGGGGCTCAGTTGGGTAGGCAGATCCCGGGCACCAAAAGGTCGCCGGTCGATTCCCTGTCAGGGCGCACGCCCTGTGTGTGGGCTCGCACACAGGAGGCAGGATTGATGTTTCTCTCTCTTCCTCTCTTTCTAGAAATCAATTAATTTAAAGCCCGGCCGGCGTGGCTCAGTGGCTGAGTGTCATCCTGTGAACCAGGAGGTCAGGGTTTGATTCCCCGGCAGGGCATGTGCCCGGGCTGCGAGCTCGATCCCCAGTGTGGGGCGGCAGGAGGCAGCCAATCACTTATTCTCTCTCATCATTGATGTTTCTATTTCTCTCTCCCTCTCCCTTCTCTCTGAAATCAATAATTTTTTAAATCAATAATAATAAATAAAAACCAATTTAAAAACTTTTTTTAAAAGATGCAGATGGAGAGCAGGTGACCATCATCCCTCGGGGTCGCTGTCGGAAGCCGGTGTCCGGCCGGCCTGCACACAGCGGGAGGGGCTTCCCTCCCTGGCCGCCACGCCGCACAGCCCGGTCCCAGGAAGGAGGAGGCCACAAAAGCACCAGAACTTTCCCCAGAAACCTGCATCCTGAACCACACAGGCCCAGGACAATGTGCACGTCACTCTGACCGCCAGCCCCGACCCCCACCTGCCCGTGCTGCCTCCAGCGTCAGAGGTGCCATTGGCAAAGGAACCGTGTGTATTTAGGGTGAAGAGCGACGGTTTGGTCCACTGTCAAGTCTCTACCACAGCGGAGGCAGCCCGCCCGCTCACCGGCAGGCTCACGTCCACGGCGGGGGCGGGCGGCGGGCGGCGAGCAGACTGCCCTCCCGGGGACGCTGGCCTCTTGGCGCCTCCTGGGCCCACTCAGCACCACGGGCGGAGGGAGACTCCTCGCAACCTCACTGTGCTGGCGCCGGGACACCGGGCTCCCCGAGGCTGGACCTGGACCGGGGCTCCCTGGTCACCCAGCGCGCGGACCCCCCAGAGCGACTCTCCTTCCCCTGGGGGTCCTGTGGCTCCGCTTCCCTGGAGAGCCCACCGAACGCAGACGCAGACGCAGGGCCCGCCCCGGCCGGGCACACGGAACAGGAGCCAGAAAACGCACACAACACCCCTCCCCGCGTGCGAGGACTCAAGAGCCACGCTCACGGCTCCTGTCGGCCACGGGAAAAGGACTAGCGATCCCAGAGGAAGTCGGGCTCCGGAGGATCTGGTCCTAAAGCTAACACGGGGCATGACTGTAACGGGCAAGGAGAGAGACGGACAGCTGTGGGCGGCGCACACGAAATCCGCGGGAGAGACAAGGGCTGACCTCACGGGAGGCCTCGGCACAGGGAGACCCCGCAGCTCACGTGAGGAAGGATGGGCACGCCCTGGCCAGGGCTCCGTGGTGGGAGCGGCGGCATCGCACTGAGGGATGCTGGTTCAACTCCCCATCGAGGGCGTGGGCCCCGGCTTACGGTTCATCCCCAGGCCCCGGCCGGGGCATGTGCAAGCGGCAACCCATGGATGTCTCTCTCTCATGTCGATGTTTCTCTCTCTCTCCCTCTCCTCCTCCCCTCCCTTCCTCCCACTCTCTCTCAACGGGAAAAATGTCCTCGAGTAAGGATTAACAAACAGGAAGGAAGAAAGGAAGGAAGGAGGGAGGGGGGAGGGGGGAAGGGGGGAGGGCCCACAGGAAGTCACGTGGGAAAACTGGCTCACTCGTGAAAAATAACAGAAATCACATGAATTCCAGTGGGATGCGCCATGAAAGGGGTCAGAATGGGAGAAGCAGAGTGAGCACTGAAGTAAAACTGGGCGCCTTCCTGACGTGGAGAAGGGGAGACGGGCTGGAGCAGAAACGGAGCAGACTCTGAGCGCCACCTGGAGCTTCACCCCGGGCCCTCCGAGCGCCAGACCAGCAGCCGCGACAATGAGTTAGAAACCAGAGGAAAAGCGGGTATTGTACGTGAGCGAGGGCGAGAAAGGCTAGTTTACACGGCGGGGGCGTTTGTTTCTGTTTAGATGCTCGGCCTCCGTAACCACCAGAGGACGACACGCGAGGGCGGAGACACCTGGCAAGGGGGGCACCGAGCAGCGGCCGGCGGAGCGGGTGGCCTTCAGCGGGCGGTCCAGGCTGCAAAGGGCGCCTCCTCGGGGCCTGTGCCCCCGCCTCCTGCACCCCCAGCGGAGGCCCCGCACACGGAGCTTCCTGCACACGGAGGCCCCCCCCCACGGAGGCCCCCCCACGGAGGCCCCCACACGGAGGGATCCCGTGCCCCGGGCACTGGCGCCGCCGCGGCCGACATTTCTACTCGTTGTCCTGGAACCTCTATTCTTCGTGTTCTCCCAGAGCCTTGGGAACCCGGCCGCTCCCCGGCTTGTCGAGGCCTTCATTCCCCCCTCGGCCTGTGCTCCCAGGGAGCCGAGCCCCGGCACCTCCGCTCCCCCCCGCCCCCCCCAGGGCTGCCCCTCTCCTGCGTCCCCAGGACGGACTCCGGTGCACAGGGCACAGGTGACCCCAGAGCTTCTCTCGCCAGGTCACCAGGTGTCATCAAGGGTGACACAGCAGCCCGGCCGGCGTGGCTCAGTGGTTGACCTCTGAACCAGGAGGTCAGGGTTCGAGTCCCAGTCAGGGCACAGGCCCGGGGTGCAGGCTCGACCCCCAGCGTGGGGTGTGCAGGAGGCAGCCGATCCATGATTCTCTCTCACCATGGATATTTCTCTCTCGCTCTCCCTCTCCCTTCCTCTCTGAAATCAATAAAAAGATATATTTTTACAAAAACAGCAAGTCCCACGGGTCACGTGGCGTCTAGCGAAGCCGGGGGCTTTGTTCCGTGACACAAGAAGGCCTCCCCAGAGGCCGGAAGGGCCGCCACGCACTGAGCCTGACGGGGAACAGGGACATTTCTTCGTGTGTGAACTTTGGTGAAAGAGCAGAAGGTAGAAAGGAGCCCCTGAGTCATGCGGCCCCGGGGGGGGGGGGGGCGGGGCAGGAAACACGTCCTCTCAGCCCATCCCCCTCCCCCCCCTCCCCCCACCAGCGCTGCTCTCTGGGGAATTCCTGGAGCGGGAACCTGAGCAAACACAGCTGGCCCTGCCCAGTGCGGGGACAGGCTGCGGGGGAATTCCAGGCCTGAACCCGCGGAAACCCCCGGAGCGCCCCATCTGCTCTGGTTTCGTCACCGAGAGGCTGAGCGGGGCCTCACCTCGGCACGGCACCCCGGCCCGGCAGGGACCCGCTCGCACACCCCGCAGCCGCCGGCCTCCGTGCAGACCTCGTTCTGCTCTTCGTGCAAAGGCCAAGGACGCGGTCGGCTCTCCGCTTCCTCCCTCTCCGGGGCCACCGCGAGGCGCAGAGAGAGAGGCGCTGGAGGGGGGCTTTCCCAGCAAACCGGACAGGAGGCGCCCTGCCAGCGGGGCCCCAGGGCCTCGGACGCCTGTCAGCATTCCCGACACCGGGGTCCCAGCTCGCCCGCTCGCCCGCAAACCCCGGGAGAAGCGTGCGGGAGCGCCACCCGCCTCAACACCGCTCACGCCGTCCGCTTCCAGAAGAGAGGCTGCCACCCACCTCTGCCCGCCCCGGGTAGCCACGCGCCGCCCTGCCTCCTGCTCTCCTGGGAGGAGTGAGGCACACACAGCCTCTCGGGGTCACGCACGCTAAGCAGAGGCTGTCACAGCCGCCTGACAGGAGGCGGCGCCCAGAAAGCCGGGCATCGAGGCCCCACACGCACGGCACCCGGACAGGGGCCCTCGCCCCTCCCAGCTCACGTGTGTGGCTCGAGGCTCCCGGTGGAGGGATGACCGTGCACAGATCCAAGTCGCCTTGGAAACCAGTGCTAGGCCCTGTCCCCGTTTCCGACACGCGGCACGTGTTCCGTCAGTAAGTCCCGTCCACGCGGATCCTCCGAGGGGGTCACTCACCCCCAGAAAAACAGAATTCACTGCCTCCAAGGCGCCGTTTTCAAGAATGTGGCAGCCCGATGAGCGTGGCTCAGTGGTTGAGGGTCAATCTATGAACCAGGAGGTCAGGGTTCGATTCCCGGTCAGGGCATGTGCCCGGGTTGCGGGCTCCATCCCCAGTGGGGGGCGTGCAGGAGGCAGCCGATCCATGATCCTCTCTCATCATTGATGTTTCTATCTCTCACCTTCTCCCTTCCTCTCTGAAATCAATAAAAAATATATTTTTAAAAAAAGAATGTTAAACAAATGGTACAACTACTTTGGAAAACAGACAATTTCTTATAAATATTTTTATTTCTATTGATGCTCAGCCACTGAGCCACACCAGCCAGTCAATTTCTTAATATTTTTAAATCTACAACAACCGCAGGACTCCACAATGCCACTCCTCCAGACGCTAAAAGAAAATAAATGCAAATGTCCACAGAAGATGGTGCGAAGGCGGGCCCCGCCGCCTGTTCCACGTGCTCCTGACGGGACACAGCCCAACGTCCGCCCGAAGGTGCCTGGGTGAACCCCATGGTACCTGTGTGCAGGGAACACGGTTCCGACACACACAGCAAACCACCCGTACACGGCACATCGCGGCCAGCGTCGAAGGCGGGACCCAGCTGAGTGGCAGACTCTAAGTGCACGGGGCGTGGTTCCACGTGTAGGATGCTCACAAGCAGGCAAACACATCTGTCTGCTCTTCCGAGGCAGAAATAAGACGCGGTGGCGCTGCCCCGGATCCCTGCGCGAGGACAGCTCCTGGAGGCAGAGAGGGGCCGGGCAGCCACCACGTGAGTAGGTGCCGGAGTCCAGGCGGCAGACCCAGGAACTCACTAGACAGCACCGGAGGCAGAGCGCTGCCCAGGGCACCTACCGCCTTCCAGAGTCCCTCTGAGGCTTTCAGGCCTATGCATGTGTGCACATGCGTGTATATGTGTGTGCACACACGTGTGTGAGGGAGCCACCCAAGGCTGAGGCAAGCAGCAGCATCAAGGATTGGAGGAGCCGTGCTCAGCACCACACAGAGCGGGCCCGGTGCCTGTCCCCGGCCAGGCCTGAGGAGGATGAGGGACTGCAGAGGCCTGCCTGCCTGAGGGTGTTAGCTCTCGCCAGCACCGCTCCCGCTGCACCCACATCTGAAGAGCAGTGCCCAGCCCCGGCCGTGAGCTCAGGGGTCAGAGCATCGGCCTGAGCAGTGAGAGGTCACTGGTTTGATTCCCCGTCAGGCCCAGGCCCAGGTTGTGAGTTCAGTCCCCACAGGTCATGGATTGACGTCTATCTCTTTTCTTTGGTAGATTTAAAAAATACGTATGTTTTTAATGATTTCAGAGAGAGGACGGGCGAGGGAGTGATTGAAACATCGATGATGAGAGAGGATCATCCATCGGCTACCTCCTGCCCCACAGGGAATGGAACCCGAAACCTGGGCATATGCCCCAACCACTGAGCAACACGGGCTGGGCTGATGTTTATCTCTCGCATCGATGTTTCTCTCCCTCCCTCTCCCTTTCTCTCTCTCTAAAATCAATAACAACATTTAAAGACATAAAACAGCAAAAAGCAGTACCCCAAAGGACCAAACTATCTCCAAAGAACTTAACTGCATTCCATAACAAAGCAGAATATCTGCAGGAATGAACAAATACCCAGCAGCCAACGAGGTAAAACGTGCAGTGCCGGCATCCAGTCAAAATCCCCTGGCCTCCCATCGAAATGACCAGCAGGCAAAGCAACAGCCCACGAGGAGACTCAGTCACTGGGCAGTGACCCCAAACGGACAGGATCAGCAGAGAAACGCGCAGCTGGACTGAGAGCTACCACGAGGCGGGGGGTATCGTAATTGTGTTCTGTATGTTCCAAGGGTAAACAGGATCCTCAAAGGTATAAAGAGATCCAGCCCAGCGGTGTGGCTCCATGGTTGAGCATCAGTCTATGAACCAAGAGGTCACAGCTCAATTCCCAGTCAGGGCACATGTCCTGGTTGTGGACTGATCCCAGTGTGGGGCGTGCAGGAGGCAGCTGGTCAATGATTCTCTCTCATCATTGATGTTTCTATCTCTCTCTCCCTTCCCTTCCTCTCTGAAATCAATAAAAATATTAAAAAATGATGATAAGAAGTAAAAAAATAAAAATAAAAAGACCCAAATCAAACATCTATAGAAAAAAGTGTAAAAATCCGAGGTGAGAATACACTGGATGGGGTTGCTGGTAGGTTAGACACTGCAGAAGACAGATTAGCAAACCTGAAGACCTCACAGAACAGCTTCCCAAAATAAAGCTCGGAACGAAGAACCCATCGAAGTAATGAACAAACACACAAACAGCTTCAGAGGGCAGAGCTGTGGGGCCCCTTTAAGCAGCCTAACATGCATGTGACTGGAGTCTCTGAAAAGGTGGGGGGAGGGGGCGGGATTTGAAGAAACAATGGCCCAAACTCTTCCAAACTATAAACCCATAGACTGAAGAAACTCACCAAACCCCAAATACAAGAAATGCAACGGAAACCACACCAAGGCACCTGATCATCAAGTTGCTCCAACCCAGTGACAGAGAGAGAATCATGAAAGTACCCAGCCAGGGCGGAGAGGTGCATTACATACACGAATCAACCATTAGCAGAACGGCAGGTTTCTCAACTGGAAAAAAGCAGGCCCGGCCGGCAGGCTCAGTGGTTGAGCATTGACCTATGAACCAGGAGGTCACGGTTCGATTCTCAGTCAGGGCACCTGCCCAGGTTGCAGGCTCCATCCCTAGGAGGAGGCGTGCAGGAGGCAGCCGATCCATGATTTTTCTCTCATCATTGGTGTTTCTATCTCTCTCTCCCCCTCTCCCTTCCTCTCAGAAATCAATAAAAATTTTAAAAAAATAGCAGTGAGAAGACAGCGGATCAACATAAAACACGGAGGAAACTGCCAATCTAGAATTCTGTACCCAGCAAAAACACCTGTTAAAAATGAAAGGGAAGTCAAAAGTTCTTAAGACATACACAAGCTTCAGCCATTCCCACCTTCCCATGTGCGCTGACCATCCCTGTGTCTCCTGCTGGTCAAGCTCTCTGCTGGTGACTAGAGTTCCCCTCGTGACCATACGCACCCCCACCCCACCCCCCCACCCCAGGGCCTTCCTGAGCCAAGCTCCACAGCAGTCCTCTCTTACCCACGTAGCTCCTGGTGGATTTTTTGTCTGTGTTTTTTTTCATTCTCACCCGAGGATTTTTTGTTTTTTTTTGAGAGAGAGAGTGAGAGGGAGGAGGATGGGAAAGAGCAAAACACTGATGTGAGGGAGACACGTCGATTGGGTGCCTCCTGCACTCACCCTGACCTGGGCTGGGTCGTATACCCTTGACCGGGAATCACACCCATGACCTGCGGTCCAAGGGCTGACGCGCTGACCCCTGAGTGACCGACCGGCCAGGGCCCTCGTGGTGGCGTGTTGGTCTTGTCAAACCTGTCCAGCGAGGGCAGGTGTCCTGAACCACACAGAAGCCGTCACACGCTCCAGGCCCCGGAAGTCACGAAGGACACAGCCTCCTGCCGGTGAGCGGAGCTGCGGTGAGTGA
This sequence comes from Cnephaeus nilssonii, assembly GCF_951640355.1. Classification (NCBI taxonomy): domain Eukaryota; kingdom Metazoa; phylum Chordata; class Mammalia; order Chiroptera; family Vespertilionidae; genus Cnephaeus; species Cnephaeus nilssonii. The sequence continues at coordinate 806,700 of NC_137083.1, forward strand.
GCAAATGCTGGCCGGTGTGAGCACTGGCACCCGCCTGCGGGGGGCACCTGGGCAGAGGTTTAAAGCAGCTCCGCCTAAGCCGCAGCCCAGACCAGGTAAAGCAGAGCCCCTGCTGGTGGGCCGGGAATGAATGTTTCAAAGCCGCCCCCGCCCCCCACGGCCACCGGGACTCTCACGTGCAGCCTGGATCGAGAACCACCACGAGGGAACAGACCACCACAGACATGTGTCCCAGCCCGGCCAGCATGGCTCAGCGTTTGAGCATCAGCCTATGAACCAGACGGTTCGCTTCCCCGTCAGGGCACATGCCCTCTCATCATGGATGTTTCCCTCTCTCTCCCTCTCCCTTTCTCTCTGAAATCAGTAAAAATATATTAAAATCAAAACAAAACAAACCACACAGCCAGGGGCTGAGGGGTATGTGCTCTGCCGGGTCCCGTCCAGCTCACGCTTAGACACGGGGGGTAAGCATTCAGGCAGCTGACACACGCCCCCCCCCCTCAGCTGTAGTCAATCCCCAGCTGGCACACGTTTCCCCCCAAACCTCGGCAGCTGTGTCTACGCTCCTCTTCCGTCTGCACCACCATGGCCCCGACTCAGGACACGGCCCTTGTCCCTGTCCTCCCAGGCTCTGCTCGGCGCTGAAGACAGTGAACTGCGGGCCTCCGTGAATGTGTGTTGACCGAATGAATTGGCCATAGTCTGTGGGCCAAGGCAGGACACTGTGACCTTTGATTCCTTACAGATGTGATCCCACCCGGGAGGAGGGGCCCGTGTTCCTGAGGTCCTGCTGCAGCAGGAACAGGGCGACGGCGGAGCCGCTGTGGGGCTGAGCGCCGGCCTTGCTGATGCCCGAGGACTCGCCGCAGACCGCGCGGCCACATCAACCTCTCTGCTGAAATCGGCCGGTGGCCTGGATCAGACGCCTTTGTTCTCACCTGAGATACACTGTCATTTCTCCCAGAGGCGGGCTGTGAGCGTGGGGGAGGGGAGGCCGCACGCGGGAGCCGTCAGCAGGCTCAGCTCGGGAATCTGAATGGCATTTAGTTGCTGGGAGCAGGCGGCGGGAAGGAGAGAGCGGAGCTGCTGGCTCCACAGGGCGCCCTCAGGGGTGCCTGGCAATGAGTGCCCTTCTGGATGGTGAGGCGTTTTTAGAAAGAAAAGTCTCTGCAAATCTGAGCAAGGACGCGCTGGCGTGGGTGCTGGGCCGCAGCCCGCCCTCCGCTCCACCCTGACCTCCGGCCTCCGTGCCGGGCTCCCCAGGAACGCTGGGGTGACACCCAGCCATGCACAGGCTAGGGCGGCACGGCCCTGGATCCCTCCTCTCAGGAAAGAGGACTCAGGCTGCGTTCCTATCTGGGAAACCTCGGCACGTTCCAGGGAGGCAGCCGCGGAGCGAAAACACCACTCAGCTCCACCGGGAACTTCCCCCTCAGCAGGGCGGACCCCAAACCCTGGGGTATCCTGTCTGGAGACGGGTCCAGCACTGGTGGCCACAGGACCCAGAGGGGGACGCCCTTCCCACACCTAGCGTCCCCAACTTCCCAGCCCGCATCTGGCTGCTGCCTGAGCATCAGCGCACAGCTGAGTGATGGGAGGTGCTGACACTGGGAAGAGTCCTCAGGGAAGTTTCTGGGCAAGTGGCCGCGATAAAGGCCTGAAGATTAGACTCAAAGAAAGGGCCGCCGAGCCCCGCCCCGCATTTGCTGGTTCGAGACCCTGTGGAGGAGGGAGGGGATGTAACGTGCCCGTGAACTTGCAACAGGCCAGCACAGCCCACATCCGCACAGAGCTAAGAGCCTTTGCAAGAAACACACGCTGCTGTGAGTCCATCTCGGCCCACGTCCCGCTTCCGTTCCGGGAAGCGTGCTGAGAGGCAGCTGGGTTAGAAAGTTAAAGCTGTCTCCCTCTCTGTGGGGCTCCCCCGGGCGCCCCCCGCCCACCAGGCAAGATCCCCCTTCCCGCTCTTGTCCTCTCCTGCGTGCACACACCAGGGAACACAAGCGCACACCGCTGGGCATAACAGCGCGCACAGGCACGCGCAGACAGGGGCGCACGGGCACGCGCACAGACCAGGGTATGAGCACGGCATGCGCGCGCCAGCAGGAAAGAGCTGGGGACAACCCCGCGCCTCGCCCCTGCCCCCGCCTCCCCCCGCCCCCGCTCGGAGCGCCCCACACCCACTCACTTGGCGCCGGTGCCTGCGCTCCCGGGTCCGGCGCATGCATCCTCCAGGCGGCCCCCGGGTCAGGGCGCGCAGCCGCATGGCCTCTCCCGGCGCCCTCAGAGAGCCCGGCCTGGCCAGGCAAGCCGGTGGCGGGCGAGGACCCTCCGATGGCGGTGCCGAGCAGGAGTGCCGCGGCGCCTGGGAGTCCCAGGAAAAGTTCGACGCCGGAGGCTGGAGGGAGGCGGCCGCCACCTCCACCTCCACCCCACCCCGCAGTCAGAAGTCAGCGGCGGGAACAAAAGCCAGCGAGCAGCGAGCACACGGTCCCCTGGCGAACCTCCATCTGACACGAATTAGCCCTCCCTCCCCCGCCGACCCGCGGCTCCAGGGCCTCCACGCAGGCTGCTCAGCCAAATCCAGGGCCTCGGTGCGCTACCGCACCGCCCCGGGCAGGGGTGCTGCAAGCCTCCCGCGCCTTTGGCGAGGGTGCAGCCTGAGCGGGAATTCAGACCTCTCCAAGAACGCACATCCAGGCGCTTAAAACCAAACCCTCAGGTCTTGGACTGGGGGTTTTAAATCCTGAAGCCATCCAGTCACCCCCAGTAAGCTCAAAGCAAGGGGTTAAGTACCTCCCACGCTGTGGGGTGCCGACCCCAGCCCCTCCCCGACCTCCCCATCCCCAGTGCCACTGAAAAGTCACATTCCACTTTCAGTCCTGTTTTCTTCTCTGGGTTTGCAATTTTACTTTATTATATATATATATATATATATATATATATATATATATATATACACACACACACACACACACACATATGCAAATATATATATGTGTGTGTGTGTGTATATTATTGGTTTCAGAGAGGAAGGGAGAGGCAGAGATAGAAACACCAATGAGAGAATCATGGATGGCTGCCTCCTGCACGCCCCCTACTGAGGATTGAGCCCACAACCCGGGTGTGTGCCCTGCCCAGAATCCAATCAGGGACTCTTCAGCCTGCAGGCGGAGGCTCTGTCCACAGAGCTAAACTGGCCGGGGCTGGGTCTGCAGTTTCAGAAGGAAGTGTAAAGCCTGGCCTTTAGGAGGTGACGGTGACCAGCATGGTGGGGGCGGGGGTCACATGACCAGGGACCCAGGCACCTGGGAAGTCCCTTTGCCTGAAGGACAGCCCCAGGGGAGGTGGGCATGGTCCACAGAGAGCCTGGCAGAGCCCGCAGGACTGAGCGGTCAGGGTCACCGTGACGGGTGCCACCACCAGCAGGGAGCTGGGCTCTCCACCAGGGGACGCTCTGGCCTCCGGGCGACGGCAGGGAGGAAAGGCTGCCCAGCCGGTCGACACATCGGCTGAGGCCACCCCCCCCCCACCCCCCCGTGGGGCGCAGTGGCCCTCGGACCCCGCCTGCCTCGGTGCCCATGGGCGGGCGGCTCTGCCGACCAGTGGCGCGTCCACGGTGCAGGCCTGTGTGGGTCTCCCCCTCCCCCCTCAAACTCAGATTGTCGACTCTGCTTGCAACTCCTGATGCCTGGCCCTGGAGTGCAGTCTGGGTGGCCAGGGCGGCCTTTATGGCTAACACATGTGCGCATTCCAGCCCCGGCTCGCGGCATTAACCGCTCAGGCTCTGGCTGAGCACCGCCCGTCCGGTCTGCAGGAGGGGGGAGGGGAGAGACAGCCCAGCTACCACAACCTCCAACCACAGACGACCGAGGACCGGGAGCACCCGTGCGGCTGGCTCCTCACCCAGAGACGCTGGCTCCTGGCGTCCCCCCCTCACAGGAGGCCTTCACTCAGCTCCGTCCGTTCCGTGTCTAGACCCGCTGAGCACGGCCACTCGGCGTGTGGTTGGCAGACACGGCCCCACCCCTGGGACCGCAGGGCCCCCAGAACACACCCGAGTGGCCTTCTGTCCGGTTCCCCAACATCTGGCGCAGACAGGCGCAGGGGGTGGGGACGCGCTGAGCCAGCAGCACGCTGTTCCGTCTGGGACGCCGGGTGCAAACGCCCTCCCAGGAGTCGGCGAGATCCAGCGGACGCCGGCCCCGCAGCCAGCAGGAACCCACACGGTCTGGCTGTGTGAGCCCTGATGCCCAGGCCGGCCAGACTGGGCGACTCCTCGACCCTCTCCCACGTCTTTAAAAGGCACAACATTCAGAACCGCCCCCCACCCTTCCCCCCCCCCCCCCGGATTACTAATAAGTCACGTCTGTGATTCACCTCCCACAGCAGGTGAGAGTTAGCCGTCAGGACGTGGTCTCAGGCCAGGCCCAGCCACTCAGTCTGCAAAGTGAGCTTCCCCAAACTCAAATCAGGGAACCCTGCCAGACTCCCAGCTCTGCCAGCACCCTCCCCCCCCCCCGCCCCGCACCATCCCTCCCTCCAGCCCGGCTTACACCCTCGGCTCTGCCCGCTCTGAGCCCTGCAGATCCCTCTGCGCACTGCAGATCGCGGCCTGCGCCCAGGTCTCCGTCCAGCCAGCTAACCAAAATCTCTGGGCCTTGGCTACCGAGTCCCAGGCAACCCCAGCCGCCCCCCCCCCCCCCCCGACGGGTCACGCGGCTTCTTTTAAGGAACAAGGTGGTGCCCCCGACACCCTTGGCCTCCGGTCTGGCACGTGCCCAGAACCCTCGTGCTGGTCCTCATTCCCGCCTCGCCCCCTTCACTTCCTTCCCGCTGCCTCCAAACAGCACAGAACGCGCCTCTGGGCAGTCGCTTCCACGGGGGCTTCCCCTCCGCTCAGAACAGCGACCCTGTCCCTTAGGAACGCACAGAGCAGAAAGGACTCAGGGCACCCCCTGGTGACTAGGGCACCCCCACCCCCGTCCTGACCAGGGGTCTGCCCCTCCTCGGCCTTCCTGACCCTCCGGCCTCCTCAGTCGGAGGAAGAAGGGCTGGGGGACATGGGCCGCCTCCGGGGGGGGGGGGGCGGCGGGCAGCCCAGGAGGGTGAGGCAGGAGGGGCGCGGGGCTCCTGCCTCGTGGACACTGAGGCCCCCACCTCAGAGAGAGGAGCAAACCCATCGCCGCCCCCCTCCCCGCCCCCGTCCCTGCTCTGCCCCTCGCAGGCCCGAGCTCCGGCTCCCAGAGAAGGGACTGACACTCTCCGCCCTCCTGAAGCGCCATGGCGGGTAGAGGTGGGCCGGCGCAGACACCATCAGGTGGTGAGGGAACCACTTCTCTCCTCAGGGGGCCGGGCAGGGCCCTCCGGCCTCCGCCTCCCTCGCATCTCACACTCAGAGGTCCCGGAGCCGACCCCCACAGCTCCCCCACCCTCCCCCGTCCACTTCGTCCGCGGCTCCCCACAGAGCCCTGGCCCGCGAGTGGACAAGCGAGCCACGCCGTCCTGTCCTGACCTCGGAGCTGGGCCGCGGGAAGGGGCCGGAGCCCACGCCCGCCTCTGCATATCACCGAGGCCAGCGCACCCCAAAGGGACCGTCAGCTCCTCAGAGGGGCTCGAGACGCTCCCCGCGGGACGGACTCCGCCGCGCTGAGCGCCCGCCCCGCGTGGACAGAGGCGCATCTGCTTCCTGGTTCCCTCCGCCTTTCCACGCTCCCCCCGGTTTCAGACACGGCCATTCACAGCGATCATTTCATAGCAAGCCACTAACTGCTTACAGCTACACACCAGGAAAGCTGTGTTCACATGAGGGTTTTTTTTAAATTTGTTTTTGTTAATCCTCACCAAGGGTATTTTTCCCATTGATCTTTTTCTTTCTTTAGAGAGTGGGAGGGAGGGAGGGAGGGAGGGAGGGGGAGAGGGAAAGAGTGAGAGAGAAACGTGTGGGTGTGTCTCCCTGAACTGGGAGGGAAGTCTGCAGCGTGGTCAGGCCTGGGGACAGACCTCGAGAGCCGGACGGGACGTCCTGTGTCCGGGAGACCAGCAGAGCGGGTCCGGGAGGGGTGCAGGAGGACACAGTCCCCTCCACCCACTAGAGGCTCCGCCCCAAGGCCCCACACCTGCCAGGCCTGCTCGATGGGACGAGGACGGGGACAGAGTGCCTCAGAGACCTGGAATTGACCCGGTTCCCCAGACACACGAGGCCCCCTGTTCCGGCCTGGACCAGACACGCACACCCCAGGAGGCGTGGGCCAGGGCACGGGATGCTCTGCCCCCCGGACCGTCTGCGGTCACTTGCCAAAATGGATAAGTCAGCGCCGCCTCGGGGAGTCCTGGCGTGCCCTCCGGGGGGGCGCACGAAGGGCCCGGGTGAGGCCCCGCGGACTGAGGCAGGAGCCCCTCACAGAACAGCGTGGATTCTGAGGAAGTTGGGTGTTCTCACCAATTAACAAGTTTTAACTCCCTATTCCTGGAGCTTTTAAAAAAGCAAACGCTGTTTATCGTGTTGCCACTGTGCGTCTGTTTTTACTCTCGGGCGGGCGTGATGGCTTGCTTATCATTTCAAACCCTCATGTCGCCCTGGCCGGTGTGCTCAGTGGTTAGAGTGTCGGCCTCAGACCAAAGGGTCTCGGGCGCCATTCCCAGGCAAGGGCACCCCCCTGGTTGCAGGTTCTATCCCTGGCTCAGGTTGGGGCACGTGCGGAAGCCACCAATTTATGTGTCTCTCTCACATCAGTGTTTCTCTCTCTCTCCCTCTCCCCCTCCCTCCCACCCTTCCACTCTCTCTAAAAAAACAATGGAAAAAATATCCTCGGGCGAACATTACCAAACACAAATTTTTAAAGAACCCTCATGTTAATAAAGCTTTCCTAACTCACAGCTTTAAAAAATTAGTGGTTTTGCTTATGAAATGGACACTATCAGTCCCCATGCTTACGCTCCTTTTCATCACGAGTGAGCATGTGACCACACGGACACGGTCACGCGGGTGGACGCCCGGCACGCCACCACGCTCGGGAGTGAGGAAGATGCCACGGCCCCGTCCGGCAGAAAACCTGCCGCAGATTCCGACTGGGAGGACGGAGGACGTGACGGGGTCCACCCGCGTGGTCGTGTCGGCGTGGTCACATGGCGACTCGTGCCGAACCCCTGAAACGGTGCTGTGTCCGTTGTCCCCGAGTTAAATGAGTTAAAATGGCACATAGTCAAGGTCGGGGAAGCATGTTCATCTGGTTTCTGTGAGCAGAGTCTCAGGCCGGGTCGGGGAGGCCGGGTCGGGGGAGGCCGGGTCGGGGGAGGCCAGGTCGGGGGAGGCCGGGTCGGGGGAGGCCAGCGGGGGATCCGGGAGCTGTTTCACTAGCGCTGCATGTGCACCCCAGCCGTGACCTCACAGGAGGCAGGGAGCGGTAAAGCGTCACACGCAGAGCGGACAGACGTTCGGGGTTTGGGTAAAAGGTGAGGTGTCTGCGTTTCCGAGCGAAGGACAGGGCTCTCCACCCTCCTCAGGATTTCCACCTCCTGCGGCCGCGGAGGCGCTCCGGTCAGGGCAGCCGGAGGGACGCTCCCGGGCAGGCCCACTGGGGCTGCACCCCACACGGGGCCGGACCTCAGCTTCCTCTCACGTGTCCACCGCGTGTCCACGGGGACGCACGTTATGTCGGGAATGAGGACCATAGTCAACACAGACAGACACGGGTCAGGCGGCCCCACCCTGCGGCCACGCCCGGGCGGGCCCTGGAACTCCGGCTTCCTATCTGCTGCCCTTTGGTTTCTGATTAGCTGATTGTCTGTGATTCACACCCTCCACCCGCCCACCCGTGACCCCAGCTCCCTGCGGGGACAGAGAGGGCAGGCCGGAGGGGAGGGGCCCTGGTGGTCGCACAGCCTGTGCCACGTGCGAGGGCGGCCTGGGGGCACGGGCTGCTGGTGCAGACATGACAAAACCAACTCAGAGCTTTTCTCCTTCTTTTCCCCGGAGGCTGTTTTGGCTGCAAGACAGACTGGAGCAGAATAGCCGGGATTTGACACATAAAAGGACTATTAACGAAGCGGCCATGTTAATCTCAGGCCAGGAAGCCATCTGGAGTTCAGCACCCAGGGAGCCGGCGGCACAAAACACAGCCGACAGCCAAACCCCTGCTCTGCCTCCATCGCAGGAGTTGGCGACACGCCTATACATGCACACACACACGTGTGTGTACCTTGCAGCCATGCATGGGTACACTTGCATGCACTTATACGCAGCACACATGTGCATGCACAGGCATGTGTATAGATGCATGGAGACATGTGTGCACATACATGCACACGTGCACACCTAAAGGGGAGGCAGTAGGGTCATGTGAAGGGTGTGCTTGGATTCTCCCGAACCCCAGTTCCCTCTTATACGGAACAAGCCGCACTGGCTGTGCTTCTCCAATCACTGAGGTTTTGTGAGTGTTTTTACACACAGTGACAACCTGTAGAATGCTCTGGAATTTTTTCATCGCAGCTCAATTTTGTAAGCACTGACTGATTTCTCTGCCACCAAACAGGACACTCCAGGGCATTCGGAAATGTCCGGAATGTTTTTAATCCTCACCTGACTCCCAGTGGGAGGAGGCGAGGACACTGTACGGTGATGGCCAAGCCTCCAACCAGGAGCGATTCCACCCGAAACGCTGCGATGTGTGCACTCACAGCCGCTCTGGCGTGTCTGCGGAATTTTCCAGAGAAAGCCTAACCGTGGAAGGGTGCCCAAGTTCAGAAGGCTGGGGTGAAGGAGGGTGTGAATGGTCCGCTGGGAACCCCCACCGGCCTGGACCCTCCCACCCAACACGAGGACCGCCAGCGGGGCTGGGCCGGACCCTCTCCTGGCCTCCCCCTCCGAGGTGCATGCTCCCTCAGGCAAGAGCAAGCCAGCTGCCGTCCGGGCCCCAGCAAGCCCCTGGCTGGCATCAAAGCAGCCAGGTAACCCCCCCTAGGTAACCCCACCAGGTAACCCTCCCAGGTAACCCCGCCAGGTAACCCTCCAGGTAACCCCCCCAGGTAACCCCCCCCCAGCCAGGTAACCCTCCCAGGTAAACCCGCCAGGTAACCCCGCCAGGTAACCCTCCCAGGTAACCCCGCCAGGTAACCCCGCCAGGTAACCCCGCCAGGTAACCCTCCAGATAACCCTCCCAGGTAAACCCGCCAGGTAACCCTCCCAGGTAACCCCGCCAGGTAACCCTCCAGGTAACCCCCCCAGGTAACCCCGCCAGGTAACCCCCCCAGGTAACCCTCCCAGGTAAACCCGCCAGGTAACCCTCCCAGGTAACCCCGCCAGGTAACCCTCCCAGGTAACCCCGCCAGGTAACCCTCCAGGTAACCCCCCCAGGTAACCCCGCCAGGTAACCCCCCCAGGTAACCCTCCCAGGTAAACCCGCCAGGTAACCCTCCCAGGTAACCCCGCCAGGTAACCCTCCCAGGTAACCCCGCCAGGTAACCCCGCCAGGTAACCCCCCCAGGTAACCCTCCCAGATAACCCTCCCAGGTAAACCTCCCAGGTAACCCTCCCAGGTAAACCCGCCAGGTAACCCTCCAGATAACCCTCCCAGATAACCCTCCCAGGTAACCCTCCCAGGTAACCCTCCCAGGTAACCCCCCCAGGTAACCCCCCCCCCCCCAGATAACCCTCCCAGGTAACCCTCCCAGGTAACCCCGCCAGGTAACCCCCCCAGGTAACCCTCCCAGATAACCCTCCCAGGTAACCCTCCCAGATAACCCTCCCAGATAACCCTCCCAGGTAAACCCGCCAGGTAACCCCGCCAGGTAACCCTTCCAGGTAACCCTCCCAGGTAACCCCGCCAGGACGCTTCCTCACAGATGCTCTCTCTCCTTCCCCTGCGGCTTCCCTCCTTTCAAGACGACATGACTCTCCACAGAGGGTCCCACCCCACACCCAGGCACCCCGACCCTGGGTGCCCCCTCCCCAGCAGTGCCTCCAGCCCGGCCGATGAGGGCAGAGAGGCCACCAGGGTTTCCTTCTAGGAAGTGGGGTGCACGCCCACCTGCCTTCACCTGCTTGTGAAGTGAGACTCTTCCTCGCTGAAAGCTGGGCCCCAGTCGCCCCCACCCCCCCAGCAGGCATCATGTGCACGGAGGAAGGACAGGGACGGGGTGGGGGGTGGCCTCATGCCCGTCCTGCCTCTGTCCCGCCCACTGGCATCCTCGTGGGGTCTCTGTGCACCTGGAGGGAAAGCCGGGCCCCCCCATAGGTCGGAGTTTGTGTCCAAGAACCGGGGCGGGGGGGCTCTGCACCACCTCAGGGGGCCCCACCCCAGGGAGAGTTCGTGGGCCAGGGCATGGGAAACCAGCCGGACGCCCCCCCCCCCCCGAGCCCAGACACCCCAGGGAGCCCCAGGAAGGCGCAGGTGCCAGCTTCCATTCACACAGACAGCGGTGGGTGCATCAAGTGAACACGCAGACACAGGGCCCCACACTCCTGCTCACGGCTGACGGTCATGGCTGACGGTCACGGCTGACGGTCACGGGGACCAGAGGCGGGTCAGGATGAGGCATCATGAGCGTCGTGACCTTTCGGTGCAGGTCCCAGGGCCACACATGGAGAATGGGGGCCAGAGGCGGAGCCAGAGGACGGTCCCACCAGCCAGGGCGACGGCCTTCCTGCTCTCCTTACCTCAGGCCTCGGTCAAGGTCAAGGGCATGACCCCTGGCCCCCTGACATCAATCCCAGGGCTCTGACGGCTGCTCTCTGCTGCAGGCACCAGGCGAGGCCAGCAGCCGGGGCCTCGTTAGCCTGCGGTTCTGAGGCCGGCTGGGAAGGACGGTGAGGCCACCAGGGACGTCTGAATACAGGGACTGCCTGGCCAGGGTCAGGGGAGGCACCGCAGCTGTGGGAGCCGAGTGCATGACTCCCAGGGGGTGCAGGTGGCTGAGGAGCGGAGACCACGCTGGTCCCCTTCCTCAGGGAGAAGGTGGGGTGGGGGGGAGACAAGGATGGCAAAGCTCGATAAACGCCCAATCTGGCTGCTGGTGTCAGGACCTCCTCCTTCCGCTTGGGGACGGCTTGGAACTTATCACAGGGGAAGGCATTCGGGACGGGAACAAGCCCGCCCTGGCCAGCGTGGTGAGAGCGGCGACCCGCACACACAAGGGTCTCGGGTTCGATTCCCAGTCAAGGACACAAGGGCTCGTACCTGGGCTGCAGGTTCACTCCCCAGCCCATCGGGTGAGAGGCGACCAGTCGGGGTGTCTCTCTCACCTCGATGTTTCTCTCTCCCCCGGCCGCTCGAAAAAAGTCAACAGGAGAATGATCCTTGGGTGAGGGTTAACAAGAAAAATTTAAAAATTAAAAAATCCTATATAATAAAAGCCTCATATGCTAAATGTCCGACCATTCATTCGACCCTTTGACCCGTCGCTAGGACCGGTAGATTAGCTTGCTGCTGGGGTCCGGGTGGTCGGGACTGGGCGAGCTGGGCGGGACACGCTCTGACGAATCCGTGCACGGGGCTGGTTTCAGCCCGGTCCCCCAGGCCAGGCCGGGGCAGTAATAATAAAAGGAAACAAGCCCAACACAGGGACCCTCAGCTCAGGCGTGCACAGAGCGCCACTCAGAGGGCACCGCCGCCCGGCCGGCCTGGCTCAGGGGCTGAGCGTCGACCTATGAACCAGGAGGTCAGGGTTCGATTCCCCGTCAGGGCACAGGCCCGGGTTGTGGGCTCCATCCCCAGTGGGGGGCGTGCAGGAGGCAGCCGACCCATGATTCTCTCTCATCATGGATGCTTCTCTCTCTCCCTTTCCCTTTCTCTCTGAAATCAATAAAAATACATATTTTTTAAAAGAGAGGGCACGGCTGCAGCTCACGGGGCGCCAGCCTGTGCAAGGGCAGTGCCAGCCGCCCTCCGAGCAGCTGGGGACACTGAGGCTTGCTCCCGACCCGGTGAGTCCCCTCCCTCTGAGCCTGAGCTGACACCCCATACAGGTGGCTGCCACCCGCAGGCAGCGAGCAGTGAACAAAGGGAGAGACAAAGGGAGCGCTGGGGGGGGGGGGGGGGGGGCGCACATCAATAATCAATGCGGCCGGCCCACCGCCTCCGCGGTCCCCAGCTACAGGCCCAGGTGCATGAACGGATGCCCCGCAGGCTCAGCACAGGGTGCTCGGGAGGCCGAGGCAGTGACATGTCCCCCAAGGCCCCGGCCAGACTCCCCACGTTCACTGCACGGGGCAGCAGTGGGGGGCACGGGGCAGCAGCGGGGGGACACGGGGCAGCAGCGGGGGGGCACGGGGCAGCAGCGGGGGGACACGGGCCAGCAGCGGGGGGACACGGGCCAGCAGCGGGGGGACACGGGCCAGCAGCGGGGGGACACGGGCCAGCAGCGGGGGGACACGGGGCAGCAGCGGGGGGGCACGGGGCAGCAGCGGGGGGGCACGGGGCAGCAGCGGGGGGGCACGGGGCAGCAGCGGGGGGGCACGGGGCAGCAGCGGGGGGACACGGGCCAGCAGCGGGGGGACACGGGCCAGCAGCGGGGGGACACGGGCCAGCAGCGGGGGGACACGGGGCAGCAGCGGGGGGAGACGGGGCAGCAGTGGGGGACACGGGCCAGCAGTGGGGGGACACGGGCCAGCAGTGGGGGGACACGGGCCAGCAGTGGGGGGACACGGGGCAGCAGTGGGGGGACACGGGGCAGCAGTGGGGGACACGGGCCAGCATGGGCGGGTCTGGGCCGGGCCGGCGGGGCTGGAATGAAGCCACAGCCCTCTGAAAGGGGAGCTGTGGGCACCCAGCGTACTGCACGGCAGATGGAAGCACGCCCAGAGCTGGGGCTGCCCAGAACCAAGAACTGTGACCACGATCGGCAGCCAGTGTGCACCCCGTTCCTGCAGGGGGGGCTGAGGGCAGGAGGTGACGAGGTGATGAACCTGCTGGTGCAGCGTTTACAGGACAAGCCCTGGCTCCCGGGAGGCGGGGTCACAGCCCACGGGAGTCTGTGCCCAGGCCAGACGCCGCTCCGCGCAGGAGACACGGGAAATGCACCCCCTTCTGCAGGGTGGACTCAAGAACTCCCCCCAACACACAGGGAGCACTGCTCGCCCCACGAGGAGGAACGCCGGGCTTCGCTCTGTGGCCCCCCAGGGCTCTCGCTCCCGCCTTCCCCGCCATCGCCACCGACTTCCAATAACGGACGACTCGGCGCGGCTGTTCCAGGAAGCCAAGGTGCTGCCTCCTCCAGGCTGTGGGGGCGTGGAGGGCGCCTCGGAAAGCGAACAGAGGGGACGGCAAAGCCAGGCTCCCACGAGGCAGAGGGCGGGCCCACAAGCTGACGACACCCCGAGGATGGGGGTGGGGCACCTCGCTCTCTTCCTCCAAAAGGTTCCCAAGGGGGTGGGGGTATGAGATGGTCTCCCATGAGAAGATGGGGGAGGCTCCGAGTGAGGTCACCCCTCGTCCAAGGTCATGCGTGAGGTCACGCCTGTCCAAGGTCTCACAGCTCCTCCCAGCTCTTATCACATGAGAACACCAGAGCCTCAGGCCTCCTGTCCTTGGAAGAGCTGAGAGCTCAGTGAGGACAAGAGGAACGCAGGGCACCCCTGTCCATCCCCACCCCCACCCCTGGCCCCAGACAACACAGGGCAGGCCCCCTGGGTGGCCGGAGAGGCAGCATGGGGCCAGGGTGCTTGGGGCCCCTGCCCAGGGGGTCTCTCCGGGGGGGCGCGGAGGGAACGTGGTTAGGGCGGCCGCCAGACCCTCACACACGCACAGCCATCACTCGGCTGTGAGCGGGCACAGACGCTGTAAGAGGGCTCCACTCTCCCCCGCGGCCTGTGTTGGGGACTAGTCTGATTTAAACGGGGGTGCGGAGGGTCATTGCCACTCAGCTCGCCCAAACCTCACCACCTCACAGGCAGCAAGGGCAAAGCGGGGCCCGGGCAGCTGGCTGCTGTGGAAATGGGGAGCACATGCTGCCCCGCTTTTAGAAAACGAGGCTCAGGTGCGACGAGGGTTCCCCACGCAGCCCCAGCACAGGGCCCCCCCTTAGGGCGGGGGTCCTGGACTCTCCTCGGGGAAGGGGGGCACCCCAAGTGCGAGGCCCCGCCACTGTGGCTGCACCCAGCTCCTCAAGCCAGCAGGACCCAGCACCGGGGTGCCAAAGGCCTGGGGGCTCAGCCCCACCCTCCTCAGGAACAGGGCGGGGCGGGGGGGGCACTGCTTTTCCCGCAGCCAGGCCCCCGGCCCCGTGCCCACCCCAGGCTGCATGGGCCTCGTTCCCTGCCTCAGGGTTTTCCCATTCTCACCCCAAATGGCAGAACTAAAACCCCTCAAAGCCCCACAGTTCTTCCTCAACCTGGGCACCCCCTGTCCTCTGCGGGCTGTGCTCTGGGACCACAGAGCCCCCCGACTTCTCCCTCAGCTCCTGCAGCACCCCTGAGGAAGCCGGGCCTGGAGCCTCCTGGCCAGGGAGCCCTGTGACGAGGGCGGATGGGAGGTGTCCCGCCCCCCTCCACACCTGGCACCTCAGCAAACGCCCAGGAAGTTGGCATCCTGGCCCAGTGGCTCTGGGCGGGGCAGGGCCACGGGCCGGCCTTCCTGCCGGAAACGGAACTTATTCTCCGGGTAAAAATTAACCAGCGGCCACCAGATGGCCGGGGCCTGGGCCCCGCCGCTTGGGCCTCCGCCTGGCACAGGCCTTGCCGGCCGTGTCACCATCACCACGTCCCAGGGCCAAGCCAGAGCAGGCCGGTCTGCTCCCTGAGAAACGAAGAAGCAGGGACCGCCGATCACCGGTGCTGGCAGCGGCTCTCAGACGGGACCATTCACCAAATTAAAGACAGTCTCCAGAAAGAGAATCGGGCCTTTTAATTGAGAATTAAACCAAGCAAAAGCCATTTAGACAAAAGCCGTTCTCCCTGCTTTCTTGTCGCATCCATCAGGGAGTTTCACCATCTGTCAGAACCAGGCCGACGCCGGGCCCTCTTCCCTTCTCGTGGGCCTGGCTGCTGCCACAGGCTCCCTGCCCAGCGCGCACACAGGGGTGCACACGGGCAGACACACGTGGACACGGGCGGGACCCCATGACCCTGCTGGACCACACATGTGAAGGGGCTTCAGAGAGTCTGTGCTCACGCCCAGGGGTGAGCCCATGGGTGCAAAGTCAAAGCGCGGGAGCCGCCCAGCCCCTCAGCACCTGCGTGACACACAGACGCGCCCACCACGCGGCGGAGAGCGCGCGGCCGGCGGGGAAGGCCACCGACACGTGCTGCGCCCGGGCGGGCCCTGGGGACATGAAGCGGAGGAAACAGGGTCCCAGGCAGACACTGGGAGCCCACTCACAGGAGGCCCGACAGTAGCCAATTCATCGGGACAGAGAGGAGACGGTGGTGCCAGGGGCGGGGGGCGGGGGCGCTGGGGAGTGAGTGTGTGATGGGGACAGAGGCTCAGCTTCGCAGGAGGATGAGCTGTGGGTGGACGTGGTAACGGCCACACAAAAGGTGAGAGTACTTAGTGCCACTGAACTGTGCATTAAAAACGATTAGGCCCGGCCGGTGCATGAACCGGGAGGTCATGGATCGATTCCCGGTCAGGGCACATGCCCGGGTCACGGGCTCCATCCCATGTGGGGTGTGCAGGAGGCAGCTGGTCAATGACTCTCTCTCATCACTGATGTTTCTAACTCTCTCTCCCTCTCCCTTCCTCTCTGAAATCAATAAAAAATATTTTTAAAATTAAAAAAAGTGATTAAAGTCGTAAATTTTATGTTACATGTATTTTATCACAGTCAAAAGAAGTGTGTGCTCTTTGACCTTGAACGGCCTTCCAGTCCCTCCAAGGACATGGCTAGTCGGGCCCTTGCCCCACGATGACCCTAAGGGCTGACTGCGGGCCCCATGGTCACCGAGCCCGGGCCGCACGCCCACGCACAGGCCCCACCGTGCTGTCATCCACACGCGTGAGCGCAGCTGTCACGGTGGGAAATGCTGTCCCAGCCACGGCGATGCCAAAGGCACCAGACAGTGCACCTGCTCTCGGCTTGTAAACTGGACGCACAGAGCGTGCCCGGCGCAAGCGGGGGACACGCCGAGGGCAGCACCTCCTTCCTGCGTCCTTTCTCCATCTGCTCCGACGGCGCGCGTGTGTGTGCGAGTGACAAATCCCTTTGTAGGCAAAGTCAGAGGACGACTTAGGAGCAAGACACACCCACGATCTGAGAACCTCATGCCTGAGCCACACGGAGCCAGCCCCCAGCCCCCAGCCCCCAGCCCACCAGGACCGCCAAGCACAGCCGCGGCCTCTCCCCGCATCCCCACCTGCGACCTTCCAGAGGAGATGACGCCGGAACGGGCCTGTCCTGGGTCATCCCCAGCTCGATGCCCCCCCCCCCCCCCCGCCCTCCAGCCGCCCCCACCGTCTCACAGGCCGGCCCATGGGATCAGACAGGAGGGACCCGATGTTCCATCAGGGCCCGGGCTGTGGAGATCCAGGACCCCAGTGGGGAGGGCCCGGAGCCACACGCTGCACAAACAGCCCAGTCACCCAGAACCACACCCGGCGGGAGCGCGCGGTGAGCCCCGCGAGCGGCCATGTCCCCAGGCTGCAGGGAGGGAACCGGGCAGTCGCCGTGACAAAGGGCGGCTTTACCCAGGTTTGTGGCGGCTGGGCCGGCCGTCCCCTCCCAGCGCCGCCTGAAGCCTGAACTGTACCTTTGATCCGCGTCCAGAATCACCCGTGGGGCGGGGGCGCTCAGGGAGGTGATGGATTGCCGCGGAGCAGCGCCAGGACCCAGTCAATGGGGCCCTTTTGTTCAGCTCCGGGAGAATGTGTGCAGAACCGCAGGCGCCCGGGAATGGCCCAGCCTGCCCCAGGGCGAGGCAGCCAGATGTGGGCTGCTCCCCATCCCGCTGTGGTGAGAGAGGACACCCCCAGCTGGGTCCCGGCCACTCCTCCCCGTGTCTTCCAAACCACAGACTGGAGAGCCGGCCCATGTTCACCACTCCCGGGCGCTACGGCACAGTGAGGGGCGCCCCTGGCGCCCACCTGGAGGGACCCTGTGCAGGGCGCGGCCTGGCTGGAGGGTCGGCACTGCGGCCACGGGAAGGCTGGAGGGGCCCAGGGTCTGACACACGTGAAAACAGCCGCGGCAGAGGCTGCGTGGAAGAGGAAGGAGCAGCCACCATGTGCGAAATGGAGCCCGAATTAGAGCTTCGGGGGAAGGAAGGGGCCGTGCAGGGAGGCGCAGCCCTCCCCCCCCCGCGTCCCCCCGCCCCCCGCCCCTAGGAAGCAGCTGCGGCAGGAGCCCTGGCCACGGTGGCCCCAGGCTCCTCAAAACTTTGCCCAGAAAGGGGCGGGACAGGTGGGGGGGCCTTGGAGACCCCTGGTCTTAGGAAGAAGTCCCCGCACTGCAGAGGGACCTGGGTTCCAATCGGGGACCCCACCCAGCACCACACCCCCACACACTCGCAGGCTCGGGTCCCTAGGGATTTAGGGGGTCCTCACCTTCTGTGGACGATGGCCAGGCCCAGGCTCTGTCCCCAGGCCCATCTGGGTTCCAACCCGACCTGGACCACCAGCCCCGGGACAGGCAAGTGTTTAAGCTCAGGGAGTCTCTGCCCAATTCCAAGAAAAGGAGACAAAGCCACGCCTTGAAGGTCGGGTCATGCCCATCGAGCCACAGGGTCCGCCTGAGTGACCCCACAGTCAGAGGAAGGCACTGCTCTTCAAGGCTACTGAGCTGGGAGCAGGAGATCCTGCTGCTTACCCAGGGGACATATTAGCAAAGGTCTATCTCCCGGAGGTGGTGGCTCTGAAGACTGCTCCACCAGAGGGCCTTTTCCTGGCCACTGACAGGGACACCAGACACGTACATGTTTTTATTATTTAGCCCATTTGGGACAAAATATATTAATTCCGGATCACTGCCTCCTTTTTTAAAAAAATTACTATAATTCTTTTTAAAGGTCTAGGGGTCACCATGCTGACCGTCAATCCCTCACTGACACTTATGGCTCCTCACAGTGGCCCAGGCGGTGGCCACCTGCCTCCCCGGGCCCCTTCCCTCCTGTCCAGCAGGGCAGCCCCCAGCAGGGGTCTGGGACTCCAGGTGGGGGACACTGGGCGGGGCTGGGAGGGAGCAAGGCGGCGGCGGGACACCACTGCTCCCACCTGAGCTCCCTGCCTCACGGCAGCCCGGCCAGGACGGTGGGAGGGTCCACGGCAGACAGAGCCGGACGGCTGGCCCAGCCCCGCCTCCTCGGTCCCCTGGCCTGTGAGAGGGGCCTCCACCCGTGCTGGGTCAGAAATGCTCCCATCTCGGCCTCGCCCCTCCCCTCCCCCCTCTTGCCAGTTTGCCTCCCTCCCAGGCCATTTGTACCCCCAACACCAGCAAGACCACAACCCAGGCACAGACTTTGACCCAGTGACCTTTAGCGCCCAGGGTCACATTTGCAAGTGGCTCCATTTAAAACCAGGAGGTGCCAAAGCTACTTAGTAAAAGTCAGTCTATTTGCAACCAGAAGCACTGACGAGGCCCAGCTTTTCCTTCAGCTGGGGATTTGCAAACCAAGAATCCCGGTGCAGCCCCGAAACCCAGGGCTCCGCTGCGGGGGGCCTGCTGTGAGGGCAGGATCCCCTCACCCAGACAGGTGCAGCCCCACAGGGCAGGCCTTGGCACCCACCGTCCCGGCCGAATCCCGGGCACCCCACCCCACTCCACGTTCTTTGCCTCAGTTTGCACATCTGCAAAATGGATCATAACCCCAACTACCCCCCAGGGTTGTTATTCGGATGAAATGAACGCAGGCAGAGTCCTCAGCACAAGCAAACACTCCCCACCAGACTGTGACTTTGTGTCTGAGGCCCGACTGGTTCTGTTTCGCGGGAGGGTCACTTCCACCTTGTCCTGAGGGCAGGACTGTCCAAAGAGGCCCAGATTCTCGGCCCAGCAGGCCCTCCCCCTCCAGCCCAGCAGGCCCTCACAGCATTGCCTTTCTTAATACTTGTTGATTGATTTGCAAATATAAGCTCCCAGGGCCCAAAGGTGGAAGACAAAACCCCAAGGACAAGCACAGCCAGTTCCAAAGGCGCCAAGCCCGCACCTCAGGAATATCCACAGACCAAAGCCTCCGGGCCGAATCGCACAGAAGCGGTGCCGAGGGCCGCGCACTAGGCATGCGCCCTGACTTCCACACCGCCTTTCACTTAGGGTGGGAGTCCTCGCAGCTCCTGCCTTCACATCGTTACCAGGAGCCAAAGAGGAACGGGAACTGCCAGGAGATCAAAGCTGTGAGGGGCTGGGGCGCCCGGGGCGGCTGATCCGTAGGTCCCCCCCCACACACACACACAGGTGCTCCCCGCACCCGGCGCCTTTACGTTTCAGCCGAGTTAGAGAGTGGGGTCGCCCACTGGCCGTCCCGGGACGGAGGGGGGTTCGGTCCTTCCCGCCACCGACTTCCAAGTCACTTCAAGCAACGACCCCGCCCAGACGCAGCGCAGGGCGCGCGGGGACCCCGCTCGGAGACCCTCGCCCCTCCTCCCGCTTGTCAGCGGCGCGGGCAGCACATGCCACAGGTGGCGGCCGCCCCTCCCGCCCGCGGCCACAGGGGAAGGCAGGGCCCCCTGCCCACCGCAGGGAACGTGGAGGGAGACGGACGCGCCTCGGAGACGGCGGCCGGGGCAGGAGGGGGTGCCCCGCGTCCCCGTGGCGGTCCCGGCCCGGCTCCCCGCCCCGCCGTCCCCGGACGGTCCTGGAGAGTGAAGTCCACTCGGGCGCTGCAACAGCACCAGCGCCGCTCCGGCCCGTCCCAGACCCAGACCCGTCCCCCCACCGCCGCCCGCGTCCCCGGCCCCAGCCCCCAATCCCGCCCGAGGAAGTCCCCGCGCGCCCCGATCCCTCCCCGCGCCCCCCGACCGTGTCTCCACAACCCCGTCCGGACCCGGCCGAGCCCGGTCCCCTCGCGCCCCGATCCCCTCCCCAGGGCGCAGATGCAGGCGCCGGACCCGAAACAAAGAGGGCGGCGGGCCCCTCTGGTACCTGGCGAGCGGCGGTCCCTGGCGATGGCGCAGCAGCCCGGGCGCCGAGCACAGAGGAGCGCGCGGGCGGGCGGTGCTCCCGGCTCGCGGCCGCCGCAGGGCCCCCTCGAGGCCGCGAAGGGCAATCGCGCCGCCCGCGCCGCGCTGGCCGGTCACCTGGCCGCGCCGCCCTAACAATGCGGCCAAGCCGGGCGGGCCGGGGTCCCGGGCGCCCCAGGGGCCTCCCCGTGGGGGCCGGGTGGGCCGGGGACTGTGGGACCCATGGAGCAGCCCCGCTCTGAGTGCTCGTGGGCGGCCTCCCGGTGGGCGGGCTGAGTGTGGCTCCTACACAACTTCTCTCCCCCCTCCCCCCCCTCCCCTCCCCTCCGCCTAGGACAGTGCTCAGGGCTGGACCCGCCCTGCCCACCGGCCGCTTCCAGTCCCCGGGGTCCTGCAAACATAAAGCCACAGGAGAACCCGCCCAGGTCCGGCCCCTGGGGGGCGGGGGGGGGGGCGGGGGGGGAACTTTAGAGGTCATGTGACTCCTTCAAACGTGCAGGATCCAGAGAGGCAGGGGCGGACAGGAGAGAGGGGCCCAGGCAGAGGGATGCTCAGAGGAGTCAAGGCAGGTAGATGCCAGCACCCCCAAGATCCAGGGCCCCCCCACTCATCTCTGCCTCAGCTTCCCCACTCAGAAGTCTGGGGGGTGGGCAGCAGGCTCTCAGAGACGCTCCAGTAAAGGCACGCCCTCCTGCGGAGTGAGAACGGCTCTCCGCACCGCACTGTGGACGCCGGGAAACCCAAGGACACCCCAAGGACACAGCAGGCGCCGGCAGGGACGCACCGCCCTACCTCCAGCACCCAGGGAGACTGTCCGCCCAGGAGGCTGGGCTGGGAGTGTTTTATCAGGAACGCCCCGTTCAGGACGCCACACCCAAACCCACCGCGCCCTCGGGGGTGGGGCCCTGCGGTGCTGCCCCTGCAGGGAGCAGGCGAAGAAAGGGAGCTACAGAGAGGGGCCGGTTCCTCCCTGACCCTGCACCGCCCCTAGAGACTGGAGGCCCGCTGCCTGGGGGGGGGGGGGGGGGGGGGTTGTTATTTCTAGAGCGGTCAAAAGCGCGGCCCCTGACTGGGCTGGTCATTCACTCCGAGGTAAAAGCTTCCCGCCTCCAGCGGGGAGACCCCTGCCCAGGAGGCGGAGGGGCAGGAAGTCCTGGGGAAGGAGCCTCCAGGGTGCGGAGGGCACAGCCAGGTGACCCCGAGTGGGGCTAAGGCTGGTGCTTTTTCGGTGCCCTCGTTCCTGAGAGGGGACCAGGTTAGAATCATACGTCACTTGCCCGGCTGGCAGCATGGCTCAGCTGGTTGGGCACCACCCCACGCACCAAGAGGTCACCTGTTCGATTCCCCGTCAGGGCAGAGCACCGGGTTGCAGGCTCGATCCCCAGTAGGAGGCAGGCAGGAGGCAGCCAATTAATGTCTCCCTCTCCCTCTCCCTTCCTCTTTCTAAAATCAATAAAAAACATATCGTATATAATAAAAGGCTAATATGCAAATCAACCGAACGGCAGAATGACTGTCGCTATGACGTGCACTGCCCTCCAGGGGGCAGATGCTCAATGCAGGAGCTGCCCCCCGGCGGTCAGTGACCTCCCACAGGGGGAGCGCCGCTCAGCCAGGAGCCGGGCTCACGGCTGGCGAGTGCAGCGGCGGTGCGGGGAGCCTCTCCCGCCTCCGTGGCAGTGCTCAGGATGTCCGACTGACGGCTTAGGCCTGCTCCCCGTGGGCTGCTGGACTGCGAGGGGGCGCAGGCCAGGCTGAGGGACCCCCTTCCCCTGAGCGCATGAATTTTGTGCACCGGGCCTCTAGTTAAAAATAACAATCTGAGGCAGCTTGCCGGAAGTCCCACAGCTGATCAGAGCAGAACACCTCCCGAGCCGCCTGCTCCACCGCCCGCCGGCTCTGCACAACTGGACCAACTTACTCTTTGATGAAACACCTCCCCTGTGTCAGTGGTCGGCAAACTCATTAGTCAAAGGAGCCAAATATCAACAGGACAACGATTGAAATTTCTTTTGAGAGCCAAATTTTTTAAACTTAAACTTCTTCTAATGCCACTTCTTCAAAATAGACTCGCCCAGGCCGTGGTATTTTGTGGAAGAGCCACACTCAAGGGGCCAAAGAGCCGCATGTGGCTCGAGAGCCGCAGTTTGCCGACCACAGCCCTATTGGACGGGGCTTCGGGCCAATACTGCGCCTCCACCTGGCATCACAGAACCTGTCACAAGGTCAAGGTCGTCTTGGGTGGAATGACTAAGTGAACTTGAACTTCGTCAGGTATTGAA
Source organism: Cnephaeus nilssonii (assembly GCF_951640355.1). NCBI lineage: Eukaryota > Metazoa > Chordata > Mammalia > Chiroptera > Vespertilionidae > Cnephaeus > Cnephaeus nilssonii. Next base: position 829,027 of record NC_137083.1, read on the forward strand.
CGGACAGGTTTGCCCACAACCTCACAGCTTGAAAGCTGAGGCTCTTCACTCCCTTCAGGCCCCCTCTCCGAGCTCTCTCCCTCACACGGCCGCCCCCTGACGTCCCCCGCCGGCTGGGACACCTCGTTCCCGGGACCACAGAGTCTGGCGCGCCGTTCACACAGTGCCTGGCCTCGCACTCGCCGCGTGTCCCCAGCAGGGAGAAGGCACACGGGCCCGGTGTCCTCGTGCTGACCTGAGCGGCGGCCCCCCGGGCTCCCCAAAGTGCAGACGCCCACATCCTCCTGGTGGGAGGCTCTCCAGGCCAGGCCTCCCCACTTCACAGGCCGCAACTATGAGTTTCCAAGAATTTAAACAAAAGCAGGGCCTGTGGCAATGATCTGGAAAAGGGAAAGCACATTTTTTCCATTCTTACCCATCCCAAATACCTCAAACCCGAAAACAAAAGTCTCACCCGAGGGAGCCGAGGGAAAGCAGCCTGTGCCCAGAGCCCGGGCCCTCCCACTGCAGGCAGAGGAGGGGGCAGGAAGCTCCCTGTCCCCCCCCCCCCCCAGCCCCTCCTGCTCCTCTCAGCCAGGAGGTCTGGAAGCACTTTCTGGAAGCCTGTCACTGCATAACGTGGTCTCAGCGATGGCCGGTGTCGCACAGATTTGTGTCCCTAGATCAAAGGAGGTACGGGGGCCATGACTTGGATCTTTTCTCCCGTGTTTTTCTGCCACTGCACATTCTCTCCCAAAGAGCCGCTTAAGGAGGAGCAGGAACGCGATGGGAGATGCAGCTTCCGGCTCCCGGGCACGGCCAGGAGTGTGAGCACGGCCGGCGTGGTCCCTTCGACACCGCGTCCCTCCGCTGCCCGGACATGCCGGCCACTCCTCCCTGCCCTGCTCGCCCCAGACACGGCCTCGCCTTCCCGACCCCAGGCCCCGCAGAAAGCTGTGGGGCCTCGGTCCCCCCCCCCCCCCCCGGCCCACACACCAGCCTCTGCAGAACGGGGGGGCCCTCAGCCTGGACGCAGTGACCTCTGGGCTGCCGACCGGGTCCTGGGAAGAGGCTCCTAGAGGCAACGGGTCACTCCGAGCAACCGTGCTGTCCTGGGGCCCCGCGGTCAGTCCTGGATGGGAGCCCCCAAAGGGGTGACCTCAGAGCAGGCCCCTTCGCCCCGGGGCCATCCCCACAGGAGGCAGCTGCCTGAGTCTGAAACAGATCATCCCGGGCTGTTCGGGGCGCCGACCGCTCACACATGGGCATCGGCTGAAGCAACAGGGACATGAGAATTGAGGGTGCAGGGCGGGCAGAGGGTGACAGCGTGTGCGTGAACACAGTTCATGCTTGCTGCTGCTGGTCAGTTACTGTATGATTTTCCATATGAACAAGTGTCGGCCGACTTTTGCTCCGCCCTGTACAACACCTGACTGTTATCCCGAGGATAAACAGGAAAAACACAATCATCTTATCCACGATGTTTTATACAATCAGAGCGAGTGGGTTCTACGCAGTGTTTTATAACAACAGCAACTGAACCACAGATCCACGGCCGTCGGACTGCCGTGTCCCGTGGGAGCCACTAACTGGCAGACCGACTGGATTGGTGGAGTCAGTGCGATCCGATCCGTGGCTCCCGCTCTCACGGAGCACCTCACCCGAAGCCCGGCGGAGGAGCGGAGCGTGGGGAGGGCGGGATTCCCACACAGTGCTGGCGCAGGCCCAGGGGACCGGGCCGCCCAGCACAGCCTGCGGGAGGCGAGCGCTCAGGCAGCAGCCTCAGCCTCGGGCTGTGAACCTGTGTTCCCCAAACGGGGGGTGGGGGGTGGGGGGGGGGCGGGGGGGCGGGGGGGGCTGGCCACCGCCCCCACAGGACTAGGACCGCGGCGAGCGGAGGCCCCACCACAGTACAAACCCAGGGCCAGGCTGCACTTGAGTCTCCTGCTGAGCACACAGTCCTCACAACCCGCACGGCGTCCCCGTGGCCCCGGGATGCGGTATTTCCCCACCAGAGAAAGAAGACGGAGCGGCTAGGCCAGGAGGCCAGGGGCTCAGGGGGGTGGGCACCGAGCCCCCTCCCCCCACCCTCAGCCCTGTCCTGTTTGTGCTCCCAGCCCCCCTACAGGCCCCACCTACCGCGGGCTGGGCTGGGAGGCACCAGCAAGGGGAAGCGGGGCTCCTGCCCTCACCGGGCCTGTGTTTGGGGCCGGAGGCTGGGAAAGCCCTTTGCAATCCAGGTGGACACCTCAGAGGAGTCGGGGTGCAGAGCCAGCCGCCGCGCTAAGGACCGAGTGGGAACTGATCAGTGCCCGCTGGCTGCACAGAGTCCCAGCCACCACCAACGCCATGCGCATGGACGTGGAGAGCTTGGGCTCAGAGCTAGAGGCCCCGAGGGGGCGGGAAGGAAGAGGGCTCCCTCATAAGGGCCCACCCAGCGCGTCTCCCCTGAGGGTTACAGGGGCCTCAGGGCGCCTCGTGGTATCTTTGGCCACATCCCACCTGTGCCATGAATCAGAGGCCGTTAGGGACTGAACTGTGTCCCCCAAAATCCACGTACTGGGGTCCTGCCTCCAGAACCTCAGAACGTGACGGGTTTAGAGACGGGATGTTTGTAGGTGATGAACATAAGGCCCAGGTTCTGCCCTGCGGCTGAGCGAGGGGCGGCCCGCTGCCCTGACCCTGAGCCCAGCCCAGCCCGGGGCCCAGTGACTCACCGGAGGCGGGGGCACGTGAGCCAGGCCCCCGAGCCTGCTCCCATAACCCGCCCTGGGCCCCGGGCAGGCGCAGGGGCTGGGGGCTGCCCAGTGTTCCCGCTTCTACACTAGACGGCGCAGAGAAATGACCATCAGAGCAGCAGCCGCTGACGAGGCTGTGGGTTTGCTGTGCTTTTGCACATCAACAATTACGACTCTCGGGAGAATTGCTCAGATGTTACCCAGCAGCTTTCCGCGGAGAACCCACACCTTGTACACGGGTGATGTGCTGGGACCCTGTCCCTTGCCTGGCAGGGCCTGTCCTCCCCGGCCTCTCCTCAGACATCCTAGTCCTAGGGATCCCGACTCCGCCCCCTGCACCGCCCCCCCCCCCCCCCCCCCGCAGTCCCATCAGCCTGTGCTGCCCCGGCCCAGCCCTCACAGCTCAGAGCTCCCCGCTCCGGGGCGGACTTGCCCTCCCCTGGCACCTTCCTGCCTCCCATGCCCCTTGCCCTTTGCACGGTGCACCCGCTTCTAACCCTCGGACCACAGTTCTGGGCAATGACAGCATTTTCTGCGGATGACTGGGTCCGGAGGGAGGCGGGGCGAGCCCGCAGACACCTACCCACATGTGCCCAGGTCCCCACAGCGCTGAGCCCTGTGACCATGAACTGGGACCTCCCTCAATTCGGTACCTGAGTGGGTTTTCTTCATAAACACCCGCAATGTGTCAGACTCAACGCCGCTCTATGCAGATTCCGCCCGACAGCCACCAGGATCCGTCGGGAAGGACGCTGGGGAGGCGCAGGCCACCTCTGAGCGGGGCACCCGCCCCCTGCCTGTTGGGCCCCTGCCGGGCCTGCTGGGAGCCTCTGGAAAGTAGGGCCCTGAAAGGTAAGACCAGGAGCATCCGTGAACTGCTCCCCCCGCCCGCCCCGCACACACACAGAGACACACGTCCCAGGAATTACATATAAAATCGTACTCCTTTACAACGTGAGATTCCTCCTAGACACGCCTTCCTGCGGAATAGGCGGCTGGCTTTTAAGAAGCGCACATGCACACCCTGGGGAATGCATCGGCTGCTCTTGGACGCCCGCCCCCCCCCCCCCCAACCCCTGGCTCCAGGACGCGTCCGGTCAGCAACTGGGAGGCAGTGCGAGGGCCTGCTCGTGGACGGCCCATGACCTCCGACCTCAGGCCCTGCGCTCTGTGATGGCTTTGGTTCTGGTTCTGAATTTGAGAGCGCCCCTCTGCCTGACCCGTGCTTACAGGTAAAAGCCAGGTGCTCTCCCTCTGGCCCGGTGTCTCTCTGCAGAGAGAGGGCCCTGCACCCCTAACTGGCCACTGTGTATGTTCAAGCTCACGGGCACCCGTATCTCCTCTAACTGTGAGCTCCCTGGGGGACAGCCTGGAGCCAGCAGGACGCTGGAGGTGGAACCCAGGCGGCCAGTGATCTGCTGGGCGGCGTGGCAAGTTAATGGACCTCTCTGTGCCCTGCTTCTTCCCGGCTGGTTCAATGGCTCAGCACCAGGCCAGCCAATCAGCACGTGCCCCGTGCTGGGCTGCCAGCCAATCCCAGCCCTGGGTGCGATGTTGGCCCTCGCCACTCTCCTGGGGCCAGAATGTGACCCACACTCGGGGGAGCCCAAGAGCAGCAGAGATCCTGGGACAGGGCCTCCGTCTTCTGGAAGGAAGCCCGGGCCCCCTCCCGATGCCGAGCCGAGGCCTGGGATGCCGAGCCGAGGCCTGGGAGCCGAACGGGACCTCCTCTCGGCACAGCCGCGCTGGGGGAGGGGCGGCCGCGGAGGATTCCTGGCCGAGCTCCGCATTCCAGGCCGAATTCCAGCCGCCCAGGAATGTGCTGCCAGGGGCCTGCCTGTTTCTGTCCAGGCCGAGAGCTGAGCTCTGTCACCTGGAGCTTCCTCAGGAGGAGCCCTCTTCCTGCTTCACCTGGGGTGGGGGTGCGGGGGGGGAGCCTGTGTGTGAGCGGGGTGGGTGGGGGAGAGCCTGTGTGTGTGTGAGGGGCGGGGGCAGGGAAGAATCTGAGTGAATTAGGAATCTGATGCCCAGCGGTCCTCGGGGGAAGGCCCGCTGCCGGTCCTGGGCCCAGCTCACTGCTCCCCTACAGAACCGGCTGCCTGACCGGGAAGTGGGGGGCACAAGGAGTGGGGCTCACAGCTGCAGACTGTTGTGCAGTCTGAGAGCAACCTGAACACGGGTCCAAAAAGGAGGCTTGGAAAGAGCCGCACTCAACACCGCTCCCCCCGAAGGGCAGAAGCGTCCCATGTGTCCCTCACTCAGCCCCCCAGGAAGTCTCCTCTGAGGCCCCCACACTCACTCATTACTCCCTCACTCAGCCCCAGAGGGGACCAGTGGGCCAGCTTGCTCAGCGGCTGCCAAACAGCACCCAAGAAACCCCAGCCCTCAGGGGGTACCCCCAGTGTGGAACCCTGAGAAACCACAGCTCCCCATGGCTTCACCCCCAAACCCCCCAGGCCCACAGGATTACATCCATAGAAACCGCCGGGATCCCACAGGTCATACTCCGAGAAACGGCGGGATCCCCAGGGTTGCACCCCAAGAACTACCAGGACCTCCAGGGTTTCTGAGCATGTGCAAGTGTGAGAGTGCAGGACACATGTCCGATGTGTGTGGACATACATGTGCATGTGCACACATGTGCGCGCATTCAGAAACAAAGTCATGTACCTGTAGACAAAGGCAGAGTGGTCACGGGACCCGCGGTTCCGGGGAGACCCGGGCACTGCCCTTCTCTCTGGCCAGCGGGGGGGGGGGGCCTTCAGTCTCTGGGCCTGGCCCTGAGCGGTCCCTCCTCCTGCTCCCACAGTGGGGGGGGGGGAGGGGGCAGGGGAGGAGCTGGTGGCCTAGGGCCTCCAGCCTGGCTCCCTTTGTGGGAGCCTGGGGCAGACTTAGAAAACTCTCAAACTCTTTCATGTTCAAAAGTCTCAGCAGGAAAGCCGTGGAGCCTGCCTGTGCCTGGGGGTAGGACAGCCCCGGCCCCTCCCACTCAGCTAGCTCGCCACCCACCTCCCTGCCGCGGCCCATTCCCGACTGCAGCGCATTCCTACCAAGTTTCTGCTGTGACTCGGGAAGGACCTTGGCAACAAACAGATTTCGGATCCGAGCCCAAGGCCAGGCGCCAAGGCCAGCGTCTGTTTCATTTCCACCGTCTCCCCCTCCAGTCATTCCTCCTCCCCGTTTTATAGGAGAAACTCACTCCCAACGTGCAGAAAACCTGAGGGAACAGCCAGCACGTGCCGCACGCTCGCCCCTGATTCCCGCCCCCCCCCCCCCCCCCCCCGCCCCGCAGCCCTGGCAGGACGTGGCCGTGCCGCTCTGTTTTCCTGATGGTTCTCAGGGCCCGAGCTCTGATAAAGTGGCCCAGCCGGTCTAGCTTCCCCCATGTCCCCACGGGCCTCGGGCTGAGCCCTGGTGGCTGTCTGCCTGTCACCCGCAAGTGCCTCTTGGAGGTCTGTTTCTGTCCTTGCAACCGAAAGAGCCGATGAACACCTCGTGGTGCCGCCCGGCAAGTTCAGAGGCAGAGGTGAGGGCGCCCAGCACTCACACCAACCAGTGCAGGGCCCGAGGTGCGGGCCGTGTGTCTGTCCGTCTCCCCTCTGTCCCCAGGGCGGGGCCTCCGGACTTGCGGGGCACACAGGTCACCGGGGCGGGGGCTCCAGGTCTGGAGCGGACCCGAGATCAGGAACTTTTCACAGACCCAGGGCAGCCCGGGCTGGAGGGAGGGCGGCAGCGTGAGGGACGGCAGGGAGGTGAGCAGTGTCATTCGGACGCCCCTGCCTGGCCCAGGACCGCCCCTGGGGAGCCAGGCTGCTCTGGGCCGGACCTGGTCTGCCCACGCCTCCCGCGGGCGGCCTTGCTTGGGGCCGGCACCGGGCGGCCTTTGGGTGCTTAGGTGACGGTGCCCCCTCACCGATCGAAGAGCCTGTGTGAGCAGAGCCCGCCGCCTGCAGGAACTGGAAAAACGGCGTGGAGGCATCTCTGCTACAGCCAGCCCAGGGGGAGGCCGTGGCTGCCCGAGGCCACAGGGTGGGATGGGGGCCCAGGGCCAGCTTCGTCCGTGGAAGGAACCGGGACCGGCCCGCACACCACTCCCTCGGGCGCTGACTGCTTCGGCACCGCGGAGCTCAGAGCTGTGTTGCTCTGCCAGGCGCTTACAGCCCAGGGGGAAGCAAAGGAAATACAAAACAAATAAACAAGTGGGCCCACTCCCACCGGGCGGGGGGGGGGGGGGGAACCTCGCGCCTGGGCCCCAGCGGGCTCATTTCCAGAAAGCGTTGGTTCAAAGCCGACCCCTGACTTGGATTCCGCCTGCCACCCTATGTGACCCCACCGAGGCCGCCACCTCTCCTGGCGCCCAGATAGGCGCTGCTCTGGAGGCCTGGCCAGGATGCGCTGCCCCTGGGAGGGCAGGACTCCTGGCCGGGGCTCCCCCAGGCCGGCCTGCTTCAGCCTAAAGCCTCGTGCACCCGCTGAGGCTCAGAGTGAGAGGCCCGCACCGCCTCCGGGCACCACACTGCCGAGACGGGCGTGTGTCTGTGGACCGTGATCCAGCCAAAATCCCGAACACCGAGCACAGAGCAGCTGCAGCCCGTCGTCCCCCAGGCCCCGCGGAGACCGGGGTGGGACGGTCCCCGTGCTGAGGGCCTCGCCCAGCACCGTGTGTGGGCTGACAGCTCCGAGGCTTTCGGCCCAAACGGCAGGAGACAGCGGCTTCGCTCCAAACGCCGCTTTCTGCTGAGGACGCCGCACTGACGTCTCGGAAGGCATCTGGGTCTCTGTCTGAGGGCTGCCTCCTCCTTCGTTATACCCCCGGGCCCGGCAGCCTTTCCCTCCCCGCGCCTGTCCCCCTGCACTACCAACTCCCCGGGAGGGCCGGCACCTAGAGCAGGAACGGGGCTCCCAGCTGTGGCCTGCCCAGAGGCCGGGCTCCTTGGGGGAGCAGCACTCAGTCCTCCCGTCCTGGGCCCTCCAGACCCGGGGCCCATCACACGGCTGTTCCCTCCGTCCTGGGCCCGCCAGACCCGGCGCCCATCACACGGCTGTTCCCTCCCAGGAACTGCATTTAAATCCCACGCCTCACAGGCCAGTTAGAGAGCGCCACATGAAGGAGATCGATCTGTTTGGAACCAAATCACTGGGCTGAATGGATGACTAAGAAGGAGATTAAAATACTAAAACTTCCCAGTTTGGGGGAGGGGCCAGGCCATTGCGAGGAGATGACATGCCCCCCGAATCTTGCCGGAATGACCTCTGCCGTCCCATTCACACAGACCATTGAAACGATTTCTCCCTTCGTCTCACTCCCCAACGAACTGTTAACAAGTACATTTTCTTTTGGTGGAAAGAGAATGAAAATCAATGTGAAGGCGTACGAGGGGCATTCATGCTGTTAATCATGTTTAAACCAAAAATACGCTCTCACCCCAGTGCGCACCCCCACTCCCATCCGCCAGGGAGACACCAGGAATGAAATGGCAACATTGCAGACGCTCGCGGGAGCCAGGCCTCTAAAATAGACTGGAAATTATAGGACGCCTGTGGGACCCAAGGAAAGCCGAGGTTCCCACGGCCAGGCCTGCTCCCCCATGTTCAGGAGGATCAGGGGGGTGCCCAGTCCCGGGCCCCAGGGAAAACCCAAGCTGTGTGCCCGGCAGGCCCTGCCTGGGGTGCGGGGTGCGGGGTGCAGGGTGCGGGGTGCAGGGTGGGCTGTGAGCTCCTAGCCTTGCCTGCCTCTCAGGCCTTGAGATTGGCAGCCAGATGGCAGAGCAAGGCGGCTCTGGGAGGCGGCTCTCGTGGTCGGACAGTGGCTGTTTGTGGGGGCAGCGGTGGGCACTGGGAGGGCCACAGGGGGCCTGGGAGGCAGTTACGTGGGTGCGTCCACATTCACTGGGCGTGGGAGCCCTTTGCAGAGTGTTCCCGGGAAGCACCCGTGAGGGAGGAGAGAGGCGGGGAATCCGTTAACGGTGAGGACACTGACTCTAATTTCATTGAACGTTGACTATGTGGAAAGCCAGGGGAAAAACAAACTTTAAAAAAAATGTATAAGCAATTTTGGGGGTTTTCCCCCAGTTTCATTAGACGTAACCGACCAGGTTACGGGATCCGACAGGGTGAGGTGTAGGGCGTGTGACCCGACTCACGTGCATCGTGAGGTGTGACCACATAAGCTCAGAGCTCCCATCGTCCCAGCTGGCAGGAGAAAAAGAAAAAGAAAAAGAAAAAAAATATATATTCTTTGTTCTTGTGGAGAGAACTTAGCATTTCCTCTACGGCCACGTTCTGTAACTGAGCGTGTCACCAAGGTCGCCACGGTCACCACCCACTGCGTCCCCGACGCATTCGTCTCGGGTCCGGTGGTGCCCTCGGCCCCTCCCCCCATGTTGCCCGCCCACCCGTTCCTCTTGCGGCCACGGACCTGCTGCCGTGTCTGTGGGTTGGTGCTGGGTGTGGGTGTGCTTCCTAAGGTCTCAGTGTGAGAGGCCACGCAGTGTGTCTTTCTCTGCCGGCTTCTCCCTGAGCGTGACGCCCTCGGGTCCCCCCACGTGGCTGCACACGGCGAGGTTTCGCTCTCCGGCCGAGTCCCGTTCCATTGGACATACACAAGCCCATCACCCGTGGGTGGACACCGCGCCGTTTCCACGTCTTGGCCACTGTGAAGAGCGCCACAGTGGGGGTGCAGATGTGGGGGCGCGTGCATTGTTTGAGTCCGTGTTTTCTTTCCTTCCGATATACACCCAGAAGGAATCGCGGGGTCAGGTGGTGGTTCTATTTTTAATTTTTGAGGAACCTCGCGCTGTGTGCACAGCGGCCGCGGCAGCAGCATTGCATCCCGCTGACATCCACAGGGAGGGAGGGGGGGCCACCCATCCCCCCGCCCCCCCTCCCACCCCCGCCCTGGGCCTCCTGAACCAGGGCCGAGCGGGGCAGACGCATGCACAGAGCACTGAGCGCTCACTCCCCGGCCCTTAGGGAGGGGCCGGGACGCGGCTGGAAGCCCTCTCCTCCTTACTGGACGGGCTTCAGCCTCCATTGTGTTGAGCCAGCAGCACCCCAAAGTTTCTCCCCCCAAACAGATCGTGTAGGAGCGGCAGGCCCGAGGCGGGTCACAGCAGGCGGCCACCTGCCTGGCGCAGCCCACCTGCAGCGCGGCCCGCCCTCCGGTTCCCGCTCTCTTTTTCGGTGTTGCTATTCTTAGCCTGGCCCCCACGCTTCCCGTCAGCAACATGCAAAGCGGGGCTGCCACAGCCGGGCACAGGGCAGCCGGCCGGCCAGCAGTGACGCCGCTGCCCAGGGCCAGCGCTGAGCCTCCTGCCTGTGCCTTCCCAGTCCTGTGACACGCAGCTTTGCCCTGCACCGCTCCCCGGGGCCCTGGTCCGGGTCACTGTCCCCACGTGACAGGTAGAGGTGACAGCAGTCAGCAGCGGCTGCAGAGGGTCATAAACCCAGTTACTGCCTCCCCTCCTCCCCCAGGGACTCTGCTGGCCCTCAGCGGCCGTCACACCTGCCAGGAGGGCCTACACTCCCTGGAGAACGCTCAGAGGCGCAGCACCATTGCGGGGAGACCCAGGGTGTGAGGAGGGACACAGGGAAGTGCAGAGCCACCAGGAGCAGCCGCCCCGCCATCCCCCGCCCCCATCCCCGGGGCCACATCTGTGCTGAGTGACATGTGCTGAGTGAAAAGCCATGGAGCTCACTCTCCCGGGCTTGACAGGGCTCTCAACACGTCCGCGTGAAGAGCGAGGCCACCCCGCCGGCCTGGGGCTGCCACTGCGAGGCTCCGTCCGTCCGCTGTTTAAACAACTCGATGGGCACGTCAGAGGGCCGGTTACGGGGGCCGGTTACGGGGGCCGGGGAGCGGGGGCCGGGGTGGCCGTCCCCACCGGGAAAGGCCCAGGAGGGAGGTCACTGGGAAGGGTGTGAAGGGCAGGGAGTGCCCACGCAGGGACCACCCCCTGGTCCCTCCGAGCAGGAGCGGGCGTGATGGACGCACCCCAGGCAGAGACACCGCCGTGGAGAACGTCTGTGTGAGCGGCTCAGGGTGGAGTCAGCAGCCACCCTGAGTCCGTGAGGCCTGACGGCTGTGACCCGGAGCCCTCAGCTCCCAGCACTGGGTGGTCCTGCCAGGAGCAAGTCACCGCAGGTTGATTCGTGGGGGCAGAGCCATCAACTCCTCCCCCCAACGCCACTGCCCCTCCCCTGGGGCCCAGCCAGACCCACCAGGCCGGCCCATCATGCCCAGGGACCACCTCTCCAGTCCCTGTGCCTCACAGCTCCCTGGGGGGAACTTGGAGGCCCCGGACACACAGGACAGAGGGAAAGTCACCGTGACGGTAGCAGCAGTGACACGGGCAGCAGTGCACGCGGTGGACGTCAGCGACGCTGGCGGGGACTGTGGGAGGAGAGGGGGCAGAGGCCTGCGAGGTCCCGACCTCTGCGCACTGTGATGTGGTTACCGTCACTCACTTGTTGTGAGTGCGGCACGGGCACAGGCCAGCCACACGCCAGCCGCCCACACCACACTGAACCACACAGGCCTACGTGGGATTCGCTAGATTCACCGAGTGTCAGTTACACATGCTGGCTTCATGACCCGCTGCTGGAGGTGAGTAAAGCATTTTAACCAGCACAGACGGTGTGCCGGCTTTAACTCCGCGCGCCGTTCCATCCTGCAAGTCTCTGGCCCACGGTAAAGTGTGAGGAATGTTCACGTCCTCCCTCCCACAGTGACTGTGGGCGCCGCTGGAAGGCCTGCTCCCCGTTTCCTGGTTGTTTAAACGCTGGGTGGGGGCGTTCCCGGGCTCCAGGGGGTCACAGAGTCCAGTCCAAACCCCGTTCTCATGGGAGAAGGCACCACTGGCCTGGCCCCGTGGGTCTCCCTTCAAAGCCATTTTTCTTCTTACGTGTCAACAACCCATTCCTCGTTGGTCTTCCCTCACGCTGACGTTCAGGGAGGCTGAGTATTCAAATGTGAGCCCTCGTGGACCGGGACACCCGGGGCTCAGCCAGGACGCAGACCGCGTGGGCTGCCTAAGCACTCGGCGCTCACGCCCGCCTTCACATGCCGAGGCCGAGGCTCAGCCTGCACCTGGCCCGTTTCACACAGAGCGATTAAAACACGAATTGTTGTTAAGACAAATGGCGTCATTATTTACTTATATCTTTTATACAGAGTTTTGAACAGTTACCTAGGGCCGTTTTGGATCTTACTTTAAAAGATAGACTGGTTTATATTATATGCAAGTAGAAAATTTGACTTTTTCCAAGAGCAACCCATAAATTTTTAAATCATCTTTCACTTGTATTAAACATGTGGTTTTTGCATTGCCAAAAATATCAGAATAGTTTATGACTTTCAGAACATCCACCGCGCTGGTCGTTATTTAAAAAGAGCAGGTGCGGTGTGGGGGTGGCGTGTGCTTCCCGAGTTGCTGTTCTTGGCTGTTTCGATACAGAAAGCTTGTAAGTAGAAAAGCAGAACGTTGTCCTTGAGTCTTAGACTATGATTTTCTCTCTCATTTGTGATGGTTTTAACATTGCATAATATTAGTTCTCCATTAAATCATTAAAAATTTACGTCTTCGATATTTGCTCCCCTCCTGTGGCAGAGTGAGCGAGGGAACCTGGAACGGTGAGGCGTGGCAGGTTGAAAAGCTCAGCTGGGAGGGGCTGGAACGTTCTGGAAGCCGTGGCTGGAGGGGAGAGCCCTGGTGGAATTCCTGAAGGCCCACTGGGCACATGGGGAACCCACTGGGCACTGCACTGGTGAGGACACACCGCCCCCTCTGTCTGAACCGTCGGGATGTGTCTGCTCCCTCTGGGCCGCTGATCTGCTTGGCGCCCTACGCCAGCCGCCTGAGAGGTGTCTGTGCTGGCCATCTGCTGCCAACGCCGCCCCACATGCCCCAGATGACCTCATCCACTCTCGAGGCTTCAACTGTCACCTATCAGCCATGTGTACCCCAAAGGGTACCCCCAGCCCAGGCTCTTCCTGAACCTCAGTCCCCGAGGCACCTCCACCAGATCCTCAGGGACCCACCCAGTGCCCTGGCTCGGACCCACCGCTCCTCCCGCACTCTGCGTCCCCGCAGGCCCTGTCTTCCCAGCGGGCTAGGCTAGAGCCATCCATCTGCTTTTCTTCTGGGTGTCTGCGACCCCTCCATTAGCCACGAGTCTTGTTCTGTTGATTTCATGTCCTAGATTTCTCTCTAAACCCTCCATCTTCTCTGTTCTGCCACATGCCTTAGTTCAGCTGGTCCGGCTATCTCCCGCCGCATCTTTAAAATATATTTTAGTTGATTTCAGAGAGAAAGGAAAGGGAGAGAGAAACATCAATGAGAGAATCATCCATCGGCTGCCTCCTGCATGCCCCACATTGGGGATCGAGCCCGCAACCTGGGAATCGAACCATTGACACTCAACCACTGACCCATGCCAGCCAGGCTAGCCCACATTTCTTAGAAAGCGCCCTGAACGGGCTCAGTCCTTCCCATGGGGGGAGCTGGTCTCGGATGCTCTGTGGGGGACACATTACCCCGGTGCCTTGGGCTCCAAGGTTATCCTCGGGGTTGGGATTCCAGAGAAGGTTCTGGTGAGAATTCTCTCGCAGACACCACTGGGTTGAGTCGCAGGCACATCCCTGCCATCTGGAGTTCTGCACTGAAAAGTTCACAGTGAGTCTTGTAAAACCGTGTGGAATGCTCGCCGACCATAAGGAGCAATAAATCCCCCTCGGGTTGCGTTCCAGGAAATGCTTGGTCTCCACCATCAGAGGCGCCTGCTTTTTGTTGTCAGAGCTTCAGGTCTGCGTACGTGGGGTCTCCTCTGCTGAGGAGCAGGAACCGGGGGCCAGATTCGTCAGCGAGAACCGTAACTGGGGGCTCTGCTCTGAGGCCACGGCCCCTGTTCCTCGGGGGGCGTTCCCCCTGCACCCCCGACAACAGCTGGCTTGTTTGTTCCCTAACAACCTCAGAGCCTCCTCGGGTGCGAGGAGGGCTGGGGCTCCCTCGGCCCTCAGCAGGGGCCGCGGCTTTGTATCCTGTCGTTACCTCCTGGTCCTCACCCTCGTGTTAGTACCAAGTTGCAACTTCCCTTCCCGTGAGAGAAGGAGCATAGTCTCTGTGGTGCCTTCTCCATGCCGCTGTTTCCATCTTGTTCAGACCTCATGCTCTCGGGCTGGGAGAACGTCACCCTTCCTTTTGTCTCCTTGGCACCCCGACTTTCTTCTGCCAACCCAGCTCCCAAACCACCCTCAGCGCGATCTTCCTGAGACTCACACGGTGGGTCAGCTCTGACAAGTGAGGGTTCTTACGTGTGCACATATGAATGCCCGCATGCATGAACACACGTGAGTGCACACACACACCCGTACACAGCTTGTGCACACATGTGCGTGTAATTACACATGTACATGTACGCATGCATGCATGCATGTACATTACTGACCCAGGGAAGAGAACTGCTGTGTCAAGCCTGGGCTTTGCTATGAGTGTGAAGTACTCAGAGCCACACGCACCTAAAGGCTCTAAGCATGTTGGAGGAGATGGCGGAGGCTCCAGCTGCCTCTGAAACGGGGTCAGGTTTGTGCTGCAGCCGAGCTCGCCACCCCAACTGGGCATCGAGTGAGGCCCCGATGGAGCAGACGGTGAGGGGCCACGGCGGGCCCAGCTGAGAGGAGAAGCTCTGCCCATCGCAGGAAACGGCTGCTTAGCACCCCGAGGGGAGGGTCTGAGGAACGACAGACGTGCCTCCTGACAGGACGACGTGGGCACCTGCCACAGCCAAGGGCGCGCTCACCTGGTCGTTAAGGAAGGGCCTCTCACCTGTAGGTCTCACCTCCTTCCTTATCTCCTGGAGGCAACGCGAGCACTGGGGGCCGGGGGCGAGGCGGGTGGCCGCCATCCCGAGGCCCCAGGCGTCTTCCACGCAGACATCCCGTCGCTGCCCACGGCTCTGGCCCGCCTTTGACCTTGCTGTGAACTCGCAGTGAGGGCCTCTCCCCAGTGGCCAGGCCACTGTAAACACTCAGGATGATCATAATGAAAAAAACCGTGGCGGCGGCGGCAGGAGGCCGGCCAGACCCCAGACTCACTGGGGACTGAAGGACGTCGGGTCCAGGCTGCTCGGGGCACAGAGAGTTCATCAATCAGGATAATGGATGCTGCTCCGAGGATGTGGGATTCTTGGTCAGCACGCAGCGTTTATGGGAAGCAGGGCGATGGCCGACCACCCTGGCCACACACACAGAGCTCAGGGCGGCCCCGACTTAGCACGGCGCCTCCTCCCACGCTCCCCCCCCCCCCCCGCCTGGCCCCCCTGAACCACGCATTCCTGTCCGTCCTCCCTGCATGCAGGTGGGAACGGCGGCCAGGACGCCGGCTGGTGGGGAAGGCTCCGCTGGAGATGCAGGCCCAGAGCTAGGCTTTGGGAAGTAGAGGCTAACACAACAGTGTTACCCTGGGTTGGGGCCAAGCTGAGCTCCCCACGGTGTCACCTCCATCCTCACAGCCAGAGAAGGAACCTGGGAGCCTGGGCGTGAGTCACGATCCCGGTCTCCACAGGCACGTGGGACAGTCAGGCCGGGCTCTGCTGCTGTAACAAACATCCCCGAATCTCAGGGTTTGCTGCAAACATTGTTTTCCATGCAGGCAGGGTCCCGGGTGGTCCGTGGCTGTGCAGGGCAGCCATGCCTGCGTGTTCCCAGCCCTTGGGCTGCTCCTGCATCCTGCTCGCCATCTCCACGGAGGTGGCCTGTGCCTTCCCACAGGGCAGACAAGTTCATGGACATCCCCCACCCCCACCCATGCACACACATTCCAGCAGCTGCCCAGGATGGCTCTGCTCTTCTGGGCGCACTCAGGACCCACCCCCCAGCTGCCAGGGGCCTGGGGAACAGAGGGTCGCTGTGTGTCTGCGTCAGGGGCCTGGAGATGAGGGGGCCGCTGTGTGTCTGCGGGCAGTTCCTGGGTCCTTCCACTTCCCACAGCACCCCAAACTCAGTGCAGCTGGGAAGCTCAGCAGAAAGCCAAGCCCACAAGGCCCTGCCCCAGGGCCCCGCCAGCGGTGGGGGTGAGGTCATCAGGACTCCTCCTGGAACCTGGAACTTGGACACAGCAAGTCTCTGCCCACGGATAGAACCCAAACCTTCCTGCCTGCCCCTCTTTGATCTAGCGGCCAAGGGCCGAGTCAGCCTGTGGACAGGATGGGAGATAGGACCCAGGTGCCCGTGGTGACTTTAGGACCAGCCAGAGGGCCCACCACAGCGCCCAGCTGCAGAGTGAGGCCGACAGGAATCCCGCGTACCTGTCAGAGGGGAGGTTGGCACCGACGCAGGTGGTCAGGGCCCCCATGGACGGCCCTGGTCAGCTCAGAGCGGCTGGAGTCCTGACCATGACCCTCGAGTCTGACCTGTCCAGACCCTCTGGCTCTGAGATTCGAGCTGGGAAGAAGGGGGAGGATGGCTGGGAGAGACCGGAGGGCCATTCCCCAGGCAGGCGGGGGCACAGCCCCTGCGATGCTCACGGGCGCTGGGAGAACCCCCTCCGAGGCAGATGAGCCCTGGGAGGCCGTGTGCCCGCACCCGCTCCTGTCCAGCTCTGAATACTGGCCACAAACTGCCCCAAAGAAGGACCCAATCGAGGAACTTTCAGAATAGGGTTGACCTTGAAGGAGCCCAAAGGCCTGACTCCTTTGGGGCTGGACACCCGATGCCATTACGGGGACACGTTTGTCTGTGAGTAAAAGGTTATGATGGCTCATCTCCTGGGCCAGGGTACCAGGCATTCCTTAAACACGATCCTGGCTGTTGCCTGGAGGTTGGATTTAGGCGAGATTAAGATGAAGTCAGTGGACTTTTAGTAAATAAAGCCGATTATGCTCCACAGTGTGTGGGCCTCACCTAACCAGTCCAAGGGCTTCCGGGAAAGGCTGGCCCCCTGAGCAGGAGGGTGCCGGCTCAGGGCCTGCCGACACTGACTGCTCTGGGTCTCCAGCCTGCAGCTGTGCGTCTGCCTGCTCACACTCCACACCTGTGTGAGCCAGTCCCCGAGTAAGCCCTCTCTCCCCTCACTCCCTCTGCCCCACTGGTTCCGTTTCTCTGAGGACCCGATAGCTCAGCTCATACATACCATGTGAGCTGACACAGAACAGTTTTGTTCAGAAATCAGTGCGCAGACAGGACAGGCCTCCCCTGGCCGCGGCCGTGTCTGCAGGACACCGACGTGCCCCTCCTGGACGGCGGAGCTGCTGTGGACCTGCCCTCAGTCCATGAAACACACCGCGCAGGAGACCCAGGCCCACGCCGAGCACCCCGTAGAGGCTGTGCTGCGCACCCCCATGTGCCCGTTCCTGGAGGCGGCACGAACATTCTTCTGAAGTCACCTCAGGCATGGATTACGCTGCAGGCGGGAAGCCGCATTACATGCACTGACTTGGGCCCTCGTGGAACATTCTCTGTTACCGGGTTACACGTGGGCATTACGCCAACAGTGGGCTTTGAGGGATGTGTAATCCAGAATCAAATAAAGATGCCCGGCTGATATGGCTCATTTGGTTGAGCATTGACCTATGAACCTAGAGGTCACAGTTCGATTCCCCGTCAGGGCACATGCCCGGCTTGAGGGCACGATCCCCAGTGTGGGGCGTGCAGGAGGCAGCTGATCAATCGTTGATGTTTCTCTCTCTCTCTCTCTCTCTCTCTCTCTCTCTCTCTCTAAAAAAAAAAAAAAAATCGATAAAATGAAGACTCGAATAGAGAGGAAGCGTTACAGCACAGAGTTGCCCACCGGTAAAGTGGGGGGATTTTGGTGCCAGACAAAACCAGACGTCCCCTCGGCACGTTTCCTGGTGGGTCTGCCTCGGTTTCCTCACGGCGACCAGACAGTCCTGCCTCCTTTGTGCTGGTTAGAATGTTGAATGACCAGAGGAGGTGGGGAGGTGGAATGGCCCTCGGAGCCAGGGGCCACAGATGCCGGCCCCTCTGAGGGTGTCGGTGGGAGGTCCGTCAGACCCAGCGGGGACTGGGGCAGCAGGAAGCATGACCCCCGGGCGCTAGGGCTTCCCCCCCAGACCGGCTGGCACCCAGCTGCTGCCCGGCTCTGTTTTTCACCAGGACACCCTGCTGCTTTCCCAGGAAGCCAGCGCTGAGCTCAACCAGGCCGAGCCCCCCCTGCCCACTTGAACATCAGCCAGGCGCTCGCCTGGAGCCAGGTGGAGGCGGTCTGGCCGGATGGCGAAGGGCTAAGCCGATTACCGCACGGCGATGCCGGTTAGGGAAGATGTAATGTCCCCATTAGCGGGGGCCGGTGGAAGGATCTGCACCCGGCGTTCTCGATGGGCAGCCGGGCCAGGTCAGAGCTCAGCACCGGGTCCACCCATCACGTCCGCCAGGGGGAAATGGGCTCAGGCTCTGGTCTCAGGGGAGCAACAGGAAATCTTGTTACAGAGAGCGAGGGGTTCGGGTTCCTCTCATGCTCCACGGGCAGCGACGGCCACTCGCTCTGTCATTGACTAGAACGTGACAAAGACGCCCCAGAACGACGGGTCCTGGTGAGATCCCTGCCTCTTCCCGCTCTCCTCCTGCCGCCGCCTCTCCCCCGCACGTGCCGGCGCAGGAAAGCACTCGTGTCGTAGAGAATTTCACTGAGGAATTTCGTGAGGTTGGGTACGGCTGGGGGACAATCCCCGGGAGGCACTGCAGGCTCCGTCCTGGGGTAGGAGAGGGGACAGCGGAGAGGAAAGGCGGGACCTGGGTGGGAACCTGCGTCAGGTGCCCCTGCGGAGCTAGGGTGCTGGCCGCTGTGTGTTCTCTTAGACCAGTGGTTGGCAAACCGCGGCTCGCGAGCCACATGTGGCTCTTTGGCCCCTTCAGTGTGGCTCTTCCACAAAATACCACGGTCTGGGCGAGTCTATGTTGAAGAAGTGGTGTTCGAAGAAGTTTAAGTTTAAAAAATGTGGCTCTCCAAAGAAATGTCAATCGTTGTGCTGTTGGTGTTTGGCTCTGTGGACTGATGGGTTTGCCGACCACTGGCCCAGACCATCCGGCGTCACCCGGTTCTCCTCCATCCTGAGGCCCTGGCAAGGCCGTTTCCTGAGCTGTCGGTGCTCTCCCAGGAACAACCAAGGGGAAGACGATGTGGTGCTGACCCTGCGACCGGAGGCGGGAGCTGCCCTTTCCCCTCTGCGTGCCAGACGGAACCGGGTGCCTCGAGGCAGGCGCGGCCCCCGGCATCTCCCGGTGCAGTGGGAAGGCCGTGAAATCGGAGACACGCAGGCGGAGGCGATGACCGACACACCAGACACAGCCAGGCAGCCCCTTGATCTGGGGACACCCTCTCCGCTCCCATTACTTTTTGGTTGTTATTTCTACCATTTCCTTTTTATACATCTGATTACGTAGGAGACATGTAATGTGGGCCACATGTGTACTTTCTGCTAATGCTCAGAGGATCCAAGAATCAGGAGAGAGAATTACAAAGCTATAAAAACAATCACATCCGGAGAGACGCTAAGAGCTTTAGCTCCACATCTTCTCCCCAAATGTCCGCGTCCACAGAGAGCCGGGCCGCCCGCCGGGGAAGGGGCTTTCAAAGACCTTCACGAGGACTGTTTACAGTTAGAAGACCCAGACGGGCTCATGTTTAAAAAATGTTCCTGCCCAAATAACGCATCGTCTTCTGTGCGATGTGTGTAGCTCAGATGGGAATCCGACCATTTGAACTAGGAAGGTCCCCACTCCCCGGGCAGACACCCATTCACAGGGGCTGGCGTGGGGAGGCGGCGCGGCAGCTTCCGGCTGTGTTCAGGCCTAGCCGCAGCGCCAGGCCTGCGTATCTACTGCTCACCCTGAGCACGGAGACTCCAGTTTAGGGACTGGTTCTCGTCAGCACAGCATCGTGACCACACTCTGAGGCATGCTCACCGACTATGGACGCCCCGTGTCCCCGGCATCCCCCGCACCCGAGTCCTTGCGTGACTCGTCCCCACCCCCTCTCCTTCTCCCAAGGTCACCGCTGTGCTGACCTCTAGTGTCATCGCTCGGTCCCGCTCAGTCTTGTATACAGTGCCCCACCCCCATCCGCGGTTTTGCCTTCCGTGGTTTCAGTTGCCCATGGTCAACCACAGTCTGAAAATATTAAATAGAAAATTCCAGAAATAAATAACTCATACATTTTAGATTGCATGCCATTCTGAGTGGCGGTGAATCCTCCTACCCTCTGGCTGTGCTGAGTCCCAGCGCCGGGGGTCAGCAGGCTGGTTGCCCAGCAGCGGCTCCGTGGAGGAGACCCTGGAGACGCTGGGCTCAGGGCATGTTCACATCCGGGCCTCAGTGGGAGGACCGTGTTCAGATTCCAGACAGGCAAAGGCCAAAGGAGCCCTCCCCCACGACCCACCCCCAGGAGATGCGGAGGGACTGCACTGAGCTGGACAGCAGGGGCACTGGCTGGTAACAAGAGAATACTTGAGAGAATAACCTCACTGGAAAGGTAAGTATACACTGAGTGGCCAGATTATGATGATCTCTGAACACATAATAATCTGGCCACTCAGTGTATGTGTGTGTGTGTGTGTGTGTGTGTGTGTGTGTGTGTGTATTAGAGGCCCAGTGCATGAATTTGTGCATGGGTGGGGTCCGGCCAGCCTGGCCAGGGGGAGGGGACATGGGCGGTTGGCCGGCCTGCCTGCTGGTCGAACTCCTGGTCGAGGGGACAATTTGCATATTAGCCTTTTATTATATAGGATATACACTGAGTGGCCAGATTACTATGCGTTCAGAGATCATAATAACCTGGCCACTCAGTGTATAGCAGTGGTGGTAGATCAGTCACCGATAGAGGTAGTGAGAAGGTTAAAGGCACAAGTAGGAAAAGTGACCGTAAGTAGGACAGTGATGTCAAACCCATAAGCTACGGGCCGGCAGGGGCATGCTGTGGCCTGGGAATGGGATGAAACAAGTTGTTATCCACTTAAAATAGAATTGGGCTGTTACCTGGGAACTAACAGGCCCCACAACTGAAGCACAAGCACCCAAAGGAGGAACGACAAGCACCACTGAAGCAAGGAGGACAGCGGGAGGGAGGACAAGAGAGGAAGGTCAAGCCTGCAGGAACAGTGAGGGACCTGACTGGAGCAGGTGCACACCCATCAGTCAACCCTTTACATGTAAATGGACTAATTCTCCGATCAAAGACAGAGTGGCTGGCTGATGAGTAGAAGAACAATGCCCACCTACACACTGCCTGCAGGCGACTCATTTCAGGTGTGAGGACACACAGCCTGAAGGGAAGGGATGTGAATGGAAATCAAAAGGAAGTTGGAGCAGCTGTATGCATATCAGAAAAATTAGATTTTAAAACAAAACTGTAATGGGAGACAAAGACGGGAGTTACAGTGATACAGGGGTCAATCCAACAAGAGGACCTAACATCTAAAATAATAAAAGCATAATATGCTAATTAGACCAGATGTCCTTCTGGACGTCCTTCTGGACGACCTTCCGGACAAAGCCAGGGCTGCGAGGGAAGCCCAGGTCCCAGGTGCCAGGGGAAGGAAGGTCTACTCTCCCACGAATTTCGTGCATAGGCCTCTAGTTTGTAAATATGTACACACCCAACATAGGAGCACCTAAATATATGAAGTAAATATTAACAGACCTGAAAGGAGAAATAGACAGCAATACAATAATAGTGGGGGTTTTAATACCCACCCCACTTACATCAATGGACAGATCATCAGGCAGAAAATCCACAAGGAGCCGTCAGCCTTGAAGGACCTCAGACCACATGGACTTACATACAGGACATTCCATCCCAAAGCAACAGAGCACACATGGGTTCTCAAGGGCACAGAGCTCCTCTTCCAGGATAAACCATTTGCTCAGACACAAAACCAGTCTTAATCAATTCAAGAAGACTGAACTCATATGAACCAACTTTTTGAATCAAACGGTATGAGACCAAAAATTAACTACAAGAAGAAAACTGGAAATTTCACAAATATGTGAAGATTAAACAACATGCTATTGAATAACCAACATGCTATTGAGGTCAAAGAAGAACTCAAAAGAGAAATGGAAAAGCACCTGAGACAAGCAAAGATGGAAACATGGCATGCCAAATGTGTGGATGCCCCAAAGCAGCTGTGAGATCATAGAGATCAACGTCGACATAGAAACGACTCAAACAACCCAGCGTTGCGCCTCAAGGAGCTAGAAAAGGAAGAACAAATAACGCCCCAAATCAGTAGAAGGAAGGAAATAATAAATAAAGATCAGAGAAGAAATCAATGAAACACAGACTTAAAGGGCAACAGAGAAGAACAAAAGAGCTAAGAGCTGGTTCTTTGAAAAGATAAACAAAATGGACAAACCCATAGTGAGACTCAATAAGAAAAAAGATATTAGACTCAAAGTCAGGAATGAAAGAGGCAATGTTATAAAATATCACATAAATACAAAGGAGTATAAGAGACTCTAATGAACAATGATATGCCAACAAACTGGACAACCTGGAAGAAATTATTAAATTCCTATAAACATTAACCTATCAAGACTAAATCAGTATTAAGCAGAAATCTGAATAGCCTGGTGACTAGTAAGGAGATTGGATCAGTAATCAAAAACCTCCCAACAAACAAAAGTCCAAGTGTTCCATTAAAAATGGGAAGAAGATTGGAATAGACGTTTTCCAGAGAAGACACGCAGATTGCCATCGGGTGCATGAGAAGATGCTCAACATCAGTAATCATCAGGGAAATGCACATCAGAACCATCGCTGTCCCCTCACACCTGTCAGGATGGCCGCTGCCGCAGAAACAGTGCGTGTGGGTGAGGACATGGAGAAGAGGGAACCCGTGGTGGGGTGTGAATTGGTACAGGCACCAGGGAAAACAGCACGGAGGTTCCTCAACAAAATAAAAGAGAACTAGCATATGACCCAGCAATTCCACTGTGGGATATTTATCTGAAGGAAATGAAATCACTAACTGGAAAAGATACCTGCACCCCATGTTCACTGCAGCATTACTTACAATAGCCAAGATATGGAAGCAACCTAAGTGTCCATGGATGGAGGAATGGTACCGAAACTGCGACACACACACACACACACACACACACACACACACACACACACACACGCACGCACTGGAACACTATCCAGCCATAAGAAGGGAGGAAATCTTGCCATTTGTGACAACTTGATGGACCTAAAGGGCATTATATTGAGTGAGAAAAGACAGAGAAAGACAAACAGCACATGCTCTCTCATATGTGGAATCTTTAAAAAACCAACCAAACAAACACAACCCCAGCGCACAGACACAGAGAGCAGATATTAGACTCAAAGTCAGGAATGAAAGAGGCAGTGTTGCAGAGGAAGGAGTGGGGGATAAAATAAATGGGGGCAGGGGATATAAATTTATTTTTAAAAATTTAAAAGAGAGTAACTAATGTAAGAGCTGGTTAATTCTGTTGAGAATTAAAAAAACACAAACCCCAGCTCCTGGGCTCCAATTCTGGCCCCCCTGCCCCCTGCCATCCGTGGCCAGGACCCACACACGCAGCGGGGCAGTGCCCGGTGAACTCAGACGCCCTCTGCACAGGAAGTCAGATCCCATTCCCAAATGGTAAGTGGCTGATTCGGCGTGAGCTGCCTCCTGCGGACAGAGTCACTCTGGGACCGAGCCTATGAACAGTCCCCTGCCCTCTGGGACAGACCACGGGCGGCTGTGAATGGGCTCCAGTTGTCCTGTGTTTCTGAGAACATGGAAGGATGGTCGGTGTTCTTTCGAGTCTGGTCCACGGGGTCACAGCTGATGCGACGTCAGGGGAGTGGGGCCCCCGTCACCGGGACAGTCAGAAAGGCCAGCCCCGCCACTGTTCGCTCACTCCGGCCCCTTCCACAAACCAGGTCCTCTGTGCCCGTCCATCACAGCTTAATCCCTGGGATGAACATGAGGCTGTGATTCGATTTCCCAGAGCTTCATCAGAAGGAGGGAAATTGAATTTGCCCAGGACAGGAGGAAGCGGTTGAATGAGGAACATGACCGGTGATTGAATTTGGGTCCTTGCACGCTCGCTGTGATTCAATTCTGACCCACAGACCAGCCACGAGACAGCACAGGCCTGCCCTCCACGCAGACACCGGCATCCGCAGGAACAGCCTGGTGCTGGGCCTCTGCTCTGAGGAACACGTGGCCAGCTCGCTCTTCAGGCAGACCCTGAGAGCTGTCCCACGCGCCCCACACCCTCCCGGGGCAACTGTCTCTGCTGTTCCTCCGAGAAGACGAGGCCTCAGGCTGGGGATGCCGATGAGAAAGCGCCAGGCTGGGCGTCACTTCTGGAAGGAGCTTCCGTGGGGAGGGACCCGCAGCTTGCGGGGACCTAGTCGTCCCCCCGATGGCGCCCTGTCGGGTCCTGCCCACAGGGCAAGTACTGTTTGCGAAAGGCCCACAGCCTGCTCCCGCGCTGGGTTACTGAAGAGGGAGTCCTCGTGGGAGACCCACCAATGAGAGTTTTAGAGAGAGACAGCAGCCAGTGCCAGGGCGAGGCAGGCGCTGACCCGGTGACTGCTACGAGGGGCTGACTGCCTTCGTCTCTAAAGAGCAATTTGCAATCATTCTGGCCTGAGCTGTGTCCCTAAAATCCTGATGTTGAAGGCCCAGCCCTGGGCCGGCAGAATGTGGACAGAGGGGCGGGTCCTCTGGGCACAGGCGCCCGCCTCCTGCCTGTCCTCTGTCCTGAGAGGCAGGATGACCGCAGGGGCCCCTCGGCCACTCGCCGTGTCCTGGGGCTTTGGGTGCTGACACAGGTGAAAGGAATCCCATGGAAACAGCCTCTCACTGTGTGGCCTGGAGCAGCCCTGTGACCTCTGACCCCCAACAGCAACAAGGTGTGTCTCCCTGAGCCACCCTGGCAGGGAGGCCGGAGAATAAACCTGAGCCTATTTCCACTCACCTCTCTGCGGGTGAGGAAGGCCAGGCCTGCGGCCCTTTGATCACTGCTCTGGTGTTTGAAGCGGAGACAGATGGCTGTCCTTCAGCCTCTCCCCGAGGGCAGGCGCACTCCCACCAGGGCCTCCCCTTCTCTCCCCGATCAGATGGGCGCCTGCAGGACTCAGTGGCCACAGGCCCTGACACAGGCCCCGGACTTGGAATTAAACTTCCTCATCCCATTTCAGCTAGGCCTGAGGAGATGGCGAGGCCCAGGGGACTGTGTCCAACGCCCCGAGCGGGACTTACAGACGCAGCACCTCCGCTCCCACAGGGCGCACAGGAGGCGGCGTGTCTCCAGCAGTTTCTCACCGCGTTGGCAGGAACCCCGGTGCCCAGCAGCATGCAGGGTTTGCTGGCTGCACCTCCCGTGCCCTCACTTTAACCTGTGCTGAGCTGGTGGCATGGGGTGACAATGAGGGTGATTTCCCTGTGTTTCCTGGTTGCTGGTGGTTTGGGCAGCTTCCCATTTGCATATCAACCATGCAGCTTCCTCTTCCTTCTTTGCCTTGTCATGCTTTGCCTGTTGGATGGATTTGCCTTTGCGTGTTGAAGTGGAGGCGTTTTCTCACGTCCTGCATACGATTCTTTGTCAGCTCTACGCGTTAACAATCCCCCTCTTACTCTGAGCTTTCTTGTCAGAGTGAGAGGGGGATTGTTTACACAGGTGACATTTTTAAAGTTTTAAATAAGAAAAGAATTCCATTTGCAATAGCATCAAGAAGGGTAAAATACTTAGGAATAAGTTTAATGGAGGAGGTGAAAGGCCTTTACGCTGAAAACCATAAGACACTGGAGAAAGAAACTGATGATGACACAGCTGAATGGAAACATGCGCCCTGTTCTTGGATTGGAAGAACTGACATTGTGAGCACGTCCTCAGTACACAAGGGATCCATACGTTTAATGCAGTCTCTACCCAAACGCCAACGGCATCTTTTTTCACAACAACAATAACCAATCCTAAAATGAGTATGGAACCACAAAAGACCCTGAATAGTCAAAGCAATCTTGAGATAAAACACAAAACACTTCCTTATGTCAGACTCTATTGCAAAGCTATAGTCCTCCAAACAGTATGGTCCTGGCATAAAAACAGACAGAGACGATGGGATAGAATAGAGAGCCCAGGAACAAGGCCACACACCTACTGTCGACTGCCTCTGACAAGGGCCCTGGGAGGGAGCACACAGCGGGAGGGAACAGCCTCCTCACAAACGTGTTGGGAAGATGGGACACGCACCTGCTGAAGAAGCAAACTGGACCTCGTCCCACACCATCACCAACAGTGACTCCAACGGACAAGAGAGGAGCCCACAGCGAGACCCCAGGCCTGCAGCACACGGACCCCAGCCCAGGGGCAGTCCGGCCCCTCCTGCCGCCTCCCCTGCCAGGACAGATGCTCTGGAAACATGTGCGCTCAATGGATGCTCTGGATGAATGAGTCGTGAGAACAGCCAGCCACTCCAGAGCCCATGGGAGGAAACAACAAGGTTCAGTGAGGATGTATTCTCCGCATCTGTGACTTTGCCGGGAGGCAGGTGCTCTCTGGTGCCCAACAGGCATCGTGCGAACCATAGGCCACGCGGCTCAAGCAGGATCTCCAGTCTGGACGCCCTGTCACAGCTCAGAGATGTAAAATGGGGCCCAATCCCCAGCCTGCCAACCACGCACTTGACTCCCCTCCCAGAGGAGACCTCCGTGTTCCCAGAGGCATCAGTGTGCACGGAGACTAAAGTACGTGCTCCGAGGAGGCCGGTGCTGGCTGCCAGGCCTGCGCCCCGCGCCCACGTGGATCATCCCGATTCTGGTGAAACTGCCCGCAGGAGTCACTGGACTCTGCTTTCAGGCGGGCAGGCACCTTGCCCAAGGATCTGCCTGAGCCAGACACCCCTGACCCTCCCAGGGGGCCTGGCCCAGCCTTGCCCCATCGCAGCCCAGACCCCAAGACTCTGGAGCCGTGTCCACACCCCGCCAGCTCTCATGCCCCTTCTCCCACACTCCAAACAGGCATTTTGAACCTATTTTGAATCCAAAAATAGGAGCATATGCTCCAAATCCAATAACCAGCTTAGCAAATTCTGATCTGAGCCTGCAGGTCTTTACAGTTTCAAGCATCAGCCCAGCCAAACTCGAGTGTCCGTTTGCATAACCATTTCATGTTGAAAGGGAGTCAGGAAAAATGAGAGCTATTAGTCTGCAAGACTCAATTGTTAACTTTACAAAATGAGGACTTCATTTCAAAATCTTATTTAACGATCTGACTTCCATCCTGGCCCATTTCATTGCATTTATTAGATTTCTGAGATAACGTGCATGATTAGACTCAATAGACAGAATAGAAATTCCACAAAATAAGATTTTAGCCTTTGATACCGAGTCAGTTAGGCAAACGCACAAACAAGTGTCTCCCACTCGCAGCTCCAGGGCGCCTGGCAGAGGAGCTGGGACAGAGCCGAGGTGGGTCGCACCCGCCCCAAACCCGGACGGACAAGTCTGACACGTAAACCTGGTTCCACGTGGCTTCTTCTCACTGCGCGTGGGAGCTGGCCCAGCGACATCTCCGGGGGCCTGGCATTCCTCGTGCGTGAGGAGACCCGTGTTGTAAGCACCTCAGCACAGCCCAGGCCGCAGCGGATTCTCGATGCCTGAGGGCTGAAAGGAAACAGATTCCACATCAACCTGCGTGAGTGGTAGAAGGAAGAGCAATCAGTGCCCCTGCCATTGGGAGGGGAGGGCCCCGTGGGCGTCCGGGTGTGGAAGCCGTGGGGCAGGAGCCGTGGGGGCACGCGCACACTCAGGTGGGAGACCCTGTGCACCTGCCACAGGACAGCCTGGTGCCCGTCCTCGCTCCCCGTCCCCCTCCCCCTCCCCCCGCACAGCTGTGTGACCTGGGACAAATTACTTGACCTGTCTGTGCATCATCAGAGCGAGTCAGGAGGAACAATGTGGAAACCCCACCGGGCACTGCCAACGTGCATGGGCGCTCTCCGAGGCCTGCAGCCCTGGCAGAGCTGGGCACTGGTGTTGGGGAGGGGGCCACCCAGGGTAGCCGGTAGAAGGCTACTTGCAGCTCCTCTCCCGTGGGACCTGGGACCAGGAGCGGAGCAGGAGGAG
Organism: Cnephaeus nilssonii; assembly: GCF_951640355.1. NCBI lineage: Eukaryota > Metazoa > Chordata > Mammalia > Chiroptera > Vespertilionidae > Cnephaeus > Cnephaeus nilssonii. The sequence goes on from NC_137083.1 coordinate 856,848, forward strand.
GCCAGAGGAGGACTGGCAGAGGAGCCCAGCAAAGACCCGAGGGGGAGGGCGGAGGAGAGCCCAGGAAACCCGGGCGAGGAGACTGGCAGCTGGCCTTTCGCTGCATGAGTCGCTCGGGAACCAGGGGACGATGGGACCGCAGGTGGGTATGCACAGCCGCAGGGGCCGGTCCTCACCCCCCACAGAGATGCCATCTTCATTGTGAGGGTGCAGGCGAGAAGCGATGCCCCCAAGTTAGACACTCAAACGGGGTTGTTTCCCGAGACCACAGCACACAAAGGCAGGCCTGTCCCGAGTCAGCCACTGTGTTGCCAGCGACACCGCCGTGGGCCCCACGCCCTGCGCACCTGCTGCCAGGTGAGGCCCGGCCTGGCTGGCGGTGCCGCTTCTGTGGGCCCCGGGGCGAGGCCTCAGAGCAGCCGCCTGGAGACCGTGCTCCCGGGAGAGAATGCGGGTTAGAGGTAGTCCTGCGGCCACCCCCCTTCTCGCTGAGAACAGGTGGGGGCGGAGGTGCCAGCTGCAGCCACATGTCACCTGAGCGTCTCCTAGGCCTCGACAGGAGTCTCAGCGACCACGGGGCCTGTGCCGCGCACGTAGCAGACTGCCCCCTGGTACGGGTCCGGTGCAGCTCCCTCCGCCGGCAGTTAGTCTCCCTGCAGCAGAGGTGTGCGCACAGGAGTGACAGGGACCCGCCCAGAAGCGTGATCAGGGGCTTGAACCGACAATGTCTCCTTCCTGGATGCGGAGGGAAGGGCCTGCAGGTGGCAGCTCTGGCTTTTAACTTGAGGCGATTCCTATGGTTTAATTTTATCAGCTCCTTTCTTTTTTTTTCCTTTCTTATTATGATATGCTTTACACTTGATCTTAGCCAAAAGGCTGAGAAGCGATACTACGATGTGTTTTAAAAATTAGACGTTGAATTATTCAGGTGCAGTCTGGGAGGAGAGCAGACATGTCCCCTCATGGGGTGAAGGCTGCTCACGTGTTTTCTGACGAGAAGCCGTGTCTGCTCCTGACTCGATCTCCTGTGCGGCACGTGACCCTCCGCCTGGTGCTGGTGTGGATGCCTCGGCAGTAAAGCCAAGGACTGGCCTGAGGCTCTGTCTTTTCACATCTGGACTCTGTCCGGCTCTGACACCCACTTGCTGCTTTATTTAATAAAAACGCCTCTGGAAGCTTTTCTCCGCCCCCGAGCTCTGGAACTGCCTGAGAGGGGGCACTCCCGAGTTCCCAGGAATTTCGTGTGTTTCATGGGGCGCCCTGGGCGAGGGGGCTCTCAGGGGTTAGCTCTTGAGACACTGTGCACATTGGATCCATGCCTGGTACACGGGAGTCTCGATAGCTGTTCTCTCTTCCCAAATGCTCTGAATCCATCCCATTTCCTTAAGGTTATTTGCCCTTTCTCGCTTATATTTCATACCTTTATTGTACCCACCTTTATTGGTTCATAGGGTCATCGCTTGGGTTAATTCATCTTTGCTGTTGATTTAATTAAATTAGACACTCAGCTTTGCAAATTCCTTCCTTGTGCTCTTAGTTTGCATGTGCAGGCACGTGTGTGTGCAGGCATGTGCATGTGTGATGCACATGTGCGTGTATGCATTTTTCCTGCCTGCTTGAGTTGAGTACATACATAGTTTACTGTCTTTGGTTGTTGCCCCATAACATACACCACAGATTTTCCCTGAAGCACTAGTTCAGCAATCAGCCTGTCCTTGTTTTAACCCTGTAACCAGAAGCACCAGCATGAACCTTATGGTGTGAAGGTAAGTGCATGCTCGTCTGCTGTTTTCAGTTCATTGTTTTCATGTTACAAACATAAGTAGCACCCTATCCTTTTTCTTTACCTATATCCTTTTTCTTTCCACTCTTTTACAGTTGGTCATTATATTACCTTGTCTATAAAACGATGTTTTGCTCAGTTTGCTACTGATGTGCACATGTAAAGTTTTTAACAATGTAAATGATAATTGGTAAGTAGCTTGGAAGTAACTGAATGGTTTTCACTCACGCGGAGGTGGCTGATGGGGACCAGGAGGTGTCGGGTCCCAGTAGGACCACCTCTGTGTCTTCATTCATCACCTATGGGACTTGTTCTGCTTTTAATAGATTTGAATCCATTTCTTTCCTGGATATGATTTATTTTTAAATATATAAATCTATGTCTTTAATCCAGGAATGTTCTCTTAAGTTACATCTTCCAATACTTCCCTGTTCCCTGTCCCTGGCTCTCTGAGGGGGACACTGGCCAGGCGTGTCCTGGCTGACCTCCGCGTGGTGGCCTCCCACAGTCGGTTTCACTCTTCTCTCAGCTCATCTTTCCGACTCTCCTCGAGCTGCCGTCCACACCCTCACCTCTTCTGTGAGTCTATGACTCCTTTTGTCACTTCCCCTTTCCTTCCCCATTTCTGACCTCAGCTCTCTGTCTCTCGTTCTCCTTCTTGCATCGCTTAGCTCTTTCCTCTGGGCTTTTCCCACGAGCTCACTTGGTGTGGGGACCAGCAGGTCCCAGCCGACCTGTCCGCGGTCCGACCTTCGCATCCTTCTCCGCGGCAGCTGGTGACGACCCTTCCCCGCAGTGCGTTTGCAGGCCTGGCGACGACATGCGTCCCTCCCGCGGCCACTTCTACCCCAGGGCCCCACCTGTGCATGAGGGGGCCCTTCCCAGGAGAGGCTAGGACGTGTCTGAGAGCAGGCGCTTCCCAGGGAGAGACGCACAGCCACCGGGCGTGCGCCATGACAGCTCTTCCCGGGAAGCCACCACTGGGGTGTCAGCACGTGGCCCAGCTCCTTCCTGCCCCGTGTGCGCCTGGGGTGGCTCCAGGTGTGAGCCAGCAACAGCCCCTCCCCCCGCTGCCACGGCAGCAGCTGTGGACAAAGATGGCTTTCCTTCAAGCCTGGTCCAGGATCTGTGGTGTGGGGCCCAGGCAGGTTCCGTTCACTCTTTTTTGTTCTAGTACCTCTTCTTCCAGACCAGGGTCTCCGTGGCCCTCCGTGCGGCCCTGGACGTGGCGTGTCCTCTCTGCCTTGGCCTAATTTTCACTGCTGGCCGCCAGTGGGTCCGCTCACGTTCTGGGTCTGTACAACTATTTCTCGGGGCCTCTGAGAATGGAGCCCACTTCTGTCCGCAGTCTCCTGCGGATTCCGGCGTTAGTCAGACGCCAGGGAGCAGACACTCCTGACCCCACGTGGAGCTGGAAGTCCCATCGCACACGTGACACCGCCCCGCAGTTCCCGCCGGAGCGCCTCTCTCCACGGCTGTCACCCACGCTCACGGGACAGGTTTGCACACGGGCTGTGGAACGGCGACTATCTCAAACTTCCTCAGACTTAAACAGTAAAGAGAACTGATAAAACACAGTTCACGTGCTTACCCCCGCAGCTTGGTCACCAGAAGCCCCCACCGAGGGGCTTCCTTCTGCCCCGGCCCCAGCCCGCGGCGCATCCCGGGGCGGCTGCGCTGGGAGAGGGAGTGGGAGGCGGGCGGACAGACTGTCGATCTTCAGCAGCAGTTCATCCAGCAGGTCCGCAAACTCCTCCAGGGAGGGGTTCTGGGGAGGGAAAGAGACTGGTACGGCCTCCAGGAGCCCAGTCCCCTCGTCCTCTGAAGCGTTCCACGGCACTGACGCTAGGGGGCATGTGCTGTGTTAGGGAGCACCCGGGACCCACATCTCAGTTCCCTCGCGCACTGCGTGGTGCACAGGTGTGCACAGACCTGCACGTTGTACGAAGCGTGCACACCTGTCCCTCGTTCAGCACATCGCACAGCTGTGCATCTCGTGCTGAGGCTCAGACGCCGGCGGGAAGGGCTGTTACGTGGACATGGAGGCAGTGTCTACGGGAAGTAGGACGAGCAGGGAAGCACACACGCGCCCACGGCACACGCGTGCTGGGCCCACCGCTGGGAAAGGAGACAGTAAACCTGGGGAGGAACTAGGGAGGGCTCAGAGCTGCCCGGGGGCGCCTGAACGCCAGCCCTCGCAGCAGCTGGGCCCGGTGTGCGCACCCGCTCTGATCTGTTTGACTCGGGTCGGGGTGACGACCCTCAAGTGGCTAAAGGACAGAATAGGGCGTGTGCATTGGGGAGAATCCTAACGCATCCCCTTGCCAACCCTGCAGGGTCATTCCGAGGATAGAGGGGTTAGTGGGGAGTGTGGGTGTCGTGAACGGGAAGCCTTTAGAGCTGTAAGTGAAGTTCTGTGGCTTGGCAGGCATATCGGTGCAGAATCAGTCTCGCTTTGATAACTAAAAGCTAAATTCTGCATCGAAACCGGCGCCTTGGACAGGCTCACTGAGGCAAGCCCGCAGCTTACGTGGCTCGTGGCCGGCTCAGCCTCCTCCGGCGGCCGCCTCGCCAGCCCCAGCGCAGAGCAGGTCTCCCCCCACACGTAGGCCATCACGTCTCCAAGGCTCACAAGAGATTGGCTTTGGGAAGATTTTCGTTTGGGAACAAAAGCCATGAGGGAACCTCTGAGCTGGGAAAAAAGAAAAAATAAAGACAAATTTCATGTCATTAAGAAAAAATAGCTGTGTGAGTCTGTCCAACTGTAAATGGAGATCATATCTGATGGTGTTTTATGTCCTGTCCGTAAGGCAGCAGTTGCGTAGCAAAAAAGTCAGGCAACTCTCTCTCAGGAACTGAGCTCAATTGCAGCAAACTCTGAACTGGACCTGTTTCCACAGGCAAAATCCGCGTCTGCGTTTTGGCTTCCCCTGGCGGGCCCCGTGGGCTGTGCGGGCCCTGTCCCTCCAGCGCTCCTGCCTGGAGACAGAAAGGGCCACCAGCAGGACGCAGCTTGCCCGTCATGCGAAAGAGCCAGCGAAGGTCCCTGCAAATGGGCCCGGGTTGTCTGTCTCCCACCGCAGGCTGAGGCCTGCGAGCTCAAAAGCCTGCGTGCACACTGGACCGTGTACAGAGCCCAGACCAGCAGAGTTTTAGCCCTGGGGAGCCTCTTTGTGTCCCACAAAACCTCACAGACAGCTGTCACCCCTGGAAAGACGGGCCTGCAGGTGTAAGCCCCAGTGCTACTGCCCTTGGGAGCTCTCCGACCTGGAGACTTCCCGCGTGTTGCCGGGCAACTTCCCACATATAAAACCCTCCCCAAGACTGCCCTCCCCCTGTCCCCACGACACAGCCCTGGGTGTCTCAAGGTATGAGGGACGTATGCATAAGTCAACCTGTCACCACGGCGCTACACGCAGCTGAGGGGGTGGGCAGGGCAGCTAGGGAAGCTCCTAGGGTGACCCCACACTGAACGCTGTCTTCTGAGGATTTACACATGGCGGGTGGAGGGGCGGGGCTACAGGGAGGCGGGGAGGTGAGGGGCGTGGCCCACGTTCCCTCAGGCTCCCAGGGGCACTGTGCCTGGTCGGACACAGAGCAGGTTCCCAGCACTGTCTTCAAAGGAACACCTGGAGAAGTTTCTGAAAATTGGGGTGCTGGGCCCCACCGCTGGGAAAGGAGACAGCAAACCTGGGGAGGAACTAGGGAGGGCCCAGCTGAGAACCCGCAGACCAGGGAGCCAGAGCAGGCAGCGGGGGCAGGGTGGGAAGGGGAGGGCGGGCAGGGCAGGGTGGCAATAGCAGGAGGCCTACCTAAGTCTTCCCTTCAGGTGAGCAATGAGAAATGGTTAAATGCAGGCGAGCTGAGCCACTGCAGGGGCAGAGTGCTGCTAAAGAAGCATTTATGTTGACTGAGACGGACTATCAGCTGGATGTCCTGTATTTTTACTTGTAAGTCGTCAGCCCCAAGTAGGGGCGGCAGGGAAGGTCACGGGGAACCATTGAAGGAGTTTAAGCCAGAGGCTGTGTGTGTGCAGGCATGTGTGCGCGTACATATGTGTGTGCATGTGCGTGTGCACGTGGTGTGTGTGACAAGACTAGGTTTGCATGTGGCAGGTCAGCAGGAGGGTGGGACGCAGGGAGCCCCATTCCTAATTCAGCCCTGAGCCCAGAGAATATGTTCTGCACAGCTGGCTGATGGGAGACACTTCAGGTGATGGGAAGATCAAGGTAATAGGACAAGGGGCAGCATGCACGGCCGCAGTGAGAGACTGCCCGAAATCAGGTGGGAGAGAAGGGGTGTGGCTCAGGCTGGGAGGCTCCCTGGAGGAGGCAGCATCCTGGAGTGATTGGTCATCTTGTTGAAACCATCTAGCCAACTGGACCAGGTTCAGCCCTGCCCAACGCAGTAGAGATGAGCCTCAGGGAGTCATGACCGTGACATGTGGCCGGCAGAGGATGAGACATCTGCTCACCCTGCCCTCAGAGTCCGGGCTGGCACATACCATTCCTATGCACAGAGCGGTCACTGCTGCCAGGAGGGCTGTGCAGCACCCAGCCGTGGCCCGCCCCGCAGACTGGGAGAGGCCCGGCAACGTGTCTCTCTGGCTGCTTCCTGGAAAACGGTGGGAGGCGTCTGCGAAGGTGCCCGATGGAGGAGCCATGGTCAGGAGAATCCCACGCAGGTGGGCGTGGGCGGCCAGCACCAGGACCCCCGCCAGCTGCAGGGGAAAACCGCCACATGGACCTTCTGAGCACGGGTCACGGGAGCCCCAGAATCTGCCAAGAGCTTCTAAATGCGTTAAAATAAGGAAAAGCTTGGAGGAGCCGCTTTTGGATGTTGATCACATCATCGGGTGTAAGACCTCGGCCCCTCTCCGGGCCTCCTGCGCCGGCTCCACCCCACTCGTCCCCGGCGCTCAGCCTAGGCGCCCTTCTCCCCTGGTCCTCCTCCCACCAGCGCCCCTCCTCCTTGCCATCTGCACCCCAGCTGCTGGAGGCCATGCCTGCTGCCAGGGGCACCTGTCTCATGGCCTCTGCTCCTGGTGCCCCTCGAGGGCTCAGTAAAACAAGCCGCTGAGGGAAGGACGGGGAGAGCGATCGTGTGCGGAGAGTAGCTCAGGTGAAGCCTCGTTGTCTGTGGTAACAGGCCAGGCTCTTGGCCCAGGACATACGTTGCTCCCCCATCCACCCACACAGGAACGAAGCAAGGGAGGCGAGAAGGCCCACCACCGCTCCTGGCACCGAGCAAGCACCCAGGAGGTGATACTGACCACATACATCCTAACAATAACACGCCAGGGAGGGTCGGAGCAGAGCGGGTACATGCCCTAACGATAACCTGAGAGGAAGTCTCACCCCTGGTGCGATGATGCCTGCGAGTGAGCGGCATGTGGCGAAGGTGCAGGACGCCACTGCACTGTGAGAGCCAAGCAGACGGAGGCATTTCAGGGTCAGGAGGAACGACAGGGTTCCCTGGAGCCACCTCGCTCTCTGCGGCAGAGAACACAGCAGCCACGTGTCACCCTGTTACAGGGCGCACAGCGTCGTCAACCCTGCGGGCGGGCACAGGGAGGCGTGCCCGAGTGTGAGGAGCCACAGCCACGATGTGAGAGGGTGCGCGTGCCAGGCGTCCGCAGAGGGAAGGCACCAGGGAGGAGCAACTAGAGTTACAGCTTTTTGGAAGGGCCGGCTCCAAGTCTGACCTTGCGGCTCCATAGAGGTCAGGCCCGCTCAGGCCCGGCACTGCGCGCCGCAGCCTCGGGGAAAGGCCACCTCCACAAGGGCACATGGAGAACTCAGTGCCCGCATGCCCTCGCCTTCGTGTGGGAACGAGCTCCTGATTGACAACATTTCTCATGCACATTTGTAAAATTTTATCTTAAAACTATAGGCCCAGTGCATGAAATTCATGCACGGGGGGGCGGTGTGTGTCCCTCAGCCCAGCCTGCACCCTTTCCAATCTGGGACCCCTCAAGGGATGTCAGATTGCCCATTTAGGCCCAATCCCACCTAAACGGGAAGTTGGCATCCCTCTCATAATCCAGGACTGCTGGCTCCCAACTGCTCACCTGCCTGCCTTCCTGATTGCCCCTAACCGCTTCTGCCTGCCAGCCTGATCACCCCCTAACCACTCTCCTGCCAGCCTAATTGATGCCTAACTGCTCCCCTGCCAGCCTGTTTGCCCCTAACTGCCCTCCCATGCAGGCCTGGTCACCCCTAACTGCCCTCCCCTGCAGGCCTGGTCCCCTTCAACTGCTCTCCCCTGCAGGCCATCTTGTGGCGGCCATCTTGTGTCCACATGGGGGCAGGATCTTTGACCACATGGGGCAGCCATCTTGTGTGTTGGCGTGATGGTCAATTTGCATATTACTCTTTTATTAGATAGGACTAGAAGTGCTCCGTTCTCTACTGACGGAGCCTGGGGCTCCAGGGAAGGAGATGACAGAACAAGAGCCGCCTGGCTGAACAACAGCAGGCCCCCAGGGCCCACCTGTGTGGCCCCAATGCTTGTCCTACCTGGTTCCATGACGCCATGGGACTGAGGTCCACAAAACTCTGCAGGAATCCCATGTGGAATTGGTCAGCCACCTCCCCGGCCAGAGAGAGCAGGTGGCCAGAGGCTGCGTACCAGGCCAGGACGGCCCCGGCGATGGGCAGCTGCGGGGGCAGAGAGACCGTCAGGCGGGCTGCAGTCTGGGTGCGGGGAAGGACACCTGCCTCCGCGCCTTCAGGCTCTCATGCCGCGGGGATGGCCTGTGCTGGCTTAGCTGGTGTGCAGGCAGGCCCGGCATAGCTATGTCTGCTATGAGCGTGAGGGACACAGGGCCTACCTCCAGCCAGGTCCCTGGTTTTTGCCAGTAGCCACAGACGCCCTCCTCGGCCAGGCGGAAGAGCTGGAGACACAGGTGGGTCAGCGTGAGCGCCAGGAAGGCCAGCTGGAGGAGTGCGAAATAAGAGACGACAGAAGTCCCATGAATTGTGTGGGAAGCTTGAAACTCCCACCCACCCTCAGGAGTGGACTCGATCTGAGCTTGTTCCTGGCCGCGTGGAGCTCTGAGACACATGTGGTCGCCGCAGGCCCCAGGGCATTTACACTTCTCCACCCACCAGCCCCAGAGCCCGCCATGGGCGACAGGGGTGCACGGGAGCTCGAGATGAGTGCCCTCATGGAGCCCTGCCTGTGAGAACTGCCCAGCGCCCAGGGGGTCTCCTGCCCACCCTGTCCTTCCTCATGATGCTCATGAGAAAGAGTGCTCATGAATTTGGAAAACATGAAATGTATGAACAGTTTCCTTGGCCACGTTAAACCTTTGAAAGATCCCGCACTTAAGAAATTTCTTAAGGTTCTGTCTATGGTTATCTCACCTTGATAATTTCCCGTCCACCGGGACTTCATTCACTCCCTCACACCTTCATTTATTCACTGCCTCACGCCCTCAATCCCTCCCTCCCTCCCTCCCTCCCTCCCTCCCTCCCTCCCTCCCTCCCTCCCTCATTCCCTCCCTCCCTCCCTCATGCCCTTACTCCCTCCCTCACTGAGAGCAGCAGTGGCCCTGGCCTGTCTGAGCCACGCGGCCTTGTAGGGCCCTGTGCACCTTCCAGTGAACACGTTAAAGCTAAAAACGCCTCTTTTGGGATCCTCCCTCCCTTTGGGGACCAGGGAGCGTGCTGCCACCACAGATCAGGTGCTGGGCCCAGGACAAGAATGAGATCAGTAGCAGCCACGTCACAGAAGATGAAGCGTGTGTGGACAGCATTTGGTAACCCACAGCCACGCTTCAAATAATAATCTTCGGTTCCCACAGGGTGAGGGACGCCAGTGTCTGAGTTGAAACCTGTGTGAGGCACAGGTCATGGCAGCCTGAGTGAGCCCTGGACAGGGCCTGGGCCTCAGTCCCAAGCCCCCCACATGGCATCTGTACCCCGAGAGCTCTGCATTTGCACCAGCCACTCAGACTGGCTGGTTCCCCTTGGGGGTCTTCCTGTCCTGTGCCCACACCCAGCGGGCATGGCAGGGGTCTGGTGGAGGGCACGTGGAGGCCGAGTGGCCGGTGAGCTCACCTGGGGAATCAGCAGGTGGTACCTCGGGGCTGAGTCGCTGTGGAAGATGGGGACCGACTCCACGAGGAGGGAAGTGGTGAGGCCCCCGGCCGGGAGCAGCTCAGCATGCAGGGACACGCCGGAGAAGAGGCGGGTGGGAGGGTTGTAGAGGACGAAGTGCACGGACATGGCCCTGGTGTGCTGGTCCACCCAGCGGCGAGCCCTGAGGCCAGTCAGCACTGCGTGGGCTGCGGGCCTGCAAAGCGTGCAAGTCAGAGGGGGGATGCCGTGCAGGGAGGCTTCCAGCCCAGGCCCTGCTGACCCCTGCCGACCCCTGCTGACCTCTGCTGACCCCTGCCGTGGCCCTGCCAACCCCTACCATGGCCCTGCCACGGCCCTGCTGACCCCTGCCATGGCCCAGCCAACCCCTGCTGACCCCTGCCGTGGCCCTATAACCCCTGCCGTGGCCCTGCATTCACAGACTGCACAGGTGGCCGTCTGTGTCCTCCGACTCCCCACTGCCCACTGCCCCCCTCTCATTGCCTGGGAGGGACCCCAGGCTGAGGAGACCCTGGAGAAGGGCAGCCTTCCATCCCAGGGTCCCACTTGGAGAGATCCCATCTCTTCCCCAGGCGTGGGAGCGATGGACGGGCACGTGTGGATGACCTGGACCCCCAATCTCACTGACCTGGTCCTGCCCAGGCTGAGCTCACAGAGCTCCCTGCAGGCTGTGGGGTCACTCGGGGCCACTCTTTGGGTCTCTGCGTTGGTCACAGAGGGGGTTTCAGAGCCTCCAACTTCGGGGTGACACGTAGGTAGAGAGTCTTCGGGAAGCACTGAGAGTGGCCTGGGAAGCTGTAGGACCAACCAGAACCAGAGCAGGAGTCAGAGGCGCTTCCACGTCTGCCCTGCACCCTGGGGTGTCTGGCCGGGCCGTGCGGGCACATGCTGACCTAAAACATGGCCCCAGCCCCTCAGTCCCCTGCGTGGTCCCCGGGCTCCCGCCTGAGCCCAGCACCCGACCCCTCAGGAAAGGCTGCACCTGGGGTGACCCCAGTCTGAGCTGGGATGTCAGAGAGTTTCCATCACCGACGATGCAGGGGACGGGCCATCCTCACCCCGCTCCCGTCAGGACAAGGTATGTGACATTCCAGTCTGAGATGGAGCGCCTGGGTTTGCAGAGCCAGGACGGAGGCGCACTCGGGGAGGAGTCGGACCGGAGGAGAGGGAGGTGAGGGCGGTCAGCCCCGCCCCCCAGCCCAGTGCCCATGATTCCTCACAAGGGCCTGGGTTTCCTGCCCATGGGTTGCTCAGACTTTCCACATTTCATGTGTTTTTAGAGGTAAAAAAAATGGGGGCATCTGACCTCATCGCTTCTTACCTCACACGAAGGGCCAGGAGAAAGTTTTAGCTGCTTAAGGACTGCCGGGCCTATGAGGTAGCATGTTCCCCCGAGAGCTCCGGGCTGCAGGAGGGAGGACACAGGTGCACTGTGAGCCTGCGCCCCTCACCCAGCACAGCCGTGCTGTGAGCCTGTGCCCCTCACCCAGCACAGCCGCGCTGTGAGCCTGCACACCCTCACCCAGCACAGCCGCACTGTGAGCCTGCACCCCTCACCCAGCACAGCCACACTGTGAGCCTGCACACCCTCACCCAGCACAGCCGCGCTGTGAGCCTGCACACCCTCACCCAGCACAGCCGCGCTGTGAGCCTGCACACCCTCACCCAGCACAGCCGCGCTGTGAGCCTGTGCCCCTCACCCAGCACAGCTGCACTGTGAGCCTGCACACCCTCACCCAGCACAGCCGCGCTGTGAGCCTGCACACCCTCACCCAGCACAGCCGCGCTGTGAGCCTGTGACCCTCACCCAGCACAGCCGCGCTGTGAGCCTGCACACCCTCACCCAGCACAGCCGCGCTGTGAGCCTGCACACCCTCACCCAGCACAGCCGAGCTGTGAGCCTGCACACCCTCACCCAGCACAGCCGCGCTGTGAGCCTGTGCCCCTCACCCAGCACAGCCGCGCTGTGAGCCTGTGCCCCTCACCCAGCACAGCCGAGCTGTGAGCCTGTGCCCCTCACCCAGCACAGCCGCGCTGTGAGCCTGCACACCCTCACCCAGCAGCATCATTCTGGACCTATGCGTTGTTGCCACGGCCCCGCCTACTGTGGTGGTGGAGCAGAGGGAAGCCCACCTGAGCGCCAGGCACGCCGACCCGGTACAGGCCGTCCAGCAGTGTGGTCAGGCTCCAGTCCCACCAGGCATCCACGCTGCTCAGGCTGCCGGAGAAGCTCCTGGCACCTCTTAACACAAGAGGAGAAACAAAAGGTCACTTTCTGTAACAAATGGCAGGCAGTCTGGTCTGCGGGAACTAAGCGGAAGCCATCTGCAGCACGAGGCACAGGGCCTTGGAGCGCCTGGCCCCTGAGCGGCGGCGAGAGGACAGGACAGGACAGTGGACTCGTTCCTGGTGGCTCACCCGCTCAGTCACCCTCTGAACCTGGGCTACTGGGGAAGACCACCGCCTGTCCAGCCCTCTTCTGGGCGCTGGGACATGGACAATCAGATCCCTGGCCTGTCAAATCCCTCGTCACAAACACATAAGCCAAACATGTCAGTGACAAACATCAGGAAGAGAAAACAGGGAGAGACACCGGCGTGGGCAGTGGACAGTGGAACCTTAGTTTAAGTGGCCGGGAAACTCAGCACGCGGGGATGTGGCAGCAGAGACTGAGGGCGATGGAGGGGCCCACAGGGACGTCTGAGGGGACAGAGGCACAGGCCTGGATGGGCATGTGCCAGGGGGTAATGGGAGGGCATGGAGGCTGCTGAACTGGTGCTAAGCCAGCGTGGGACCTGCAGATAGAGACACAGTGCTCTCTGCACCGCCACCCGCTGGCCATGGCTTCTCCGCTCTCCCACCTGCAAACCAGAGCAGCAGACCCAGCTCCGAGGGCTGAGGTCAGATGAGGCGCTCAGGCCAGGCGCACACAGCACATAGTGGGGAGTCAACAGACGTAGCGTGCTGCCTTCCAGCGAACCTACTGACCCGTGAGGTAGCGGTCTGCTGCCCCTCCCCCAGGGAGCTGACTCCAGGACACTGAGCGTCTCAGACAATGAAACCCATCAGCTCAGCCGAGACACCCGCCAAGCAGAGCCTGGCCATCGTGACAAACCCGGGCCACATGCGAGGACAGGAGACAGAGCAACATGGAGCTCGTGGCAGGTCAGTGACATGTCACCAATGTGTGGACTCAGAGAAGGGAAGGGTGGGTCACCTCCCTCCCGATCATGGCCTTCACCGCTCTTAGCTTCCTGTGTTTCCAGAGCCCAGGCCCCCTCTGCCACCCTCCCCACTGCACGGGCTCCTGGCCAGCTGTGTGCCCACATGAGCAGGCTGGAGGCCCCGGGCTGAGCTTCCCAGGTCCAGAGAGACCACCCAAATGATCATTTTGTTGAGCACATGGCGCCATCTGCTGGCAGGAACTGTCCATAACCAACGGTGAACATGGCTCCAGTCCTACCTGGTGAAGGTGTTCCGGATGGCATGGTTGAGAGAGTGTTCATCCCGGGAGGATGTCGCGTGGGTTATAAGCAGGTGTAGAAGCAGCATGAGGACGGACATGCAGGTGTCCCTGTAAGAAAGACAGTTGGAATGTCTTTCACAGGCCCCGCCGACCGTTTCCAGTGGCAGTGGCTTCTACATCCCGGGTGGACACGTTGGTATCAGGGATGAGGTCTGTGACGAGGCTCATTTTTCTGCATATTGGCATCCAGGTTTCCTAGCACCATCCTCGGAATGAATTGCCTCTGTGCTTCTGTCCAAGAACCGGCTGGGCATCTGTGTGGGTCTATTTCCGGGCTCTCTGTCCTGCCCCTGGTCTGCGTGTCTGCACCACCACGGTGTCTCGGGTCCAGGGCTTTATGCCGGGCCCTGAGGTCGGGGACTGTCAGCCTCTGACGTCCTTTTCCAGGACTGCTCTGCCGGGCCAGCCCCTTGTTCCCGCACAGCTTGGAAGCAGTCTGTCGGCATCGATAGGCTCAGCTTGCGGGCTTGGGTTGAGATTGCACTGACCCTACACTGGAAAGAACTGACACGGGACCACACCGCGCCTCCGGTCACGAACACGGTGTCTCTCCGTTGCTTCTGAGCGCTGATCTCCTCTCTCAGGTCTCGTGGTTTTCAGCATCCACACCCCGCACTCTCTTCGCCCTGGGGCTGAGCACTTCGTTCCTCGAGTGCTGTGTAAATGGCTCGGCTGTTTCAACCTCGGTTCCAACTGCCCGTGGATGAGGGGGAACCGGCCTGGCTCACTCCGACTTGATCCCGTGACCCTTCAGGTTCCCTTGTAGTGAATCCCAGGAGCCTTTCTCGGGATCATTTGGGGTTTTCTGTGTAGACTATGCATGTCACCTGCCAACAGGCTGTTTTATTTCTTCCTTTCAAATCTATAAGCTTTCCTCTGTTTTCCTTGCCTGTGGCACAGCCAGGACTTCCTGGGAGGGGTAGTAGGAGCCGGGTTTCTACCTGAACAAGCACTCACTGTCCCAGCAAGTGTGCGGTTCGGTTGGGGTCACAGATGCCCTCTGAGTGTGGGACAGTCCCTTCTGGTCCTACTTTGCGAAGAGACTTTTTGTTTTGTTTTCATGAAGGAACGTCGATTGTGTCAAATGCTTTCTGTGCTTCTTTGAGATGCTCACGTGACTTGTCTTGTTGGATCTGTTCAGACGGTGAACCACGTTAACTCCTTCTTCTCGTGTGTCTCTCACCACAGGTAGCACGTCTGTCTCCATTGGTCTCTGTGCCACGGTCTCTCCCGCCCTCCCCGAGGCACGCTGGGTGCTGTTCCTGGGAACCGTGAGTGGGCACAGACTTGATCACATTAGGACCCGGCTGAGTGGGGAGGTCACCCCACAGAGGACGTGTTTGCCGTCAGGAGACGCTTGACGTCTGGTCCTTCTTTTTCTTCCTTTATGTTGGTCGCTGTACGATCGGTGTTTAGAGCCATGAACTCATCACAGGCTGCCCATGGTCAGTGGGGGCTCTGTCGCTTCCTGTAGGGGCTGTGGCAGGTCCATAGGGAAAAAGGGCCATTAAGTCTGCCGCCACGCCCCAGGCCTGGAGGCCATGGAAAGACGGCCGAGCCCCCACTGCGTTTGCTAACACTGGTCCCAAGGGTGGCACCGGTGCCCTCCTGGCTGCCCCTCCAGCGTGTGGGTGTCAGGGATTCCACATGCTTCACAAATGGCACCAGCAAGACGAGAGGAAGAGCAGGCGACGCCCGGAAGTCAGAGAAAGATCCGCGGCCAAGTGCACGAGGCTCCCCACAGCCGTCCAGCCCCACCCACGACCAGGTGGGGGTGTCATCAGAGAAAGGTGTCTGAGTCCACACTGGAGTGGCTTACCAGGCACACACACTTCCTAACTTTTGGGTTTTATCTAAAAAGCATCATGTCAATGTTGCGCTGAGCTCCACTACATATTTGACAGTAAGAGGTTTGAGAACACTGCCCGCCCCCCCTCACCCCCCGGCTCCATCCGCGTCCCAGGCAGAGGTGTTTATCTTTCGGCTCCAGCACCCGCGGTGTCACCCCTGCTCACCACCGGTACCTGCAGAGCCCAGGTTACTCCAGCTTCTCAGCATCCCGTGGACTGGGGCGCACGGCAGTGGCTCTGGGCCAGCAAGGAGTGCCCCCTCGCTCCCCCTCCCAGATGCTGGCAGGCTGCTCTGAACAGAGTGAGGGACCTCCACCCACCTCAGCACCGCTCGGGTGCGCGTCTGTCTCCGCATCCTCTCCCGCGTGGCCCTGAGCCACGCTGTGGACGGTGGACGCGCCCTGCGCAGGCGGCGAGCTCGCTGTCGCTCAGCCAAGACCTGTGAGGAGGAGAGGGCCGTGGGCCTGGGGCTGCAGAGCAAGGGAGTGAGGCCTAGGTGCCCGCCAAGCCCAGGAGGATAGGGTCACCGCCTTCGCACTTGGCCTGGGGTTTGGTCCCACAAGCCAGGCTGGTGGGCAGCTGTCCGGAGTGGCAGGAGACTGTTCTCACTCTGTCCCGTCGCCATGGCCACACTGATAGGGCCCTGACACAGTCTTGGTCACATCCAGGTGCGGGGCAGTTCGCTTCCAGAGCCTCAAAGTGGGGAAAGCCATTTTAAAGTGCGCTCGTGCCCAGCCGGCGTGGCTCAGTGGTTGAACATCAACCTATGAACCAGGTCAGGGTTCGATTCCCAGTCAGGGCACATGCCCAGGTTGTGGGCTCGATCT
This sequence comes from Cnephaeus nilssonii, assembly GCF_951640355.1. Lineage (NCBI taxonomy): Eukaryota > Metazoa > Chordata > Mammalia > Chiroptera > Vespertilionidae > Cnephaeus > Cnephaeus nilssonii. The sequence goes on from NC_137083.1 coordinate 872,936, forward strand.
CCAGTGGGGAGCGTGCAGGAGGCAGCCCATCAATGATTCTCTCTCATCATGGATGTTTCTCTCTCTCTCTCTCATTTTTGCCATCCATGCGACCAGGATAATGCTGCACACGTCGGGAGCAACTGATATGGAAGGAAGCAGGAGGGAGGGAGGAGGTTTCTGTGAGCCCATTGCCGTGCAAAGGCCTCCACATCTCCAAAGTCACCCCCAGAATCAGACCTCCTCTGCGTCAGTGTTGTAAATGAGCGGTGTTCTCGGGGTCTGGTTCCTTCGGGATCGGGCGAAGGTAAGGGAGTGGGTCCTAGGAGTTCACCTGTCACGGGTGTACAAAGGAGCTAAGAACTGGAACGCCCGCAGGTCTCTAAAGGTGCAGCCAAACGTGGATTCAGAATGTGATTCAGACACGCACGCCGAGGCCACAGCAAGCTCTCTCAGCTCAGTGACCCTGCAGGCCCCACACCCGTCCTCACCCTCTCAACCACGCCCGGGCCGCGGGGATCGCTGCCGCAGGGTGCGTGGGGCGCGTGGGTGGGGGAGAGCCCCGCCAGGCCCTCGGTGGCCTCCTGTAAAGACTCAGTGAAGAAGCTCTCGTCGTCTCTCCTTTTCCAAGCGAAGCCCAGAGCCATCAGGCCCACCTGCAGGGACAAGGGACAGCGCATCATGGCGCCCGTTTGTGCCCCACGGAGCCGCCTGCGCCCTGGTCAGGACCCCAGGCCACCTGCCTTCACTCCCGCCCGCCTGCTCCCAGCACGGCCTCTCTAAGGCCGATATCCTCCAGAGCAATGGGCGCCGAGGGCCATGTGAGACCGACGGCCCCACAGTCAGCCCTGCCTCCCGCCTCTCATCAGGCTGTGACACGTAGGGCCATGTCCCCACACGCAGGCACCAGCCCCTCCCGGCCCGATGGTGGACGCGACTCCCACGCGGAAGGCTGCTCACCATAAAGGGCTGGGTGACGAAGACGCAGCAGGTCACGGAGACGGTCAGCAGGCACAGCCACTGCCCACACTGCATGGGGCTGAACCTGCCCGGGAAACACGCCGTCACCTCCTGTCTGCACTCAGGGCCTGCCTGGACTGTCCCCCCATGACAGGTGACTGATGAAGGTGGGGTGCTGGGCAAGGGGCAGTGGGTGGGCTTCTTCTTCTGCCCAATGAAGGGGAGTGAGGTCTCCTCCTGCTCAGAGGGGTCGCCAGCCACCCTGAAGCTGCTCAGCGGGAGAGAGAAAGGAGATCCCACAGGCAGAGATGGAGATGGGGATGGGGGGGGGGGGAGTGGGCAGTAACAGTAACAACAACTTCACATCTGCTGAGCGGAGCAGGCCCAGCCCTGAGCTAATTGGGTCGCTGAGGACCACCTCTGCTCCCCTAAGCCCCGAGCAGGCACAGTCCGCTGGGACTCGCGGTTCAGGACGTGGGCCCTTGGCGCCATGATGAATGACCCTGGGGCTGCAGGCGATGGGCCGAGCTGCCGGGGACCAGCCGAGCAGGTGTGGGTAGCACAGCATCGCCGCCTGTGACACATGCTCGGCTTCCTCTCCCAGGTGTGCGCTTTCTCCATCGCCAGGTGACTGTTAAGGGCATGCTCTTCGCCCTGTCGGAGCTCACAGCCGGTTCCCTCCACCTTGGGGGCGGGTCCTGCGACCTCTCCTAACACGGGAACAGCGGGCCCAGCCACCCTCTGGGGTTTGCACAGGACGCTCTTCGCCCCGGGCGATGGGGGAGCAGTGAGGGCTGCGACAGCCAGAGCCACTTCTGGGCCCCACCTTACAAGTTCCCCAAACCTAGGGGTTTCCTTAGAGACAGTAGACTTGCCGTCCAAAGACCTGAGAATGTCTCACAGCTCACCTGTATCCTAGAAATACTGTCCCCACACCACAGGCCACGGAGACTGTCCCACAAATGGCCCACGCTGCAGAGCGCAACCATGGCCGCGGCGCCCTTGGCCACGGGGTTGTGACGAGTCCTTCGAACGCAGGGCTGGGGGCTAAGGAAGAGAAGACAGGCAAGCATGTGAACAGACCTCATCACTTTTTGTCACTGATTTTGTATCTCCTGACTGGCTCACAGGGTGCCCCAGCTCCCGCGCCACACCCCAACTCTCCCAACGGCCAATGCAGGACGGGGCGGGACGGGGCCAGGTGTGGCACACCCACCACCCACGTCACCTTGTAAACCGAGAATGCAGTCTTTCTTCTCCCTCGGAGCCCGCTGGCCAAGCTCAGCCCTGCATGCCTCCAGCTCAGGGGGCGGCTGGGTGGCCGCATCACCACTGGCTGCGCTCTGGGCCTGGGCTCCCCCACAGAGAACAGCCGGTGTGCTTTGCTAGAAAAGACCAGGTCAGGGTGAGGTTGTGCCCCAGGAACATGTTCCCTCCACAGCAACTCCCTTGTGAGCCTCTCAGGAGGGCATGGCCTGGCCGACCTCGTCATGCCTCAGGCTGGGATGGATTCTAGGGGAGGCACAGGGCAGCCCCGGGCGATGACGGGACACTAACTACTAACAGGCTCCTTGTAGCTGAGCGTGAGTGCACACCTGCCCCTAGGTGGCCACGTGACCTGGGGCAGGGGGTGGGGTTCGGGCAGAAGGGCAGGGAGCCAGCCTGGTGTGGGGACAGGGCAGTGGAGGCAAGAGCAGCCAGGAACAAGGCCTGGGGACGAGTGCCATGCTCAGGGACGGGCTCCGAGCAAGGACTTAGAGTCCAGAGAGCACAGGAGCCACACCGACACGCTGCCAGGACAAGAGCCCACGGAAGCCACCGTGACTGAGGCCTGGGATGGCGGCGCCCAGCACAGGCAGTGCCTCATGTCCCCACACTCCCTCCGCTGCCCTGCATCTCTCCCACAGACCTGCCCACCCAGCCCCCGCCCTGCACTGGGGCCTGGGGCCTGTCCCCCACAGGACCCATATGTACTCCTGGGCTCCTCATCCCCCTCCCACCCTGGGCCTGGCCGTCTGTGGCTCAGGGGCAGGCGGGGCTGCGTTGGGTGGGGCCGCAGGCATCCTGCAGGGTGAGGACACGGTTCAGGATGGCGCCCAGGGCCTGCCTAGGACAGGGCCGCGCAGACGGGACCCGGGCACCTGGCTGAGCCTGAAGAGCAGTGACAAGAGCTGCGCCCCCGGAGAAGCCAGGAGGGTGCACAGGAAGCCCGTCCAGAAGGACCCGAGGGGCACGCCGGCCGGGCCGACACTCAGCGGGAGCTGCAGGGGTAACAGAGAAACGTCGCCCCAATCAGTGCGGCCCAGAGGTGCAGTCATTTGTCATCACAATGCAGTCCATGTGAGCATGTGCATCGTGTGTAATCACACGGCAGTCCATGTGAGCATGTGCATCATGTGTAATCACACAGGCAGTCCATGTGAGTACGTGAGTTGTGCTTCACGAAGTTCTCTCTCCCTGAACCTCGGACTCCCACTCAGGAGTGAAAAAAGAAATCGCCGGAAATCCTGCTTTTCTCCTGCACAACCCTGGATGCAACGAACGTTTGCTGAGCGCTCGCTTGGCGCCAGGCACCACGAGGAAAGCTGGTTGGATCCTCGCTACAATCTGACAGGAAGCCGGCCATCCCAACATGTCCCCAGCAGAAAAGCAGAGAAGATCAGACAGCTGTCGGCCTTGGAGGAGGAGCCAAGCTCAGGTTCCGGGCGTGGCCATCTCATCCGGTGGGTGGACACAGCTGTCCCCTCGCTGCTCAGTGAGACTTCCGACCACCTTCTCACATCCCACACACTCGCTCTTTTCCAAGAATAAGCTGCTGACCCGCCACCGTGACAGTGACCCCTGAGCCCCAGTGCCCTCTGTGGACGCCCCCGCCCCCCGCTCCCCCGCCCTCCCGTGAGAGACCCGCACCACCTTCCCGCCACAGGGCTGGGAACGGCCGTGAGGTTGTCACGGAAGCAAATGTGACTGCTGTCCCTCCACAGCCGGGTCACTGCGCTAACCGCCTGCCCCGAATCAGAGATCGCCTCTGTCTCGTGGGGACACAGACCAGAGCTGCCACTGCAAACCAGCATCCTGCAGCCAGGCGTGGCCATCGGAATTCTGCTTTTCCGTCAGAGGGAATCTGAACTACTTGCCAACCTGAAACAAGTTGGGGGGGTTCTCACAGGACCCTCCAGGCTGCTGTCCCCTGAGCACCGGGCTGAGGGTGGCACGGGGCTCCCTCACGGCCAGTCAGCGGAGACACGGCAGCTGCCCGCAGACACCCCTGGGTCCCACTAGGCCCACGTCACCCCTGGCCTTGAGCACCGGGCCCCTTCCCTGCGGTAAGCCCCTCGGAGAACTGGGAACGTCGCTAACATGAGTCAGGAAGGAGTCACCCTGCAGGCCTGGGACTCGGAGCCTCTTAAGGAAAGTGTCCCACCTGCCCGTGTCCTGTGGCGGTGACCAGGGCCGCCAGGCAGGCGTAGGCGCACAGCAGGGCGAAGGCCACGCTGAGGCGCGGCGTGTGCAGGAGGCCCCGGCCCGCCGGCCGGCTGTGCACCGAGGCCCACACGTGGAGGTCCTCCAGCTGCTCTGTGAACCTGGAGCACAGGAGCTGAAACGGAACGCAAGACCTCGCTGCACCGGGCGCTGGCACCAACAGCATGGCCGCGGCCGGGGTCTGAGAGGCAGCGGCTCCTGCTTCTGTGGCCCAGCCTGTGCACAGCCCCTCAGCCACGGGGCCTGCTCCACGCTCTCGGCACACTGGGCGTGCTGGCCCCTCCACCAGGCCTGGAGCTCTGGGACCCTGTCCCTGCCTCACCCGTGTCTCCCTCAAGTGTCTTCACGCCCTTCTCTAGAGCCTCCTTTACAGACCCTCGCCGCGCACACCGATCGCGTCCCTCCTTGCTGGTCCCAGAGCTCTGAACCCCTCACACTCGGCCCCTCCCAGCGCAGCTGAACGCACGGGAGAAAGGCCAGCTCTCCTCACCTCCCGCCCTGTCTGCCGTGGCCTGGGGGTCACCTGGGGACACGATGGCACCTACCTTCCGGAAGCCGAGGCCCCCACACAGACAGGCCAGCTCCCGCTCCACGCGGCCGTCCCGCCTGCCCGCGGCCAGCCAGCACTCGGCGGGGAAGAACCAGCGCCCCCGTCCCGCGTGCAGCTCCTTCACCATCACGTGGCTGACATACCAGGCGGGATGGGCCCCGCCGCTGTCGTGCCACAGGCGGACCTTCCGGAGCGGGCCCAGCGCGGCCGGAGTGCTGCGGACACAGCATGGCGTCAGCCAGCGGCGCGGCCGCTCTCACCCTCGGGGCGGGAAGGACCCATCTACAAGCAGTGACCCAGGAGGCCCCTCGGGAACGGGCCGCATGGGGCGGTGACCCTGCGGAGCTCCCTCAGATCCAGTCTCTAACCTCACGGGTCTGTCCACGAGGAGCGTCCACAGCTGACCTATCTCAGCGAGGACACAGCCCGACCCTGAGCGTGAATGTCCAGGGGAAGGGCAGCCACCCACTTCCTGCCCGCCCTGGCTGTCCTCCTGGCAAACCACTTCACCCACCCGGCTCTGCATGCCTCGTGCCCTCGTCACCCTCGTTTGGGGTGAAACGAACTCCTTTACGCAGGTTTAGTGACAGAAAACGCATGGTTATGCATTTCCTAGCATGTAAGTCAGTTGGCCCTCCGTCCTTCCGTCCGTCCCTCACATGGACGTGCTATCAGTCAACCTCAGATACATGGTGAAGACACTGTGAGCCTGTCCCCATGGAACCGCCGGTCCCTCTGGAGAGCTGGCCTGACGGCCACACCAGGCCTCACGGCTGTTTCCCAGACTCTGTGGGCGACGGTCCGACACCTGAGGACGAAGGTGTGCCTGGAGTTCCGTCCAAACAGCGGCTTCTCTGGGCAGCAGAGCTCTCTGGGTTCTGACAGTCCATCTTCACCACATAGAACAATGTAGACCTCAAAACACAGACAGACACAGGTCAGAGTTCAGTTACCGAACCCTGACCCTAACCAGTGCTGGGCAGGGCCCCCTGCACCCTCCTCCCAGCCCTCCCCCCAGACCCCCATCCAGGAAGCCAGCGCCCCATGTGGACCCGGGACCTGGCCCGGCACAGTCCCTGCCAGGGTGGGGCAGGAAAGGCCAGATGCCCCCTCGGGTCACTGGGCACATGGCTAGCTCACGTGTGGGCTCCGTGGCTGTCTCACACGTGGGCCCGCCCTCCTCCCTCCACTCTGTGGACTGGGTGGGTGAGGGCACCATGGACACACGGGGCGTGTTCCCAGCAGCTGGGCTCACGGTTTCCAACTGGGTGGCTTCCGTGGCACAGAAACATATGATTCTGATGCAGTGCCACCTGCCCATCTCGCACTTGGGAAAACCCCTATTGGTTCTGTTCTTTTAAATCCTTCCCCATCGCAAGGTGTGCATGACCTTGGAGTGACTTCTGAGTGTTTCACCTTTAAGTCTCTAGCCTTCGGAGTGCATTTCTGGGCACAGCGTGACATGAAGGTTTCACGTTGCTTTTCCACACGGAAGCACCGTCCCTGAGCACCTCACTGCGTGACCCCTGCTCCCCTCTGGGCTGCACGGCCCCAACATGCCTGGTCTGTAGTCTGTCCCATGCACCTGTCTGTCTGTCTCCTGACACGCAACACTGTCCTAGCCGTCCCACTCCAGCTGGCCTGGGGCCCCTCGGAGCCGGCCTGCTCCCTCTGCTGGTGACACTACCCTCTAAGTCTCTGATATTCTTGTGTTTTCTTCCAGGTAAATGTTAGAATCAGCTTTTCAAGCTCCACAAAATCTGTCCTGGTTTTGGTTGGATTGCATGGACTTTAACCTCTTTCTGCCTGGTTTTTCACCTGTAAAATGGGTGTATTAATAGAACTCTTTCCAAAGTGTTTTGAGGTTTGGGGGGAGTAAAAAAACCCGACATAGTAAAGTCCTTATTCCTGTTAGCTGGTGTTATCACTGTTATTAATGTTAAAGGTTAACATGGGAGAAATGACAAGGAAAACTGGCTTTCCTGTCCATGAATAAATATTACTGTCTATTTACACTAGAGCCCGGTGCACGATATTCATGCACATGGGGAGGGGGCGGGGCTCATCCCAGCCTGTTCCCTCTTGCAGCCCAGGAGCCCTCGCTTCTTACCGCCCGCCTCGCTGCTCCTTAGTGCTGCTGTGGAGGTGGGAGAGGCTCCTGCCACCACCGCTGTGCTTGCAGCCATGACCCCGGCTTCTGGCTGAGTGGTGCTGCCCCTGTGGGAGTGCACTGACTACCAGGGGGCAGCTCCTGCATTGAGTGTCTGCCCCCGATGGTCTGTGTGCATCATAGTGACCGGTCATTCCGCCGTATGGTCAATTTGCATATTAGCCTTTTATTATTAGGGTATTTTATGCATATTGTGCCAGTTTTCTCATGATGGTCTTGTGGGTGCCCAGTGTGGCCGTGATGGGGAACATGTGGGTCTTAGTTATGGGTCCTATGTGGTCCTTGTTGTTGCATGAAAATGCCTTTGAGGGTTTTTACTGTGAGAATAAACAAGTCATCTTTTCTGTCAGAGAACAGTTTAGACAGCTGCCATGTTGGCTGAATGACTTGGCAGCTGCCATGTTGGCCGCAAAGCTTGCAGCTCCCTGGGGGCCGCTATCTTGAAACAGCAAAGGCCAGCCCCTCCCTGTGAATTAGCCAATCGCACAAGACTGTGCGCCTGCGCTCCAATCAAGAGTGAGGGCAGGTCAGGCGCCTTGGACACAAGCAGCTCTCGGTGCGCGGCTCCCGGACCAGGTGCCTCCTGCAGGAGGAGAGACACTGCCTGCTGCCGGGCTCCGGGTGCTCTCCATGTCCTACCAGGACCCCTGGGTCGGGGCTCGCCTTCCTCTTACATTCATTGAACCATGTAATCCAGCAATTTTGTTAAACGTTCATATTGATTCTAATTATTTGACTGAAGAGCCTCTTACATTTTCTATGCAGACATCAGATCACCTGCCAGGAACTAATTTTCTCTCCTTCCAAACCTTAGATTCTTGTTTTGTTCATGTCCTGTTGTCCTCCCTGGAGTTTCCAGGACAGATGGACAGACAGATGGCCACATCGGAGCCATGCACCCACACCTGCACACACACCGTCCACACCCACACGTGTCTCCCGGATGCCCAGGCACCTTTGCAGTGAAGCGGGCTGGAGCCCGGAAGCCTGTGTCCACGACGACCGCGTACAGCTGGTGACTGGGCGGGGCACTGTCTTGTAGGAAAATGTGACCCATTTTCTTTTCCTCACGACGATCCACCTGTTTGCTTTTAGTGACCAAAAGTGCATACAGAATTGTGATGGCCACAATAAAAATGCTGGGGAGCAGGTTTTCCGGGCATCTGTAAATAAAGGAGCACAGAGAGTGAAGATAAACATGTAGTCTGAGACCAGCCGATGTTCCCCACATAGGGCTAACGCATGTGCACACACACAGGGCTAACACGTGCACACACACACACACACACACACACACACACTGGCTAATTCACATGCACACACAGGGCTGACACGTGCACAGGCACACTTACACACTCATGCACTGGCTAACACACATGTGCATACACAGGCACACCGGCTAATTAACAAGTACACGTGCACACAGGGCAAACACATGTTCACACGTGCATACTGCCTAACACATGTGCAGACACACAGGTGTAACACACGTGCACACACACACAGAAAGGGATCCCCCAGCCCAGTGGTGTCTGAAAGCACAGTGGAACCTGCTGTCCCCTGCGTCCTAGTCCCTGCCTCCTGGTGACCTCACACCACCAGCATCGGCAGCATCAGTAACTAGCGTGTTACCAACTATGGGACCCACTCACTCGTCTACCCAGGAATCCACTCTTGGCTGATTAAATAACCAGGTGGAGTCCCTAAGGCGTACATGTGAGGAGGAGAATGACACCCAGCACCAGGGAATGCAGACTCTGACCCCACGAATGAGGCACTGACCCCGTACGGCCTTGGCAGCCTGGTGCCTCATGTGGGAAATGGACAGACAGATGGACGAGGCAGCCGAGATCCTGCCGCCCCAGCTTGCACTCTGCTTGCCCACATTTCAGCCTGAGTACACTGAGCTATCTACACAGTGCGACAGGCAGGGGCATTTCAGATTTGCCCTGAAACGGGCCCTGCTGAGGAGCCAGGGGGCTGGGACAGCAAGAGAGCAGCAACCGCGGGTCCGGCCATGTCGTCACTGTGGACGCTGACCCACTGGTCAGTCACAACCGCCCAGATTCACACTGACTTCCGTGTGCCCATCTCTCTCCTGCCAGCAAGTGTGAGCAGACAGATGGACATGGGCAACTAGGCAATAGTGGATAACAATCACCTGTTAGCAGGCGGGTTCTGAAAAGCAAAACGACCCCAAGTAGCAGGTCCATGCTCTGCTGCGGACCCCTGGGCAGCCAGCGGCCGGGCAGATAAAATGGGTCTGGTCTAGAAGGCGGGACTCACCCCCGGAACTGGGAAACGTCCCTTGATTCAAAGCTGGCGTTCAGGCTTCTCCTTGCGATGGAGTAGGCGGCGAGGAGGTCGTAGCTGGGGAGGGAGATGCGGTTAGTGTGCGAGTGTTCACGGGCACCCGCCTCGGGGGAAGGTGGGGAAGGTGGTTCCCGTTACGGGTTACACTCAGACCCAGTGTGAAGGGTCAGCTAGTGAGTTAGATGTGGGGCTTGGCCATCTGCGTCTGTGCGGCTTCCAAGGCCGGGACACTGCTGTCCTCAGCGTGGACCTGGGCGCATTGCAGACATCTTTGTGAGGCCAGGGGACCAGAGTGCTGACATCTCCATGACAACGCCCCCCCACCCCCAGTCCAGCCTCAGCCCAGGGACAGACTGTGCGCTGTGCCCGTCACGAGCACCTGCTGAAGACGGACTCTCCCAAAGTAAACCCGTGCCCCTCACCGCTCCGTGAGCAGCCCCGCTGCACTGATTCTGTGCCCTGGCTCCTAGGCGCCAGCACAGAGCCAGGTAGCAGAGCGTGAACAGTTGCATTAATGCGGAAACGAACACATGACCGTCCCCGGAAACACTGAGCCTGGCCGCCAGCCTGAGCGAGCTCCCAGCATCGGCGCTGTGCCCGGCGGAGTGGACGTGAGAAGCCACGGATGGCGACCAGGCACCACACACGGGTGGTCTGGACACACTGCCTCCTCCCAGGCAGCTAGGGGATAGCCTTGTGATTCACCTTTTCTTAAGATAACGATGATTTCTAATGTGCCTACGAGGTGTTTCTACTATAACCAAACACAGCCACGGCCTCTGACAGAACAGCCAGCTCTGCATCTGGATAAAGACTTGCTGACCGAGGGGCACGCCCGATGCTCCCGGAAATTCCTGGGCGGCTGCACAGTCGGTGTAGCGACGCATGTCCTGTCGTAAAGTTCACCCTCACGACTATGCAGAGGGGCAGGCGCGGGGTCACAGGGTGGGGCGGGGAGAGCAGAGGCCCCACCCGAGGGGGGGTCGTCAGCATGAGCAGGACACAGCAATCCACACGGGTCTCACCCACCCACCGACTCCTTCGTCCACCAGATGTTCGCGGAGCACCACCCCATGTCCGGGGGGAGTGAGCTCCCTGGGGCTGCCGCGTGCAGGCCAGATGCAGGAGGGAGCAGTGCCTGCAAACCTCCGATCCCGCAGCACCGCCTCACCTGCAGTTCACCTTCCCGGGGGAAGTTGCTGGCTGCGCGGGGAGACTCTCCGGCTCCGGCCGCGGGCCCCAGAGCAGGCAGTGGACCCCCTGGAAACGCACCACGTAGCTCACGGCCTCGGCCAAGTACGTGTTGGGAGGTTCCCTGTCATAGTCCGCATCCAACAGGGACAGGTAGCCATGGGTGTGGCCTGAAAGAGAAAATGTAAATTAAGAATCAACCTGAGGTTTGGGAAAAGGCGCAGCCCGTTCCTGCAGCGGACGAGTGGCAGACGGACAGCAGCACTGCGACACCCACGCCACAGCAGGGGCTTCATCACAGGACAGATCGGAGGGCCATGGCGTCCCGTCCACCGACCTTCCAGCACAGCCGCCGGCACGGAGACGTGCGCCGTGAGCCCCTCCCAGAGGTGCAGCTGCCGCAGCAGGAAGTCAGCAGGAGTCGGCTTCTCGGAGAACCTGGGACGAGCACAGAGCCCTGAGCACAGTCTGGTCTCGGTGTCTTCTCTCCAGGCCTTTGCCAAGGTTTTTGTGCAGACCCCTCTCACCAGTGAGGCGGGCTGGGCCCCGGGCCACCACATGGCCACTGGGACTACGTGACACTCACTCCTTGCTCCACTAAAGAATAAACACCAACCCGGCCGGCATGGCTCAGTGGTTGAGCACCGACCTATGAACCAGGAGGCCACGGTTTGATTCCCGGTCAGGGCACATGCCCAGGTTTCAGGCTCGATCCCCAGTGTGGGGCGTGCAGGAGGCAGCCGATCCATGATTCTCTCTCATCATGGATGTTTCTATCTCCCTCTCCCACTTCCTTCCTCTCTGACATCAATAAAAATAATTTTTATCAATAAAAGATTGAGTCCTGCCCAGGCGTGCACTGAGAGTCCTGGACAGACACCTGTGCGCTCACCCACGTCCCGTCTCTCCTGCAAACGGCAGGCTGGTCCGTCTGAGGCAGCGACACCTCCTCCCTGAGCAGGCCTGTCACTCCTTCTCTTCAACAACAGCCTCACACCCGCTGCAGAGTGCAACCTCACTGACCCTGACCCCATTACCCGCAGCGTCAGCCACGCACCTCACCAGCAACATGATGGGGAACGCCCTGGCGGCCGGCGGGGAGAACGCCACTCGGATCTGCAGGGACTCCGGGCTGGTCGCAGAGAGCCCGGCGAAGCGGTGGACGTTCACTCTCTCCCGCAGCAGCACGAAGGTCGTTTCGTTTCTCCTGTCACCCTGTCAGCATGTGGACAACGAGCAGAATTGGCTTTCGGAAAAGTGAAGATGTCCCATGTCACCGGGGCAGCCCAAACGCAGCTGAGGGGACCGGGTGGGGCTGTCCTCACCGGGCCATCTTCCTCCCCAAACTCCACGGTCACAGGCATCCTCAGCCGTGGCCTGTGCAGGGGCCTTCGGCTGGAGCAGCAGTGCAGGGACAGGGCCAGCAGAGCGCCAACCTGGGGACACAGAGCGCCTCGCAGTGGGTGACGCCAGCCAGGCGGCGGCTACATCGTCAGGGAGCACAGGGGTCACTGGCCAGAGCGGAGGACTGGGTGGGGGGATGGCTTCGTCTGCACTACTTCTTAGAGTTTGTCAGAGCATTTTATCTTTTCCTCTAAAAGCTCGTACGAAAGCCACAGCTGCCGAGTGACGATGGGCAGAGGCACAGAGGGCCCCAGCACTGCTGAGCCACTGCCGCCAGCCTTACGGGGACGCCGCCTGGGCGGACAGCAGTGTCCTCCTGTTCTTTCTGGTGAAGTCTTCCAAAGTCACTACAACTCCCTGGTTGACACAGCTTGTTAGCTCCTATGGGTCCTCCTAATTCATTCCCACAACCAGTGGGCTGGCTGTGTGCGGAACAGCCAGGTTATCAGAACTGCCATTGTTCTGAATAAACACGTGAAACTTCTCGCTCTGAGGAAATCTTTTCCTGTTTCCTGGGGGGTGGGGGAAGGAAACAACGGGTCCGGGTGCTTCTGGAGCCCCGGGCGCCTGGACGAAGCGCCTCCCAGATGGACACCTGCTCGCTCCACCTCCACAGGGTATGTCTCAACACAACTGCACTTTTTAGGGTGAAAAAACTCACTTTAATCTCTATTTCTTTATTGCTTGTTAGTTGGGATTATTTTCATGTCTATTTCCCTAAAAGGAGGTGTGTGACTGCTGTTTAAAATGAACATTTTGAACAAAATGATGAGTTTGTCATTCGTGTACACTCGTCCATCAGACATTATTGGGCCCAGGGAGCCAGGCCCTCAAGTGAGAGTCTGCACACAGAAACAGGAACATGGCGCTTGGGCCCGGCCCCAACCCCCGCGACCCGGGACGAAAGCAGACGTGAAGCCCATGGTCCCCGAGCCTAGAAACACTGGCACCATCCTCCCCGCGTCCCCACTGGCACCTTCCTCCCCGCGTCCCCACTGGCACCTTCCTCCCCGCGTCCCCACTGGCACCTTCCTCCCCGCGTCCCCACTGGCACCTTCCTCCCCGCGTCCCCACTGGCACCTTCCTCCCCGCGTCCCCACTGGCACCTTCCTCCCCGCGTCCCCACTGGCACCTTCCTCCCCGCGTCCCCACTGGCACCTTCCTCCCCGCACCCCCACTGGCACCTTCCTCCCCGCGTCCCCACTGGCACCTTCCTCCCCGCGTCCCCACTGGCACCTTCCTCCCCGCGTCCCCACTGGCACGCGCCCTCTGACTGGTCCCCTCTTGGCTCAACCTCCCGGGACCCAGTGGCCAGCCTTGCCGTGACGCACCCCGGCCCACTCGGCCTCCGGCTTTGATGGTGGGTCCAAGCGGCTGCACAGGAAGTGCTCACCTGGCCGGGAGCGCGTCCCTGCAGAAAGGGGCTCGTCCTGAAGAGCAGAAGCTGGCTCACGTAGCACGGGCTGGGCTCCTGCCCGGCCAGGTCTGCAGGGAGGCGCACCCGGACAGGGCCCAGGCTCTGCACGGAGCTCTGCGGGCGGCGATGCAGCCGCGCATGGGCCTCCGTCTGCCCAGCGCTCACTTGGACCTGGTGCTCGCCGCGTGAGGACAGGCAGCCCTGGAACAGCACAGGTCAGACGCTGACGGGCGGGATCACCTTCTGGATCAGACCCGAGAAGCGGAAACACCTGGGAAGGCCCGAGCCAGGACTGGACACCAGGCTGGGGCAGCCCCATGATGGACGCGAGCTGCTTGCTTTTTAGATGTGTCTTCCTGAGACGCTCTGCTCACTTGTGACCACAGCTGGCTCTGTGCGTTCCTCAGGCCCCGGGGAGCCAAGACCTTGACTCCTACAGTCAGTGCTGGGGCTGCCAGGGCCACGAGCACAGCGCCTCGGGCGCAGAGCAGGGAGGGCGCCAGGCGTGCAGGCGGGACATGCCTTCTAAATGTGCCGACTGTGCTCGGCTGCGGTCACTGGGCTCACATTGAACACCCGTTCTCTCATCTCCCCGCATCACACCAAGTATCAGTTACATGACCAGCAGGTCTGGGCAGGAGGGAGGATAAACGGGGACCGAGGAGACATGGAAGCTTCTGGAAGGAACCCAATCAATCCTGAGACACTGTGCTGTGGTCACTGCAGCAGGAGCACGTGAAATGACCTGGCGTCCTGGCGTCCTGGCGGCCAGGTCTGTGGGGGCTGCTTCCCACATCACCACCACCCGCATCCCTCCCTGCGTCCCTCAGGGACAGGCCCCCACGTACCACAGGGAAACCCATCGGACCTGGGACGGGACAGGAGTGACAGCCACTGCACATTCCAATACCCACGAAACACAGCCCTCACCAGGAACATCCCCAAGACCAATGCCACCAGCATCATAGCCATCGGACCCCAGGAACCAAGTGCATTGTGGGTTTTGAGAGCAATTACTAAGCCGGTTACTGTCCTAGGGAGGAACAGCCGTTACCCAAGGAGGAGGAGGACCGTACCAGCAGTGCGTCCGCGATGGCCTGAGCACCTTCCTCCAGCAGGCGGCCCAAGCTCCTTGAGTGACCGTGGTCGGTGGCCTCCAGGACCCGGGACACGAGAAGGATGAGCTCTCGCACCTGGCCCGCATCCACCACGCAGCCTGCGGGGGGCCGGCTGGGGGCCAGCAGCGTGTGCGCGCAGTGGAGGATGAAAAGAGCGCTTGCGAGGCTCAACTGCATGGAAACAGGCAGGGGTAGAGCACCCCTCAATGGCACACATGCCGCCTCGCCCGCCCCTCCGGGAGGGACACCATGTGCCAGGTGGGGAGGACGGGGCCGGGTCCGGGTCGGTGCCAGCTTCACAGGTGACAGCTCACCCTCCGAGTCCGTCCCCAGACCCGTAAAATGACCAGAGAAGAATAAGCGGCCTCTGCAGTTAATCGAGTCCCAGGAAACGTGGCTGAGGCCGTTGTTTGCGGAGGTGACTCCACATCGAAACAGTGCCTTCTGCCTGAACTGAACCCGCCTGCGGTGTTCAAGGAGCCCTCGCAGGACCCCGGAACTGCCCGAGGTCCGTGGGAGGGCAGCAGCGGGAACACACCCGGACCGAGGGACTCACCTTGTTGGGGAAGCGCAGCAGGTCCCTCAGCAGGAGGACAGAGTCGGTCGCTTCCTCCTGACCAGGAGAAACAGAAACGACAAGAAGACAAGGCAGGGAGTCAGCCGTCAGTCACAGCCGTGCGACTCAGCTCGCTGCGCAGAGACGGAGCAGACCCCGCATGTTTGGGCTCAGAGACCAAGGGAGGCTGACATGGGAGAGACCGTCACCTGGGTCCCACGTTTTCCCACTGTGTGGCCCTCCTGCCCTGCGCCTACTGGCTACCCCCACCCCATCAGGAGGGGACCCGAGGGCTCAGGGACCAGGAGGGCAGCAGGGGGAACTGGTCCCTGAGCCCCATGGTGACAATGGAGTATGCCCTTAGATGTGGCTGTTGTTGCCATGGTGACAAAGGAGTGTGCCCTTAGATGTGGCTGTTGTTGCCATGGTGACAATGGAGTGTGCCCTTAGATGTGGCTGTTGTTGCCATGGTGACAATGGAGTGTGCCCTTAGATGTGGCTGTTGTTGTCATGGTGACAATAGAGTGTGCCCTTAGATGTGGCTGTTGTTGCCATGGTGACAATGGAGTATGCCCTTAGATGTGGTTGTTGTTGCCATGGTGACAATGGAGCATGCCCTTAGATGTGGCTGTTGTTGCCATGGTGATGCCATGGTGACGATGGAGTAGATGCGCCTGTCCTCTGTGACAGTGGCAGGATGGAGGCACAGCCGTGCTGGCAAGGACAGTGCCACAGCAGTACGTGGTCACTGCCCTGGAAGCCGCACAGAATCGTAAGCCTCAATGCTGTGCCGTTGATACCAGGGGGATCAGGTTGGGTTTACATCATTTTCTCCTACGTCCACGTGGGCCCATCTGCAGAGACGTGGCTGACGTGGGTCTCTAGTAACCAGCCCACTGGTCTGTGAGATTTGTGCGCAGGCAAGAGCCACAGCCCCACGTCAGTGTGCGGGCCGGCCCACCAGTCTCATGACTGATGGTACCTCACAGCATGACCACTTGCTAGCGAGCCGACCAGTCTTAGTCCTACTGAACAGACAGACCTACAGACACTCTGGGCCGTACCTGGTCCTGGGGAGCTAATCTGCATACTGAAGAAATGAACGCGTCCTGGATTCGAGACCACTGGCCACAGGAGGAGCTCCTGCCCTCCCTAGCCCAGCGACTCAGGACCCTGGTGGTCACGGCGACATAGTTCCTGACTTCCGAGTCACTCCCCATCCGTTGGAGGGTGGAGAGGTTCCTCAGGCTAGCATTGTACCTGAAGGACACAGAGCAGTTACCATGATCGTCCAACACGTTCAAAACGCTCCGGCCCACCCCCCCCAAGTGTGGTATCCACTACAGAAACACTTTGGGGCGGGCCTGTGCAGAGGAAACGGAAGAGACACAGGGAGGAGCCATATCAAATCCTATGAACCACCTTCATCAGAGCTGAACAGGTCCAAGAAGCCACACAGAGGGACAGACACACGGCAGGTGAAGGGAGTTAGTGCCGAGCCGGACAAGGAGACCGTGAGCTGCAGGGGCTGGTGGTCCCATAGGCAGAGGCGATGAGCAGCACCCAGACCCGCAGAGGGGCGCCTGCCTTACACGGGGTGATGCACCATGGCCCCGTGTGGTTAGGCCAGGAATAGGAGTGCTTCAGGAGAAACCAGTCCATGAAATACACGGTGTCAACGGACGGAAGGACAAGCCTCATGGTCATCTCAATGGACCTAGCAGAAGCACTGACAAAATCCAACGGCCTTGCGTGATAAAGTCTCCCAAACCTACGAAGGAAGGGACTTCTCCCACCTGCTAGAGGGCGTCTGTGGAGAACCTACGTCAATGTCACACACAGAGAGGCTGAGGGCTGACTGCCTCCTGCCCAGGCCTGGGGCAAGACCAGGCTCTCCGCCTCTGCCACGTCTGCTCAGCAGGAGAAAGCAGCAAGAGTGTGCAGCCTGAGAGGAGAGTGGCAGCCTCTCTCGTCACAGAGGGCACGTCTTAGTCACAATGATCCCAAGGCGCGCTAAAGCCTGCCAGAGCTAGTGAGTGAGTGGAAGGCTGCAGGATGCACGACCCACATGTAAGTAATTATCAGTGCACACTACGGAAAACTCCAAGTAATCATGAAAACATTTGTAATAACATCAAAAAGAATAAAATACTTATGACCAATTTAACAAGAAGTTCAACGCGTGTACCCTGAAAACTGTAAGATATGACTGAAGAAAGCAAAGATCTAAGCACATGGGAAACTGTTCCTGGTTAGTCGGCAGTGTTCCCAAGGTGACCTCCAGGCTCAGCAAAACCCCATCAGCGTGCCAGGGGCTTGTGCGTAGAAACTGACCAACTGTTACCCAGGAGGCTGAGGAACCAGGACCACCTGAAGGCGGCAGACCACGCTAGCGGGTTCATGCTTCCCATTCCAAAGGTCACTTCGCAGCGAAGTAGTCGGACAGTGTGGTTCTGGTGTAAAGAGAGACTCGAAGGGCAATGGAATCGCGGTGACAGCCCAGGAACAGACACTAATGCTTGGCCCACTGATTCCTGACAAAGGGACGGAGACAGTTCAGAGGGCAGTGATCTTTCCGGCCTGTGGTGCTGGGACACCACGTGGCTACGGGCAGAAGCGCAGGCCTGGAGCCTGACCTCGCACCACACCCCCAGCTCCAAGGCTCAGTCCGTGAGTGAGACCGCGAGGCTCTGAGAAGAGCAGGAGTGACCGTCCTGGCCTTGGGTGGGTGGTAATTTCTCAGATGCCCCACAAGCACCAGCAGCAAAAGGACAGGCTGGACTTCATCAAACTTAAAACGTTTGTGCTCAGTGACACCACATGGAAGAGAAAACCCAGCCACGGGGGGAGAAACACGTGCAAGTCACTTCCCTGACGAGGGACGTCGCCAGAACATGAGGGACTCTCAGCCTCGGTCATGGGGAGACAGCCCGGTGAAGACCACGGTGTTGGGACAGACAGCGATGATTCAAAGCCCGTGGACAGAGGCCAATACCGTCCGTCACCAGGGCCAGGCACAGTGCACCGGGCAGGCTCTGGGCTAGTGAGAGGAGACAGAGCAAGCGTGGTGGACACGACGCGGGACCCACAGGTACATGAGCAGCGCTTGGGAAAACAGTCTGGCAGGACCTCACAATGGTCAACACAGAGTCACAGTGAGACCCAGCAACCACGCCCAGGAATCCGCGCGTGAGACATGAAAACACGTCCACATCTACACCCACAACAGCACTGTTCGTACCAGCCGTCAGCTGATGATGGAGCAACAAATCGTGGCACATCCACGACAAACTGTTATTCAGCACAAAGAGGAGTGAGGTCTGGCCACAAGGATGCCCCTCAGACACGTAAAGGGAGTGAGTCCGGGAAGCCAGTCACAGAAGACACCTGGGGCATCACCCCATTGACATAAAATGTCCAAATCAGCAAATCTGGGGACAGAAGTGGGCTCTCGGATGAGATCCAGGGCTGGGGCTGGAGGGAGGAAGCTGGGTGGGGCCAGGGATGGGACCACTGAGAACAAGGACTGTGGGATCGATGAAATGTCCTCAGCTGACAACTCTAAGTGTAGGAAACCCAAGGATGTGTGCACTGCAGACAGGCGAACCCCATGGTATCTGAGTGACGCCCCATCAGCTGTGCGAGGAAAGACGACGTGCGGTACAGCCCCAGAGCGCAAGCGGGAGCCCGTGCAGACATCGGGGACTGGGCTGCAGGCCCAGGTGCCACCAAGTACTCCACTGAGGCGGTGGGGACACAGAGCCTCACTCACACATCCTCGCCGGGGCAGCGGTCCCTGTGGAGACGGGGCAGCACAGTCACGGCCACGGCGCAGGGCTGCGTCTGGGAGCCGTCGCCATCGGTGATCACAGTGGACACCAGGACTGGAAGGGACATGGCAGAGCTCAGCGGCCTGTGTCGGCAGAGAGACTTCGAGTGCAATGGCAACGGAGAGACGGGAGCCCAGAGGACCAGTCCCGACACCGCTGGCCCACCTGTGTGCTAGGCGGTGACGGGAGCTCCAGGGGGCAGAGCTGAGGCGACGCCCCATCGCTGTGGGGAGACCACACTCCACACCAAACAGGGCAGGGCAGGGGGTGCGTGCAGAGCCAGGAGAGAAGCAGCCTGCAGAATGGGTGGGGGCAGGCAGGCGTCGTGCGGAGGGTCCGGAATGAGTCATGGCTCACACGCTCTCACTCACTGTCACTAGGCCTGTACTGTGTGCCCGCGGCAGCAAGATGCCATGGTGACCAGGACCGCCCGTGTCTCTACCTCCCTGCCTGCTCAGGACTATAGTCAGGTTAAAAACGTGACGAGTGCCAGAACGGGCAAGGCCAGGGAGGGGTCCGCAGACCCCGAGGTGCAAGTCCAGGCCGGTACTGCTGGAACCAGGGCCGAGGGAGGGCAGGGCTGTGGCAGGTCCGGACGAAGGCATGGAGAACCCCACTGAAGTCGTTTATGCACAGACACGGGCATGGCAGGAAGCAGCTTTTTGGGGACTCGGGAACTCCTTCCTGTGACAGGGCCAGGGTTTGTGGTGGGGGCCCTGCAGGGGAGGCGGAGCTGAGTCCTGCCCACCATCCGTCTGTCTGTCCCGGACTCACCTTGATAACCGTCCACGGGCTCCCCAGCTGGCAGTGCAAAGTAGTGCTGGGCATCTGTGCCCCGGTACAGGGTGCACTTGGAGGCGTTTCCTATCCGGTAACCAAACTCATAGCGGAAGTCCTGCGATCCGTCCCATAATGAAGGAGAGAGCACAGATGAGCAAACAGGGTTACCCCCAGTAAGTACTCACACCCGTCCTCACTCCACCCGAGGTCAGGTACCGATGGGCTGGGGCAGGTACAAGCAGCTGTCTGTCACTCGGGGTCGTGGGCCCTCCTGCCGGGACCTGGGACAGTCACAGACACACAGAGTGGGGGGCGGGATGAGGCTGCACCTCTGCTTCCCTCTGGGGGACACAACACATGGGCGATGGGACAGGGCATTTGTGGGAAACACCCTCAGCCTCAGAGCGGGGCTGCAGTGAGCGCCAGGGTCAGGGCCTCCTAAAGACGCACAGGGGGGAGTCCAACACAACATGGCGCAGGAGTAGGGGGGCTGTCCACACTGATGGCCTGGTCCCCGGCCCCAGGAGGATGCTTGCACTCCCAGTGTTTCATCAGAGAGCTGGCAACCTCGTCCTTCAGGACAGACGGGGTCTGCGTGCTCACCGGTCTCCCCGACGTGCAGAAGACGCTGAAGATGGTGTCTGCCTCGAGACCCCGGTGGGGCTGCACCTGGCAGGCCACGTCCTGCGGAGCACGGTTGACAGTCACATACAGCTGAGCCTTCCCTAGAAAGCTGTGCCCCGAAGCTGCAGAGAGAGGGGGCGACACCTGCATGCTGGGAACTAAAGGCAGCCCCGGAGGTTCCCGAAGCGCAGACCCGAGGCTTTGGCGTTGCTGTGACCTTGACAGAACCGTGATTCCGGGGCACCCCAACCTGCTGGGTCAGACCCTGAGGGGCCAGCGATCTGCGTCAGCGCCTGCCTCGGGGGACGCTGGGCCCGGGACCCCTGCCATGCGGCACCCACTGATGCAGCACCATTTGTCGGGTGCTCGCTCGCTGGGGCAGCCGTGCCCGAGGCCCTGAGAGAGCAGTGGACGGACGAGACCTGGGAGCCAGACAACAGCCTCGCCGGCAGAACCCACACCCAGCACACCAGACCCCTCCACTCCCGCCTGCGTGCGGCCTCGTCCGGGAACATGCAAGTATGGCTGCTGACTCTACAGCACTGATAGGGTTTCCATTTGGCTTTATTAGCTGCACTGATACTGTAAGTATTTCCTGTGATGCCACACAGCATCCAAAATCAATGCCGTAAATAAATATTCCCTACAATGCATAACTAACTGCTGCTTCCCGATGACTAAACATTTCACCTTCCATTTTCTGCTATTGTTAACCACCCTGAAATGATCATTCTCAGGCAGGAAGTTGTCTTTTACTTTCGATGTCTTTTTCTTGAGATAAATTACAGGCATGAGTTACATGTGTTAAATTGTGTAACACTTTGAGGACGCTGACCCTCATCCTAAGAGTAGGCACGCTGCTCAGCTCCCCGCCAGGCCCAGGTGCCACCTACCCACCACTGCTTGTAGGACGTACGTCTCTCCAGGGCTCAGTGAGTACGGCTTCACTGTCACCGTCTGTCCCGTGATCCCTACAGAGAAGGAGGGGCAGGGACCACTCGTCAGGGCGCCCGGAGGGCAGCAGGTCAGACACACCCTTCCTCGGCCACTGCGGCTGAAGGAGGCAGTCAAAGAGGTCCCACGAACCCGCCTGTCCCACCTGGAAATGCCATGTTTGTTCGTTACCCCCGGCCCCTTGTTACAGAGCACGAAGCTCATCTCTGCTCCTGCTCAACAGAGTCAAACTGAGCCCGGTCCAGGGCCGGTCAGAAAGGCCCTCGCCTCCCAGACAAGGAGAGGACTCTGGGAAGAACGCCGTCCATGTATTTTGAGGCATCCCTAAACCGAGTGTATCCCTTTCAAACAACCTCCTAGTGTGTGCAGGGGCCCCCGGGAGGGACTCCTGGACCCGAGTGAGACTGCTGACCCTGGGGCCAGAGATCTCAAAGAGAGAGGCTCACTCAGCTGCCGCCACGCTTCTCGGGCAGCGTCCTGCACTCAGTCTGCAGGCCGGGCGCCCACACCCCAGCAGGCGCGCCCACACCCTGGGAGGTGCGCACACACCCCGGCACGCATACAGGATGCGTGCACGAGGGGGCGGCACTGTCCTCTGTGTCTGTGCCTACTCAGCAGCCTCTTCCCCTTACTTTGCAAAGGGGGCGGGGGAGGGGTGGAGACACCTGCAGGCTGGAGCCTTGGCCTGTGGCCACTGAGGGACGAGTACAACTAAAGAGGCATCGTGACCCCCCGTCTGTCTCTAGTCCAAGGGGAAGGCACGGGAGAAATGGGGGAGGGGAGGCTGCAACTGCTAAGGTTCCAGGCGGAGGGGCGCTGATACCGGACGCGGTGTAGCCCTGGAAAACAGCTCGGCTCACGGGGGACTTGGGCCAGTTAACCAGGAGTGTGGGCCAGGCACTGGCGGTAGGGAGGAAGGGGCCCACCAGGTTGTCCCCATCCCCACGGCTCTCGTCCTCACTGGCACCGGGTCCCGACGCTGAGAGGTGCATGCTGGTCCCTAGGAAGACACGCCAGGTCAGGGGTGGCTGAGACCAAGGTGGCCATGGTCTCCTTAAAGTGCTAATGGCTCAAGGCTGAGGTCAGTACAGAGGAGATGAGATCTCAGCTCCCTCCGTCGTCCCCCATGTGGGCCCTGGGAGGCAGGCCGGCGGGATGTGCTGGGCTGGGTGTGTGAGGTGACTGGGCCGCGGGGCTGGGCAGAGAGACAGTGTCTGCATGTCCAGCGGGGGAGGGTGCTGGGCTTGCTCAGGGAACGCCGACTTCAGACTCCAAACAAATGTCGTTAAACAAGGTGAAATGATAAAGTGGATCCATGTTGGGGATAAAGGACTGAACCATCAGGAGTGACTTGTGAATGCAGGCCTTTCCCTCACTCAACGTTATCTATGAAGTGCCTGCTGGGAGTGTGAAGCGAGCCCTCACAGCCCTGGGGGTGCAGAAGGAGCGTGGGGTGGCCGGAGGAACCAGCGTCCAGGCAGATCAGGGCGATGGCCAAAGAGCACAGCACAGTGAGTCATAAACAAAGTGCTCACTGGCCACCCATCTGGTCATGCGGTAAAAGTCGCTCTCACTCACTCATTATTCATTCAACAAACCCACTGTTCACAGCGGTGCATCATGAAGCATCTGTACATGGGCTGGATGAACCCTCCCTCCTGCTCATTCACTGTCACGAGAACATGCTCGCTGAGGCCAATACAAGTGTGCAGCTGCCTTGGAAACCTTCCCTTCCCAGACAAGAAAGAGCTAAAGGAGTTCATCACCAACAAACCGGGATTACAAGAAACTTAAAGGGACTTCTTTAAAAGAAGAAGGAAAAAAGATCAAAACTATAAATAATAAAATGACGACAATTACATGTCTGTCAGCAATCACTAGGTGTACATGGATTAAATGCTCTGACCAAAAGATGTAGGATGGTGAATAGATAAGAATGCAAGACCCTTACATGTGCTGCCTACAAGAGACCCACTCAGATCCAAAGGTGCAGGCTGGGAGTCCAGGGTGGAAAAGATATTTCATGGAAATGGGAACTTAGAAAGCGGGGCAGCAGTAACTATACCAGGACATCTGAGAGTCCAGGGTGGAAAAGATATAGCAGTAACTATACCAGGACATCTGGGAGTCCAGGGTGGAAAAGATATTTCATGGAAATGGGAACTTAGAAAGCGGGGCAGCAGTAACTATACCGGGCTCGATCCCCAGTGGGGGCATGTAGAAGGCCGATCAATGATTCTCTCTCATCATTGATGTTTCTATCTCTCTCTCCCTTTCTCTTCCTCTCTGAAATCAATAAAAATATATATTTTTTAAAAGAGAAGCACAGATGGGCTGCTACAAAATAGTCACAGGGCTGTGAAGTACAGCATAGGAAATATAGTCAATAATATTGTAATAGCTATGAATGGTGTTGGGTGGGTACTGGAAATATCAGTGGGACCACTTAGTAAAATATATAAATGTCTAATCACTATGGTATACACCTGAAATTAATGTCACATCCTCTGTCAACTAAAATTGAAAATAAAAATTATTTTAAAACAAGAAAGTTGCCTGGGGAGCAGAGTAGAGAGACAGAAAGAGCCCAGGGACAGTGGGGTGGGGAGAGGGGCCTCCCAGAGAGGAATCAGAGCTGACCCAGGAAGGAGGAAGCTGTGAGGCAAGGACTTGGGAAGGGCGCCCAGGGAGGCATGTTGGCAGGTGCCAGCCCATGTCTGAGGATGGGGGAGGGGCAGTGTCTGGGCCTGGGCTCCCCAGCAGGTGAGCTAGAAACAGGGCCAGACCGTGTCACCCACAGGAGCACAGACTCCCCTCGGCCTCGGAGCACAGGGAGGGCGCGTGGACCTGGGTTTCAGAGGAGAGGAGGGGGCCAGCAGGAGGGAGAGCAGACTCACAGGCAGCCGGCTGCCTTCCTCTCGAGGGCACCGCTTCTTGGACGTCACTGTAATAGGCTTCAAAGTCTGCGTGAAGGACAGATGAGAGCGTTTCACGTGAACCAGACTCCCCGGAAATGCACAGGACCCCGAGGGAGCACACACATCGCCCTGGGCCACCTCATGGCCCCTGCTCTGCGGGTACAAAACCCCCAGAGGCCAGGCCCAGCACATGATAACAGTGGGGAGGCAGTCAGTCCCGCCCCCCCCCCCCCCCAGCAGGTAGGGCTCCATGTGGTTGGTTGGGGGGATGCCGAGGCCCAGAACTGTCCTCCTGGGGCCTCACTCTTGTCTCACACGGGAGACACCGACAGGAGTGTCCGGCTGCCACTGTCACCTTTCTGTCCCCAGGCACTTCCCTCCTACATTTGAGGGGTTCATGGAGGCTCTCCCACCAACGACCCCGAGGCTGGGACTCTGGGGTGCAAGCCTTTGCCAGGGCACAGGACCATGACCCTGAGCGGCCACGTTGGATGGCGTCAGCGAGGGACAGGAGGGGCAGGTGAGTACTGGATCACTGACAACGAATGTCTCTCAGCTTCTAGGCACCAAAATAGTTCCTGTCCCACCTGAAAGCGGGGACACAGGGCACCCGTGGCCATTCGAGGAAGGATGAGGGGGTGGTGTGGGCAGAGCGCTGGCTCAGCCGACTATCCCGGGTCCCGTTAGAGAGGAACACCAGGCCTGGAGGGCACCTCCAGGGCAAGGGCAGGTACCAGTGAGGGGACGGCACTTACCAGGGGGTGGAGGGGTCAGGCTCCCTGGGGACCCCTCGTCCCAGGGATCCCCTTCTGGGGCCGCAGGGTCAACAGCAGTGGGAACTTGGGGTGCAGGGACCGTGGACTCCGCAGAGGCTCTCCCCGTGGCTGAGAGGTCAGCCCGGCCCAGGGTCCAGGGCCATGGCTTCCGTGTGAACGGCACAGGCGTGACGTGGGGCTCTGCCCTGCGTGGCCCCGGGGACAGTGGGTAGGACTCGGAAAGCTTCGACCCAGACCCCAATCCTGAGGAGCCCAGCAGCCCCACGGCTCTGCAAAAGGGAACTTGAACAAAGAAGACATTTGGTTTCTCTGAGTGTGCAGACTGCATGAGCATGTTCTGTCCTAAACAACCCGCCACCACGTGAAAACTGCACTTTCAGGTGTCGTGGGGCAGACCGGCTGCTGGGAGGCTGGCCTGTCCGTTTCCCCTGCGGTTCACCTCCCGCAGACCCGGGCTAACAAGAGGGCCACCGAGAGGGCCCCGCCACACGCTCTGCACCCACTGGGGTGTTCACAAGGATTCTAGAAACTTCTGGGCACATGGAGCCTCTCCTAACCCGCATTCACCTGTCAATCAGCGTCTCATGCCACAGAGTGCTGGCAGGCCTTACAAAACAGGCTTAAGAACAAGGAACGACTTTGCAAGGACGTGAAAGCAGAGCCCACAGCGACGTCAGCGCTCCCTGTCGCCACGTGAGTCAGATTCTGTGAGAACAGGGCTGGGCCACCCCCGTGAGGACGAGCACCCGCCCTGTAGACAGTGCAGCCACGCGGTGACCCCCGCGCCCTGGGACACTGAACACAGGCGTGGCTTCAGACCCACACAGTCACCGGCCAGATGGCACGCGACCCTCCGTGTCTTCCTGTCCCTTCAGCACGGGGGCCACTCCCAGTATGTGAGCTTCTCGTGGCCCGTGGAGCCGAGGAAACATAAACACGTGAGGAGTGTGGGAGGCACAGCCCTGCTGAGGGCCGCGCAGCCAGCTCGGGACATAGCCCCTCTGCTGTCCGGTCCACATGGCCCCGCCACGACATCACCCCAGGCCCAAAGCCAGGAGCCCGCCACCCACAGGCCATGCCCGCCACCAGGGCTGTGTTCCCACATGTGACTTCTCGGGACTTCACCTCCTTGCAAAGTCTTAGGACCCACATTTTCCACCCAAGAAAACAGTGTCAGAGCAGGGCTCCCGTCACAGCCGGTGTGTGGAGCGAGGCCCACCGTCCACGGCTCCTCTGCTGGTCCCACGTGCGGCCCTGAGGACCGCAGGAGGCGGGGACAATGGCCCCAGCAGAGTGGCCGGGCGCGTGCTATTTCAGAGCGCTCAGTGCGTTTGTAAGCCAGGAGAGCTGCCCCAGCGGGTACGGCGCAGCGCTGGCTGCCCCAGGCTGAGAGCAGCATCTGAGGCTCGTCGTCTCGGCTGTCACCACTGCCCACCCACGTGTGAAGCCAGGAGGGACTGGGGACAAATAGCTCATGGCCAAGACCAGACACGCTGGGTCAAACAAATTAGATCTCACACATTTTTAGCAATCTCAAAATAACCGCTCAGCCGACAAAGCCAAGCATCACGTGCCCTTGCTGGCTCAGCTCAGCGGATAGAGCATCGGCCCGTGGACTGAAGGGGTCCGGGTTTGATTCTGGTCAAGGGCACATACCTCGGTTGCAGGCTCAATCCCCAGCCCAGGTCAGGTGTGTGCAGGAGGCAACCAGTCGATGTGCATCTCTCACATCCATGTTTCTCTCTGTCTCTCCATCTCCCTTCCACTCTCTCTCTAAAAAAGTAAAATAAAAACGAAGCTATGCACTCTGTACCTTCCTCTCTGTCCCTTCCTGTCGCGTTGACCAAAAAGAGGTCCCAGGAGTAAGAGAGGGCCGCCTCCCCACAGTCTTCACAGGCCGCCCGCAGCGAAAGCTCCTCGTTCCAGTTCACAGGGACGCCCCGGAATGTCCCCCAGGAGATGTGCACGCGCCTGCAATGTGCAATCGGGTCGGAGTTACAGAAAACAGGCCGAGATGCTCTGGCCGCATCTTCCAGGTCAGGTTTGCTCAGATCACCTGGTCCCAGGCAGCAGATGCACCCTCACCCCACCGAGCTCAGGGAGGCTGAGCGCTTCCTCCCAGAAGCCCTCTGGAGCTCGCCCAGCCCAGGCTGTGACCACGAGGTGTTTTCACACAAGTCACTGCCCAGACCCCTGCAGGGTCCAGTGACGGAGGCCGCCCTGCCAGGTGTCCTGCGGAGTGAGGGCACGAGGCGGCACCCACCCCCGCCTACCAGGAGGCCAGGGCAGCTGTGACACACGCCGACCTGCGTTCAGGGGCTGGGGCTGGGCGTGGCCCTCGGTGCCTGTGGCCTCCGTGCTGCAGAGCTCTGAGCTCTCTCTGCCCTGCAGTCTCCACGTCACACTCAGCTGACAGGTGCCTCCCCGCGTGGGCCCATGGTGCCCAGTGGCGCCTGGAGGCCAGGACAGAGGCCCTGACACACTCAGCCTCTTCGCGCCCTCGGCCCTGGGCCCTGGAGCTAACCCCGTCTCCGGGCAGCTGCTGGGATGCGAGGGCACCTCCCCCTCGGAGCCCCACTGTCCGCGCAGCGGGCCGGTGGCTGACCCACCGCCCACGTGCACAGTGGGTTTCTTTGCTGGGTCCCACCCCCAGCCTGGCCTGGGGCACCCAGATGGCATTGTGGGGACAGCAGGGCAGCTGGCACCTGAGCGCCATGTCGGGGAGGGTGGACAGGAACACCTGCGCCTTGGAAGAGTTCCGGCCGTGGCTGGACACCGTCAGTGTCACAAGAAACTGGTCGTAGCCACTGCTGAGAGAGTCCGCTGCGAAGGACAGGGTGGGCGCCCCGGCATCCAGACTGCGTGCAGAGGGCCCAGCGAAGCAGGGGCGCCCGGGGGCACTGGCTGGGGCGCACGCCCAGTGATACCTGTGGGGAAGCGATGGAGGGGCTGACGTGCCTGCTCTGGCCAGTTAGCGACCACAGTGTCACCAAGTGGCTTTCCTGGGGGCCTGCCGGGAGCAGCAGCTGGTTCTCATGGATGCAGGTCCCAGCTTACCGACGGGCACGGTGTCCGTGGAGGGTCTGTGCTCAGGGCTAACAGTGTGGACAGGGTCCATGGCGGGACACTGGGTCAGGCACCCGGGGATGGGAGTGGGTGGAGATGAAGGCTTCAGCCCAGGGACCCACTACATAGAGGCTCGTGTTTATTTCTGCCCCTTTCCAAAGTCCCCTTATATTGTGATCCCAAATGAAACACCACTTTGATTAATAAAAGTATAAATCCTTACAACTGTAGATTATGGCTCAGCGCCGCTGAGTTGAGTGTGGAGAGGGCAGAGGAGGAGAAAGGCTGGGACGAGAAGAGGGGCCCCACAGCCCCAGTGCTCACCTGAGAGTGGCCCCGGGCCTGTCGGGGTCGTAGGACAGGGACCCCCTGAGGACCATGGTAGACGAGGGCGTCCTGGGGATGAACAGGTGCGTGCCCTCGGAGATCACGCTGACAGGCGCCCGGGCACGCACCTCCACTCCCACGCAGTAGTTGCTGTGCACGGGACTGCCTCGCACCTGCACCTGGAACGTGGGTGACAAGGGGGCGTCAGTGAGGCAGGCAGGGTGCCCACTGGAGACAGAGGGGCTGGAGTCTGGGAACAGGAGCCCCACTGGGGACAGAGGCTGGATTCTGGGAGGAGGAGCCCCACTGGGGACAGAGGCTGGATTCTGGGAGGAGGAGCCCCACTGGGGACAGAGGGGTTGGAGTCTGGGAGGAGGAGGCCCACTGGGGACAGAGGGGCTGGAGTCTGGGAACAGGAGGCCCACTGGGGAAAGAGGCTGGATTCTGGTAGGAGGAGCCCCACTGGGGACAGAGGGGCTGGGTGACAGGAGCAGGAGCGTTTTCCTCTCCATGTCTGTGTTAACATGAAGCTGGGGTTCTGGGTCTGGGGACATAAGAACACCCCAACCATTCCTGGCTTGTAATCTGCTCTGCCGACAGTAAATTTCCCACGTGTTGGATTTTGTTGAGCGTACCCTTGCTTAAGCTCCCTCTCTACACCCCAAACACCTCATGGCCTAAAGGAATGCCAGGGATTTAAGAGAACCCCTCCTCTGGCACAGACCAGTCCAGGCCCCAGGGTCTCTGAGGCTGATGGGAAGGGAGCATGAGCTTGGGCAGGTGCCACCGCCAGCCGCCGCCCACCTGGGCCAGCGCAGTGTAGTTCCCGGGCTCCAGGAAGTGGTGGGGGACAGTGAAGGTCTGCCTGTGGGTGCTGACGGCAGGAGGCAGAGGCACCGGCGACCCTGCGGAGTTGGTGAGGCTCCAGGTGTAGGCGAGGCCTTGGGAGATGTCACAGAGAATGGCGGCTTCGAAGGTCACTCCCAGTGTCACAGGCTGGGACCGCCACACCTGCGTGTGGAGAAAGATGTCTGGTTAGAAATGCGTCTGCCTATTCCAGAGGACATGGTTCAAGACACAGGACTTCAACTCTGTGTCTGTGTGATCACAGTCAGTGAGAATAAAGACTTATACACTCAATGAGAAAAATCCTCATAAGCATAAATTAATGGGGAAATATCAAAGGAAAGGGTCAATAAATTTGATTACATAAAAATTTTAAACTTTTGAATATAAAAATATTTTAAAAAGCCATCAGAGAAAAAGGAAAGTCACTTGCCAAATATATGCAGGGTTAATATTTAAAATCAATAGAAAAATTTCAAAGTCTCCAACAGAAAACCGAGCAACTGATCATTGGAAACAAAAGAAAGTAACTGTATTTCAAACAAGTAATAGAATAAAGATGTGTTTCAAATGACCTTAATATACAGCATTTTGAGGCTCTAGTCCAAGCATGTCAAACACAAAGGCTAACACGGGCCAAATAAACGAGGCATGCAGCCCACGGGCTGCGAGTTTGACATGCTTGCTCTAGTTTAAGGGCAACAAGAACTTCAGACAAATCTGAAAGCTCACTAAGAAGTGTTACTTCTGATGGTACTACTGGTATTGTTACTCTGGAAGTACTTCACATACTGAGTAGATAAAGGCTGATAAATACTTGCAGAGCTGAAGGGCCTTCAGGGCGGACAGAAGCTTTCGGAGACCTGGGCTGGAGCATTTAGAGACAATGTCTACAGCCCGTGGAACAATGGAACAACACATTCACGAGGATTGTCCTTCAGGTGGAGTGCACGTGCAGATCTTGCCCAGTGGGAAGAACTCCCAAGCTGGCCACAGGTGCGGGGCGCCCCCTGGAGGACTGCTAATGAAGATCTCCCGTAAAAATGGGAAAGGACCCCGTCTAGGAGCTGGGAAGTAGGACTTTAAAACACACTGGTATTTGTTGCAAACGATTTTACCTTTGGCTTTCTTTAAGTGACTTTAGTCCTTATTTAAATTACTTTACAATCGTGCCTATTGTTTCTATCCTGAACATGAACGCATCCCAGCATTTGTCACTTAACAGCACAGATTTATGGGCACCTAACACTGAGATGCTAATTCTTAACCCAGTGATAATAACAGACAAAACTATGAAATGCCTAGGGGCAGGAGTCGGCTCTGGAGGCTGACATGTGGGCCAGGCTTCACCAGGCCCCAGGAAGCTGTGAGGTTCTGGGGCTCAGGACCTGGAGGGAGGACCCCATGGAAAGGCCACAGGCCTGGCCTGGCCCTGGGCTTCTCTGCGCTCCCTCCTCTCCACGGCCACATCAGGGCGGGAGGTGCCCGACCTGAGACTCAGGCCCAGTGACCGACCTCTGGGCTAGAAAGCCACAGAGCTCCTGGCAAATGTAGCCAAGTCACGGGGGTTCACGTGCATCTGCCATGGGCACTCTTACCCTAAAAAGGACAAGTTGCTCCAAGTCAGAAGCCTCCAGGGGTAAAAGGGATAGAAAGCAACTCTATTTCTGTAGCCCACAGTAGGTGCTCACCAAGCAACTGACCATCTCCTTGCTTTCCATCTCCTGAACACACTCCAGTTCCTAGCACAGGGTTTATAACAAGCTTGTCAAGGTGCACCGAGCCAAACCCAGAGTAACAGGCGAATGGAGGGCAGGCTCAAAGGCCTGAAGCAGGCGTGTCCCTCCCTGGGGTCGGTCGACTCCGGGACCTCGGGAGCCCTCCCAGGCGCCCTCAAGACCAACGCAGGGGGCTGACCGGGAGGAAGCGTCCCTACTCGGGCTCCCCTGGGAGAAAGGCTGACGTTGGTCAGTGCCTACAGTCTTACCTGCACCTTCCCTGGCCCCATGTTCTTCACAGGGGGCGGCTGGCAGGGCCTGCGCACAACGAAAAGGCGCTTCCTCAGGGAGACGGCGCTGACGGCATTGAAGGCGACGACCTCAACCGTGAACTCTCCTTCCCTGGAGGAGACAAGCACAGACACTGAGACACGGGTCCCCTGGCCGGCGGCCTTCGTCGTCACACCCAGCAGGTCTGTGTACTCACGGGCAGGAGGCCATCCCAGAGGCCACCAGTGCCCAATCCACAGGCGGCTGCCCCCAGCTCAGGGCGGGACAGGCACCGAACCCGACTGATGGCACCTGCTGTGCGAGGAGCAAGCACCCACAGGGGACATGCTGCCTCCCTCCTAGGAGCCCCACCCCACAGCATGGCTACACCCTCAGGTCCCCGGGGGGTGGGCACCCGGACCTGGGACTGGGACCTCTGGACCTTCGTGTGCTCTGTTTCCTGTCCCGGAGGTGACAGCCCACCGCCTGGAGGCGAGGCCGGCCCAGGGGGGCGGCGGGGGCGGGGGGGGGGGCGTGCGGCACGGAGGGGCCCAGCTGGGGGAGAGGCAAGACCGGGAAGGGTGAGGCAGTTAGTTCCTGGCCAAGCCGGTTGTGCTTCCTGAGGAAACGCATGTTTGTTCTGTGATCGATGCCCGTGGGCAGGCACTCAGGACGGTGGGGTCGCGCATGGAGGTCCCGGAGCACGAGAAGGCGGGTCCTGCACACGGCGCGCTCACCTGCTGTAGACATGGCTGGCGGAGCTACGCCCCAGGCCGCCAGTGCCGTCCCCGAAGTCCCAGCGGTAAGCCACATCGGTGCCGAAGCTGATTCTGCACTGGAAGGTCACGGGGGCGTTCACCAGAGCCGAGGCAGCGGCCACGAGCCCGCTGGCCACCACTCTCCTCTGAGCCTGGACACGGCGGGGCTCCGAAGCCACGCTGCCCATGCCATTGGAAGCCTGGACCACCACACGGTACCTGTGGGGGGACAGGAAGGTCAGGTGGTGACCAGACCAGGTCAGAGAGAGAGGAGGGGGGTGTGTGGGGGGGGAAACTCTATCGTTCTCCCAGGAAAGGTGGGAGCTAGCAGTCATCTGCAGGAATGATGGGAGCACCCGGTGGTTGCGCCTCACTGGGCTGAGGGGTGACGCATTGACCTCCCTCTTTATCATGGAGCACACCAGTCACGGCCATGGGAGAGCACGGCCATGGGAGAGCACTGTCACGGCTAAGGAACACGCTTAGGCCGTGATGGGGCGGAATGGCACCTGCGCCTGGACTGCCTGGTCCCAAGGCCCCACCCTCCGCTGCGGCCTTCAGATCTACGTGTGTGACCGAATCACAGGGCAGCCCTCCGTGCGAGGGTGACACTACATCATGTCAGCGCCAGCTCGGCATCTGCAAACTGCGCTGCCCCTGCCACAGCTGCCCGTGGTGAGGACCACTACGCACCACTGGGGGGCGCCGAGCCTTCTCTGGATGCTCCTGCGTCTTGTCCTCACGGGCAGGTCTTCTCCGAAGAACCACGTGAACTCCAGGGGAGTGGTTTCCTTGGTAACGGCCACAAAAGTGATGTCGGTGTCAGTGGCAAACACAGTTCCATTGGTGTAGACAGAGACGGCTGCAACAGAGGGGGCATGGGGTACCTCAGCCGGGAGGCTGGGATCTGCCAGTAAAGTTGTGTCCCCACCTTCCCATGTGGTCATGGCCATCTGGACGCCGGACTGCACACGGAGCAGTGGTGGGCACCTGGGGGCACTCGGCCCGAGCTCATCAGGGGACCCGGCCACTCTGCTGACTCCGCATGGAACCGCCCACCTGCTCATCCCTCCAGGTCCGCGGTTCATGGCGAGCGGGACCCTGGCAGAGCGAACCACAGACCTGGTGCTGCCGTGGTCGTAACCCCAACTGACTGCAGAGGGTTCGTTAGACCCCGAGTTAGAACAGAAACGTACGCTGCATCCGATATCGCACGGCCACGCTGGACCAGGCCCACCTGCCCCCGACATGGGTCTGCAAGGCGAAGGACACGTTATAGGAGGAAACGGGTGGAAAACGGTGGGAAACGATGGTGCCTGGAAGGAAAGTGAAAGGCAGAGGGAGACCGTCTCAGAGCTGCTTCCCTTGTCACACATGCCCTTGTCCCCATCCCTCCATCTTCTCTCCTTCCATTGCAATACATTCAAAATTCAAAGTTTGTGCTTTGGAAACAGACAGGCCTGGGAAACATGAACTTTGTCACAAAATTTCTCTCAGTAAAATGTTAAGTGTTGCCCGGCCGGTGTTGTTCAGTGGTTAAGCATCAACCTATGAACCAAGAGGTCACAGTTCGATTCCCTGGTCAGGGCACATGCCTGGGTTGTGGGCTCGATCCCCAGTGGGGGGCATGCAAGAGGCAGCCCGTCAATGATTCTCTCTCATCATTCATGTTTCTATCTCTCTTTCCCTCTCCCTTTCTCCCTGAAATCACTGAAAATATATATTTTTTAAAAAAGCTAAGTGTTTTCTCTCTGGAGAGAGAGCTGCCTGGTCGCTGTGTCGGTGCCTTTGAAATGGTTTGCTTCTGTGTGGGAGGCACACACGGTGCTGTCGTGTTGCATGGGGACTTGTGAGGATGTGGACGCCCAGAGCGCGGGGCTGGGTGCCCGGCTTACTTCTCGGATCCGTGGGGGAGCCCCCGAAGGCAAGCACATGGTCCCTGAGGACACTGCTGGCATTCAGGAACACGGACGGAGCCTCGGGGCCCAGTTCCACGTAGTAAGGCCCAAGCCGCACCTCAGCTGCGTGGGACTCGCTGTGAAGGACTGCCCGGAGCGCGTAGACACCTTCTGCAGAGAAGAAGGGTGGTCGCTTGGGGAGTGTGAAAAGCACGCACAGCAGCTAACACTGTGGCCTGGCCGGGGGGCGACCAGCATGTGAAATCACATGGCACACTGGCCACGCTGTTCCTTTCTCCTGTGGGAACAGGGCCGTCTCGTGGGCTCGCTCCCCCTGCTGTGGCTCAGCCCCCACACTCCACAGGGCGCAGCATGTGGCTTAACACTCTGCTGTCTCAAAACTCTTCGTAAGGTTTTAACAAGTGGGGGCATTTTCATTCTGCCCTGGGCCCAGAGGATTACGTAGCTAATTCTGTGCGTGGAAAAGTCGCAAGAATGAAAACAGATGTTGGCATCCCGCAGCTAGGCGAGAATACACTTCAGTAAACCGTCCAGTGGGAATAACTGTAGAACCACCACGGCAGGTTACAGAAGTGGCCCCATGCTTCCTGGCTTCACACCGGATGGCACGACCCCATGTGACCCTGCAGGCCGCCCATTCAGTGGCCGCCGTCTCTGCCCCGTGAACTGGTGCTGGACTTTGGCAGGTGCCTGCACGTGGGTGGCTCTCATCTGCTTGTGTTTGTGTGAAGAAGCTGGCTAGCCCGCTGAGTAACACGAGACCCATGACTGACGTCCCCATCATCCTGGTGGCAGCCGGCCCACCTCCAGGGCCGCCCTCTGACGGGGACCGTGTGAGACGAGGAGCTCCCAGTGAGAGCGCACGCCTGTGCTGTACGGGCTGTGGGCGGTTGTAACACAGCGGCAGGTAATGACCGTCAGCAACTCCCTAATCCCAACCCCACCCGTGGGTTTTCAGTTGCTCATTTGACTCCCAGCTTTAACATGTTAGGCGACTTCTGATGGATCCCAGGATGAAGCCCTGAGCTGGCCTGGCCATTGACTGAGCAGGTCCCACCTGCCACCCAGCCCCTATGCACACCTGAGGGGCCCCAAGGCACACCCGAGTCCTCACCCCACACAGCTGGACTCCACTTCCTGCCACTAACCTGCCCCCTGGGCCACCCTTTTCTCTCCTTGCAGCCTCCCCCCCGCCCCCAACCCCCATGACTCTGCCTGGGGCTTAACCACAGAACCTGGCTGGGCCTCCCACTCCAGCCCCCACACTGCCGTCTGCCCTGTCCCCAGACCTCAGCACATTCACCAAACCAACCAAGGTTTGCAGCAGGGAAAGCCGAAGCCCACGGGTTTTAGCAACACTTTCAACCGTCTCCACTCTGCCCTGCAGGAAGCAAGGCTGGAGCCTTAGCCACCCGACCTCAGGACAAGGCCCCGCCCCTCTGGCCTCCTGTCCCTGCGAGTGGAGGGCAGGCGGTCTCCCTGGGACTGGGAGGAGGGTTAGGGAGAGAGAGTACGGGAAGGGCGGGCAGAGCACAGCTCCTGGCCTTTGTCGTTAGAATGTGGAGGTCTGACCGCCCAGCATCTCTTTGGCCGTGTCCCAGCACCATTCCTTAGGTCTTCCTCTCCTCAGCATGTCCCCCCGCCCATGCTCCTGAGCACGTACCTCTCCTGTACCGGTGGAAGGTGGTGACAGCCACGTCCCCAGTAGCACGGTGGGTCCTCATCTGAACCCCAGAACCATCCCCGAAGTCCATCACCAGACACAGAGCATCTTTGGAAGTGATTTGAACCCGGAACCCCAGACTCGGAAGTGCCTGAGCATCAGCTTGTGGAAAGCGATGGGTGACAGGATCCGCGGCGTCCTCAGGGCCCAGGGCTGGGAAGGCAGCGGCGTGACACTGAGCGTGGGGCCAGAGCTGCTGGTGCCCAGGCCGGGGCGTGGAGAGGCTGAGGGTGCAGGGAGGTCCGGGAGGAAGGCCGTGGGGGCTGTGGGGAGAGGGCAGAGCCTCAGATCCCAGGGCAGTGACACATTACCGGGAGGAACGGGACGCAGCAGGGAGCAGCCGCAAGTAAGGTCTGTGGGGCCTGAACGCGGGCTCACGGTCACTGTTCTCAAAGTGGGGTCCCAGCGCACCATGACCTAAGACAGAACCTCCCAGCAGCAAGAGAACACTTTCAAGGCCGGGAAACGGTGCCAGTGTCTCAGGGGCGCTAGTAGGAAACTGCGCCACCTGGTGGCCCAGAGCCTGTGCCTTGAAGCCATGGCCAGGGCTGCCGCTGCCCCTGACGTGCACAAGGCAGCGTGAGCGCATGGCTCACTGGGCGTGCTCCTGGAGGAGAGAGCCCCTAGGAGGGACTGGCCTCCACACCCCTCACCCTACCTTCTGGGCAACACGGCAGACGGTGAAGTCGGGATGCTGGTCTGAGCAGAGGCGGCCGCCTGGATGGGGGCCCCCGTGGTGACAGTGGCTGACGTGGCATCCGTCCCGGGAAGCAGCTCAGGGACCAGGTCCTCTGCAGAGCGCAGTGGCCCCACGGCACAGGAGGGGACCTCCACCTTCAGGCTGCAGGGGCCCGTGGGACAGGCGCACTGGAATTTAGGGTAACACAGTGAGGGTCAGATGGGCGGTGGTGTCTGCGCTCGTGCGTGTCCTCAGCCAGCAGCCAGCAGCCAGCAGCCAGCAGGGCTCGCACAGCCCGGCTCCTGAGCTCGGTGGCTCCAGCGCTGGTGCCGTCCAGGAAGAGGCGGGCATTCCTACCCTCCAGGGCAGCCAGGAGCGCTCCTGAGCCCGCTCTCATCCCGAGCCTCGTTCGTCAGAACTGGGCACAGTTACGTCCGATGTCCACGCTGCACCCCGGCCAGGCGGGTGGAAGTGAGCACTTTTACATCAGCTGTAAACCCAAGTCGGCAGCCGTGTCCAAAGGACCGGAAGTTCAAAATATGGGTCCCAACAGGCCCGAGGGTCACCTGCGCCCCCAGACACCCACCTGGACCAGCTCCCAGAAGACGCCATCCGATTCCCCAACGGCACACGTCCGTCGGAGGTGGCAGCCCGGGCCTCCACCGCTCCCGCAGCCTGCGATTTCCACGCAAGGATCCTGGGGGCCTCTGAACAGGAGGGAGAGGAAGCCTGTCCGTCCCCCTCCCTGGTGCTGCCCTCGGCTGCTGCCGGCAGAGTGAAGGGCACAGCTCAGAGCTCAGCAGCCCTCAAGGACCCCTCGAATGCCTCAGGCCACACCCTTCTCAGCATGGACTCCACAAGCAGAGGTCACTCCCAGCGCCCTGCCCCTGCGCCCTCAGGTATCAGCGGGGACACTTCCCGAGACCCAGGAGCCGCCACTTCCCCCCCAGAGCCAGCCCAGGGCCCAATAAACGCGACGGCCCTCCAGGTGCCGGCTGCTGCAGCAGTGACCGTCTGAGTTCATAGACACCGCACGGCCACTGTAGCGCTCACACCCCTTGTGGCAGCATAGGGGACACGGTGGCCAATGTGGGGTGCTCAGTGTCTGGATTCGTCTTTGCTACAGCACAGGCCAGGCAAGGAGGTTCAGACCAGGGTCTCCTCGTCACCATGTCACCTAAAACAGCAGCTGGTTGAAGCTCAGTCTGTGAATGGTCCTTTAACCCAGCAACTCCTGCAAAAATCCCTTTTCCCTCCACTGACATGAAGGTGGAATGTTCCTTTGGAAAGAAATACTGGACTCATACTTGGAAACAGCCTGTAAGTCCCCTGAGAACAGGCAGCTCACCTCTCCTGGTCACCAGGAACTCCTGTGGTCGGCTCCCGGGCCGTGGGCACTGAGGTCTTCCCTGGGGCGGGGCGGTCACAGGGGCGGTGGCCAGCCGGCCGGCTTCCTCCAAAATCCCCTAGGAGACGGGGAGAGGGAGCAGCTCCGAGGGTCAGGACATGCCTCACACCGCAGACAAAAGGACGCCCAGCGACACCCTCCTAATCAGAAATGCATTCTCCCGTCCTCAGAAGCTCGTCTTAGCAAGCGTGCTTTACGCAGGGGCCGTGTGTCTGCCCAAGCAGGCCATCTCTCCGGGCACTGCAGGATCGCCGAGGTCAGATCACTGTGGACAAGGACTCGGGGGACGGCTGCGGGCAAGCTCGCTGTGCCCACCCCACCCCCAGCTCTTCGTTTTGTTTGGTGTGGCACCGACCACTCTCTGCCTCAGGACTGTGTGTGGATTAGTATTTACCCGGAGAAGGAAGGGACCAAGAAGACAGGGTGTTTTGGGGCTCAGGCGGGCTCCCAGGGTGGGGTGGGGGGACTTGGAAGGTCCGGGGAGGGTGGCTGAGAACTGCGGGTTGCAGGCCCAGGCACGTTTCTATGAACTCTGTCCCAGAACTTGCTGTCCCCAGAACCCTGACAGGCACGGGCCCTGCAGAGTTCAAGGTCTGCGCTGGGCTGACTGGGGCCTCCCGCAGCCACCTGGCCCCTCACAGCCCCCGCCCGCTGGCTCCTTCCCGCTGTGTCTGCTGGGGGTAAACCCCAGCCCCTTCAGGAAGTGTGTGCTTTCCTGTCCCTCTCCTGTGCCTACAGGAGGACCACTGCAGACAGAGTGCCCTCTGAAGCCTGCGGTGCCCTCTGAGCTGGAGGAGGGCGTTACATAGTCAGATTACAGGGGGAAGTAGGCGAAAGGCTATGCCAAATGGGCAGTTTACAGGTAACGCAGGCTGGAGATTTGCAAAGGCCTGCGGGTTGCAAAGGGCTGTCGGCTCTGGTGGTTCATCTTTGCCTGCTAACAGGCAGCTCCCAGATGAGGAGGATGGGCTGCATTTCCAGGTGAGCTCCCAGGTACCGAGTGCTGCCCACTGTTCGAGCCACCTGCCCACTGAGCTGGCACCCACCCCACAGGTCAGAGGGACCGGAGGATGACACCCTGCTCCGCCTTTTCCTCCCCGGGGGGTCCGGACATACTCGACACGGCCCAGGTGTAAAGTGTGTAAGGCCACACAGTTAACCCGAGAGGACAAGGAGAAGAGGTGCTATGACTGAGAAAGAACTGTCCCTGTGCGTCCGCCCCACATGCTGGCCACAGCCACAGGGCTGCCTGAGCTTAATTCAAAGTGAATAAGGTTAAGCCCCGCCGGCGTGTCTCAGTGGCTGAGCATCAGCCTATGAACCGGGAGGCCACAGTATGGTTCCTGGTCAGGGCGCACGGCCAGGTTCAGGCTCAGTCCCCCATGTGGTGGGGCAGCCAATCCATGACTCCCTCTCATCACTGATGTTTCTCTCTCTCCCTCTCCCTTCCTCTCTGAGACCAATAAAAATCTATTAAAACACAGTAAGGCTGAGGTTAGGGTTAGTTTCTCCATCACATTGGCCACATGTCCAGGGCTCAGTGTCCGGACACAGAATGACTATCACCATGGAGTGTCCTGGTGGCTGGCTCTGGGTGGGCGGGGCTGAGGGCGACCTGTTGTCCCCACCTGGGGCCTGACCCCCTGGTCATCAGCACAGCAGGACCATGAGCTGCCCCGAAGCTGGACAGCGTCACCTGGAGTTTCCAACGCTACTTCCCGGACAAATATTCCTGACGCAATTAGTTAAATGGCTTCGAGAATGGCTCCTTTTAGGAAATCCCCACCCCAGCTCCTCCTTAGGAAGCACAGACTCACCAGGGCATGATGGGTGGGGTCCCTGAGGCCTGGATTAAGGGGGTGGGGGCCATCGTGCAGGGCAGAAGTCCGGAGCCTCAGAAGCGAAACATGAGCCCGGCTACCCACTGTCCTTTGTCTCCACTAAGTTGA
This sequence comes from Cnephaeus nilssonii, assembly GCF_951640355.1. Taxonomy (NCBI): domain Eukaryota; kingdom Metazoa; phylum Chordata; class Mammalia; order Chiroptera; family Vespertilionidae; genus Cnephaeus; species Cnephaeus nilssonii. Next base: position 912,622 of record NC_137083.1, read on the forward strand.
TGAACAAAAGCCTATTTGGATTTTTTAACCACAAATTCTGTATTTCAGATTTAATGACCAGTGTTTGGTTCTGCTCCTCCTGACTCCACAGGACACAGTACTTAAGGGACACCAATCAAGAGGAAAATTGCTACCTAAGAGCGATAAGAGCCCTCCTAGGCACCCAGCCTCCCCAGCACCCAGCCCTCCCGGCACCCAGTCCTCCCCAGCACCCAGCTCTCCCGGCACCCAGCCTCCCCAGCCAGCACGCAGAGCTGCACAGTGCCCAGGCACAGTTTGGTCACTAGTTGGACTCAGGCAAAATCAAGAGGCAATTGCCAGATCCTGGTGAGAGTGCACGTACCTTCCTCTGCGCGGCTCCCAGGCCCAGGAGGCAGGAAGCAGAGCAGCGCCAGGGCTGGGACCAGCAGCCTGCTCTCCGGCCCCATGGCTCCTGCTGCCCCGTCACAGCCCAGGCGAAGCCCTGAGGCCAGGGCACTTAAAGGCTTGACCCTCCCCCTGGTCAGCACCTGCGGACAATCAGCCAACTGCGAGTCCCCTCAGAAACACCCCTCACCACCCCCGCCACCCACCAGCGGGGCTGTTTCCTTCAGATCAAAGTGTCCTGAGGGTGTTAGTGAGTCCTCCCTCCATGGGGCTCAGCACAGCTGCGCTAAAGTCAACCTGCTCTCCCCCGGGTGACTGTGACACAGCGGGTGACACGGCTGGTGCTCTGTCTATCACAGGACGCCTAGGCCAGTGTCCGAGGTGGAGGACACACAAACCTGCTGCCCTGGGACTCTGAGGAGCCCTCTGTCTGGTGCACTCACAGCTGTTGAATTAACACATGCATCAGGTGCTCTAAAGCCCCAGCTCCCCACTGGCTTCAGAATAAAATGGAACACCCATAGCTCTGTGTTCAAACACCTGACAGTGATCCCCAAGGGCGCCTGGTCCTTTGGTCCCTGGGAGTGAGGGATGACTTCTGACCCCTACCTGCTCCCTCCATGCCCCTCCCCCTCTCTCTGCAAAGACACCTGTTGCGATTCCACCGAAGGGACAGTGACCGTCCCAGCACCAACCACTCTCAGCACTGCAGGGTCTAGTGACCATCTGATTTCCCTGACACGTCAGGGACAGGAAATCGCCATGAGCGCTGCTGGCCTCACCTCGTCCCAGTGCAAAGTGCAGGGAGCATGACGCACACTCAGGGAGAAGTTTTTAGTGTCTGCTCATCTGTGTCACCTCAGCCCCAGCTCACCCACTCCAGCCTGGCTCTCATCCTTCGTCCTCTTCTTGGGAGCACGTTCCCCTAAAGCCACAGGGGATAAAAACATTATTCAGCCCAGCCAGCGTGGCTCAGTGGCTGAGTGTTGAGCTATAAAACAGGAGGTCACGGTTTAAATCCTGATTAAGGCACATGCCTGCGTTGCGGGCTTCATCCCCAGTGGGGGGCATGTAGGAGGCAACCAATCAATGATTCTCTCTCATCATTGATGTTTCTATCTCTTCCTTCTTCTTCCTTTCTCTATGAAATCAATAAAAATATATTTTAAAAAACAAACATTATTCAGTAGCAATACCTGATGTCATAAACTAGGACAGGTCCCTCTGGAAGTCTTTGCCATCTGGGTCATCTCGACCACGTGATGTGAGTCCAACACAGTGTCTGCTGTGTGGGGTTCAAGACCAGCCTGCGTCCACAGACGGCCCCTCGACACCCGCAGGGCCAAGCTGGAGCCACCCCTGGGTCCCACAAATCCAAAATGGAGGGTCCCATGTCCTCAAGGAGGAGAGTCACCAGACACTGACCTCACATTCCTGACTCACAGGCCCGTGTGCTGTAGATGCTGGCGCAGTGGCACCAGGGCTTGGGGGGGGGGGCACATCGGGTGGGGAGCCAGGCACAGCCATCACCTCCTGCTGCTCCTCCTGCCCACCTTCTGGGCTGCCATCCCTGAGATCCCAAGATGGGTATCACTTAGTCGACAGCATGCGGAGTGGAGGGGAATTACAGCTGGCTTACGATGTTGTAAAAATTGCATGGAAACTAACTTCACCACAACAGATTTGAAACTAAGACGCTCTTTCCAGGTTCCTAAAATGATTGGTGGATGTTAACTTTGACATGTATTACTCATTATCTCGGCCACTTAGCCACAGTGCGAGAAAGGGCTATAAATGAGACAGAATTCTGGGTTCTAATCCCATCCCTGCCACTGGCCGGGCATGTCCCTTAACGGACTAGCCAAGTAAAGGAGCCACAGGGCAAACCCCGAGAGGCTGCGCTGCCTGCCTGTCCTCCTCGGGACGGCACAGTGGGCGGAGACACGTTAGTTCTCGAGGGAAGACCAGAAGGGCTGCTCTGTGCGATCCAGGTGAACAGGGGCTCTTCCACTGTTAACGCACCTTAGGCAGCAACCTGGGGGCAGCGGGCCGCCAGGGGCTCCCAGGGACAGAGGCCAGCAGACAGGTGAGCCCAGGCGCAGAAGTGCTCCAGGTTGGTCCTGCAGGGCCTGTGGCCACACCTCGCTGAGCTGGAGACGATACCTGGGGAAGAAGCGCCATGTCAGCAATTCCAAGTACAGGAGGGCTCACAGCTCCAGTAAAAGGCCTGTGTAAGGTCTGGATGAATAATTCCCTCTCCATTTCTTAACAACAAAACAAAACAGACATGAGAACAAAGAAGTAATGATAGGGGCAGAAATTGAACACTGGGGACCAGCTATAATTGTAAGAAGTATTAGCCATGCTCCGTTAACCGTGGTAGTTTTATTCTGATTAAAGAGGGCACATTCTAACCTGCTGGGAGTTGCACTCGGTACCTGGGAGCTCACCTGGAAATGCGGCCCACCTGCCTCATCTGGGAGCTGCCTGTTATCATGGAAAGATGAACAACCTTGTTGCAGAAACTAGAGCCAGACAGCCCTTTGCATACCCGCAGGCCTTTGCAAATCCCCAGCCTGCATTACCTGTACGCTGCCCATTTGGCATACCTTTTGCCTGCTTCTCCATGTAATCTTCGTCCTTCTACCCAATACAAGCAGCTGGGCTTCTGTGGGGGCAGAGCAGATGGGGTGGGTGACCTGCTGCTCTCCCTGCTGCCAGCAGGATTGGGATAAACGCTCCTATGATTCAACCCTGTCTCTGCTGAATTGGCTCAAGTCTTGACAGGCAGCGCGGACCCATTGATTGTCTGGTTACATATTCTGGCAACCACGAAGGGACATAAGCAAGGGACTCCTCTGGGGTGAGTACTGGGGATCCTGTTTGCTGCCTGGACTGGGAGTTCCTGGACTCTTTATTTGTAGCGCTGCCAGGAATTGTCCTGTTTGAGTCCCAGCCGCAGCCTCAGCAATCACCTGAAACCTAAATTGGATCAAGCATTTTTGTATGACAGGAGGAGGAATCAAGCGTGTTTGTACAGCAGGAGAAGCATTTGCTGCCCCTCTCTGGGCTTCTTTGTAAGGAAGTATGCACTGTGTATGGCGCCAAAGGCATTTTACTCTTCTCGTCTGGGCAGCCTGATCAGCTGTGTGGCAAGAGACCTCCAGTGGTCCTTGCCTGGTCTCCGAGCCCTTAGTCTGATCCACTCTGGGATGAGAGACATTGCTCTGCTTCAGTGGTTGTTTTTATGCAGGGCATCCTGAGGTGTCTGTGGCTGGACAGTCAAGGAGCATGGTGTGAAGCTCTTGTCTGTAGGTTGTGCGCGCCTGTAAATACTAGATGTGCCGGTTAATAATGGTGGATTTTGTAATCAAAGAAAACATGATAATTTCAAGAGAAACATCAAAAGTGCTTTATTCAAAGTAATGTCCATCACTAGCTACACATTCCCCCCATCTTTCAGGTAATTTGTGGATACCATCCCAATAGAACTTTTCTTCTTTTGAGGCAAATCATTCAGAGACTCAATTTTCCACTTCTTCATGTTTTGAAGTATTGCTCAGAAAGTGCGTGTGCCATCGATTGGAACAAGTGATCATCTGAAGGAGCAAGGCCTGGTGAATACGGCGGGTGGGCAAGATCTTTTAACCTGTCTTTAACTGGTTTTGAAGTGTGTGATGGTGCGTCATCATGAAGCAAAATTACTTTGCCATGTCTTCTGGAACATTCTGGTCATTTCATGATCAAAGTGTGGTTCAAATTGATTATTTGTTGTCGGTAGTGATCAGTATTAAGGGTTTCACCTGGTTTTAGAAGCTCATAATACACCACACATTCCTGATCCCACCAAATGCAGAGCATTGTCTTCTTTCCAAAGCCATTTGGCCTTGCAGTTCGATGTTGATGGTTGACCTGGATCAACCCATGATTTTGTGCATTTAGGATTCTCAAAATAAATCCACTTTTCATCGCCAGTCACAATTTGATGCAAAAAAGACTTTCTTTCGTGCCGTTGAAGCAATGTTTTACTGATGACATTTTGGTTTTCCATTTGTCTTTCGTTCAGTTGATGTGGCACCCATTTTCCTTCCTTTAAAATCTTTCCCATTGCTTGTAAAAGATCGGAAATTGTTTGCTGAGCAACGTTTAATCTTTCTACAAGTTGCTTTTTAGTTTGACATGCATCTTCATCCAATAATGCTTGTCATTGTTGGTCTTCAAACTTTTTTGGTTGACCTGGACATTCTTTGTCTTTCACATCGAAATCATCACTTTTAAAGCGTTTAAACCAGCGTTCACAGGTATCTTGAGATGGAGCATGTTCACCATAAGTTTCCCGAAGTATTCAGTAGCACTTTTCTTCAAAATAAAGTAATGAATTAAAACTTCCCGCAAATCTCTTTTTTTGGCACGAAATTCGACATTTTTAAGTGTAAAAATATCTATGATGTTAACACCATCAGCAAATTTGACATATGAAGTTTTGAAGCTTGTTGTCAATACAACAAAATAGCATACATATCAAATCGCATATATAAACATATGTGTAGCTCCATCTATTGAAAAAAATCCACCTTATTAACCGGTGCACCTAATATTGTACATAAGAGTGTCTCTGTTGATTGCTGTTTTGTGTCTTTTGTTGTTTGGTTTGTTTAAAGATGGGACACAGGCCACTCTGGGGGGGCCCAGCTGCTTGTGGCAGGCTGAACCCATGGCAAGGATTACAGGAACTTCCCAGCAGCTGCTGAGAGTTCTTAACCTTGGGGACCCTCCTTGCTCTCCCTCTCAAGGCATCAGCAGCTGGAAACTCTTAGCTAGCGAGGGTTCTTGTCTGTCTGTAACTGGTTACTGATATACTTTGCTTGCTCTATAGCATATCTGGATTTACAGAAGTACTGGCAATAAAAATCAGGAGAAAGAAAAACTGATTATGGGACTGAATGAACTAAAAATAATTATATAGTTTTTGTAACTTTTGTTGAAAGTATTGCTGATTCTTAAACTTTTTGTGTTTCAGATATAAGGAAGCATTTTGAAAACAATTTGGTAAATTATATATTTTTCTCCCTACCTTATCCCTACAGAATTTGGCAATTCTTAATGAGTAAGCCATAGCAATACGTTTCTTTGCATGAATTCAATAAGACCAGTTTCCAATTGTGGTTTTATTAACAAAGACCTTGAAATGTCATATCTAACATGCCTGGACTCTGGATGTCCCCAGAAAGCTTTAAGGAATGAAGCTAATAAGAGCCCTTGGAGAAAGCTTGGTCCCTTGCTTGGTCACCTGGTTCATGGCAGTCTTTCCAGGTAAGAACAAAGGTCGCTTTCCTGAGACCTCAACTTGAGGAATCCACCCAAGTCCATAGGTACTGCAGGCAAAACTGATGGCAGATAGGTGGCTCAGCTTCTTTGCCTTTTAGGGCTAAGCTTGATCATGAGATTCCAAGAAAGCATTTTTCTTTTTAAGTCTATATGATCAATAGTTATTTTTACTGTGTTCATGCAAACAATCAAGCTAAATTGTAACTAGACTTAATACAGTAAATAAATTGGTCTTAATTTAGCTCTTTAATAAAAATGAAGGTGATTTTAGGGTGAAAAATTGTGTTTCAATGGGTAATTATTAGAACTGTAATATTTTTTCCTTTCACCAGACTATTTGTTGTAATTCTTGCTATTCTAACTTTTGCCCAATAATACTAAATTTTATAACCCAGTTCATCTCCACCAGATTACAAGCCCTACATGTACTCAAGGAAACCACTTCTAGACACCATTGCCACCTCTTTTTGTGCCCAGGCCTCACTGTCCCTCTGACAGAGAGCAAGGATCTCCTGAAAGAAAACTTTGTCCCTCCTCAGCATGAAGCAGTTTCAGGAGAGACCCTGTGCCCCCTTTCCATGAAAGAATTCAGAGCCAAGATCCTTGAGGGGAAGACTGGTAGGCAGTTAGACAGACATGAGCAGAGCAAGGACGATGGGCCAACCAAAGGAGAAGTGGACGGGACCACGTGGAATGCTTCTCATCACTCCAACTGCTCTGACGCTGACAGTGGAGGAACCTATGCAGAATGGACCTTTACCTTTAGCCTAGTGGGACAACTACTGCTAATATGTAAAAATTATTCTATTCATCTTGGGAAGAAAGTCACATATGGGGACTTTTATACGTTGGGACCCACTGTCTGGGAATAGGATGCAGGGATGCTTTCTTTAAAAGTTGCAGTGGCTTCCTGTGTGGAATGTCTTTTACTGGGTGTTCTAGTTATTGTCTTTCAGTATCTAGTAACTACAATATGAATTGCTCTGATCATTTCACTCTCCCTTATAGAAAGGGACATACTAAGCCGCTGGCCTATTGGTTTCTGGTATGTGGGAAACTATTTACTCATATATCCCTGCCAATACCACCGAGGGGCCTTGTTCCTTAGCACGACTGACAGTCTTCATGTCCCAGAAACATAACAGGGTCCAAACCAGACTAGACTTTCTCACGCCGTGGCACCAGACTGCAACGACCATCTCCCCCGTGGAGCCCTGCTGACTATATTGCTTTAACCATCTTTGTTATGCCAGTAATGGTAGGCCCCCTTAATGCAGAAGTGACCTGACTGGCTTGTAGCCTGGTGAAAGCTCTGAATGCCACTTCCAGGGCTATACATGGGATAAATCAAGAGCTGAGTCAGGTGAGGGACACAGTTCTAGAGAATCAGGCAGCAATAGATTACTTACTGTTGCAGCATAACCATGATTGTGAGGAATTTAAAGGAATGTGCTGTCTTAATCTTTCTGACAATTCTAGATAGAAAACAACATTCAACAAATTAAGGAAACCATCTCCAAGGTAAAATACAAGGTTTTGTGTTTTTTATGGATTTGACTTAACCAACCTAACTTCCTGGCTACCTAACCTGTCTGGGATATGGGAATTCTCTTAAATTTTTCTCCTGTTAATTTTTCGTAGTCTGATAGCTTACTGCTGTATTCAATCTCTTCCTATTTTGAGATCCTGCATTTGCTGTATTCCATCCCCAAGAATTGCTATCAAGGCAGAAGCAAATGCAGTCCGGCAGGATGAGATTTTTCATCTAAAACAAATCTCATAGATATGAGATGATAAAAATAGCAGTGAGGAAATGATAGGGACAGAAATAGAATACTGGGGACCAGCTATAATTTTAAGAAATATTAATCCTGCTCTGTTAACTGTGATTGTCTTGTTCTGATTAAAGAGGGCACATTCTAACCTGGCTGGGAGTTGCACTCAGTACCTGGGAGCTCACCTGGAAATGCGGCCCATCCTCCCCATCCCAGAGCTGCCTGTTATCATGGAAAGATGAACAGCCCTGTTGCAGAAACCAGAGCCCTTTGCATACCCGCAGGCCTTTGCAAACCTCCAGCCTGCATTACCTGTAAACTGCCCATTTGGCATACCCTTTTGCCTACTTCCCCATGTAATCTTCATCCTTCTACCCAATATAAGCAGCTGGCTTATGGTGGGGGTAGAGCTATTTTTGTGACCTGTTGCTCTACCATACTGTCAGCAGTACTGGAATAAATGCTCACATATGATTCAACCCTGTCTCTGCTTAACTGGCTCAAGTAGTGACAGGTAGTGAAGACCCATTGATTGCCCAGTTACAGTAATATGAAGTAACATGTTTATTCAACTATTTCATTAATTTAATTTCTAGTTAAACTATCATAGAGGAAAAAATAAGGGAAATGTACAGAATTTGTGCTGCTGTGAGGGCACATTGACAAATGATGAGCACATCACCCCGTGCCTCTCCGGGTCATGGCAATGGTCTCCGGGCTCCGTGCAGTTAGCAGTGCTAGGACATGGCTGGGATGAAGTACTGCAGGGACACATCCTCGTGGAGTAGGTCAAAGTGCACCATCTTGTGACTCACGACATCTGGGGACAGAAGACACCCGTCACTATGGAGCCTCCATGCACAGGGCTGCTCCCTGAATCCTGGACCCACTGAAGGTGAAGTCTGCTCCAGGAACGCCCAGCCCCCACAGGGATGGTCTACGAAGGCAAGGTCAGGCACCGCCAGGCGAAGGGCAAACTCCACGCAGAGGCACAAGGCAGATGGAGCGCCCCAGAGGAGGAGTGATGGCAGAGCGACAGAACCCAGCAGCCAGGACCCATGACCACAAGACGTGGGAGACAGAAGCACTTCCAAGCAAGGTACGTGTCCTTTCAGGGGCTGTGTTATCAGCAGCAAGGAGACAAGTCAGCCCTTCCTCGGGTACAGGGAATGCGCACGCTGCTCAGGTACAGGGAATGCGCATGCTGCTCAGGTACAGGGAATGCGCATGCTGCTCAGGTACAGGGAATGAGCATGCTGCTGAGGTACAGGGAATGTGCATGCTGCTGAGGTACAGGGAATGCGCATGCTGCTGAGGTACAGGGAATGAGCATGCTGCTGAGGTACAGGGAATGAGCATGCTGCTCAGGTACAGGGAATGAGCATGCTGCTCAGGTACAGGGAATGCGCATGCTGTTCAGGTACAGGGAATGCGCATGCTGCTCAGGTACAGGGAATGAGCATGCTGCTCAGGTACAGGGAATGCGCATGCTGCTCAGGTACAGGGAATGCGCATGCTGCTCAGGTACAGGAAATGCGCATGCTGCTCAGGTACAGGGAATGAGCATGCTGCTCAGGTACAGGGAATGCGCATGCTGCTCAGGTACAGGGAATGCGCATGCTGCTCAGGTACAGGAAATGCGCATGCTGCTCAGGTACAGGGAATGAGCATGCTGCTCAGGTACAGGGAATGAGCATGCTGCTCAGGTACAGGGAATGCGCATGCTACTCAGGTACAGGGAATGCGCATGCTGCTCAGGTACAGGGAATGAGCATGCTGTTCAGGTACAGGGAATGCGCATGCTGCTCAGGTACAGGGAATGCGCATGCTGCTCAGGTACAGGGAATGCGCATGCTGCTCAGGTACAGGGAATGCGCATGCTGCTCAGGTACAGGGAATGTGCATGCTGCTGAGGTACAGGGAATGCGCATGCTGCTCAGGTACAGGGAATGCGCATGCTGCTCAGGTACAGGGAATGAGCATGCTGTTCAGGTACAGGGAATGCGCATGCTGCTCAGGTACAGGGAATGAGCATGCTGCTGAGGCAGGGTGCTGCTGAGGATGGGCCAACCAGACCCAAGGGAGGGGTCGAGAGGACACAGGCATCAGGTTGAGACACAGGAAGAAACAGAGGCATCGTGAGAGGAACCTAAATCAAGCCAGATGGTGTCAGGGCTCCGCATATGTCAGGTCAGGTGTCAGGTCAGATTAACAGAGAACGGTCAGCACATTCTTCTGCAGCCCCTCTCTGGGTGCAGAGACCACGCTGACGCCCAGTGAGACAGCACAGACCCACCTCTGTCACCTCTGAACCCGGGGAATCCCAATCATCTGCCAGCCCTGGAAAATCAGAGGCCCCGTGACCAAGCTGCCCTGCATTTACGAGACCACAAACCAGCTGCGAGGCCACAGGTACTCGAGCATGTGAAACGTGGAAACCATTACATGCACACTCACTGCAGACGCCCCTTGTGGGGTTCACTTGTTGTCCAGCAAGGAACTGCAGGAACTTCCTGATGTCCACCTGCACCTCCGCCATCTGCTCTGGGCTGCGGTCCTCAGACCCGTTTTCAGAGGCTAAAATGACAGGAACGTCTAGATGTAAAAGAGGACTGTTTGCTTAAATAAATGAGCTGCGTTACCTTATGTTAGCATACTGGACAAATAGTGCAAGATGGAGATAGGACCCTTTGTTAAGCAAGAATTTATTAAATCCTGACTCTGAAATACTATGTCAATTTCCAGGAAATCTTCATTTCCAGGGCCTTAAAACATGACCCAATCTTCCCCTTTAGGTCAAAGGAGACGACATCCCTTAGTACACATGTATAGTTAATGCTTTCTACACTTACGTACGGTTAATCAAGGCCTCTCCTTCCAGAATGGGAAGAAAGTCCTTTCAACTATGGAAAAGCATCACGGTAAGAAAACCCTCTTTCTTGTTTATTAAAACAAACAAAATGAGTCAGACCAGAGTAAGTCCTCTCCCTCAGCATTACCAAAGCATTGACCACATGGGCCTCACTCTCCCCAGAGCACCCCTCCACTGTGAAGGCCCAGCCCCACAGCAATGCTAGAATGTGCATAGCAACCCTGGGGGGACACATGCCCATTCTGAGAGTGGCAGGGCCTAGCGTAACTGTTTGGGACACATGCGTGACTGAAGGGCTTCAGGTCACTAGCAAACGCATCCCCCAGGTCCTTGGCCTCTCTCCCTCCACCCGCCCCACCCACACGGTGACTGCAGCACAGGCTCCAATCCAGGCATCAGCCGTTGTTCACCCTCACTGCACTGATTCAGCGGTCCCTATCACCTCACCTGAGACAGGCAGTCCGCGCGCCTGAGCAAAGTCTGCATTTGCCAATCTAATTCTCTAAGTGTTAGAGAGACCCAAGTAGGAGAAAAGGAGAAATGCCATCTACCTTTCCAACTGTGCTCCAGGTGGGAACTTGCAATCTTTAGTAGCAGAAACAGGGATTTCAGAGCTGGGATGGCTCCAGTTTTCCAGACCCTGAGCCCACCCTCCAGCCAGGCACACTCGTGCCCAGGAGGCCCATCTCTCCACGCACCGTCCATCACAGCAGCAAGTAAGCCAAGCTGTCGCCTGTGTCCCCAAGCATAAAACAGTTACCCGAATTTAAACTCTTCCCATTTATTCAGAGGCCTCGGTAAGGTGTGAAACAATTTTTCAGAAGCAAAACACGATCTACCAGAAAACCTACCTGATGGCGGATTCCCAAGATCTTTAAAATGAGTTGTAACGCACACTAGTTCCGTTTCTATTTTCAAGTTCAAGTCTCCATTGAGGTTTGCTTCAATAATCTGCAAGTGGAGTATTTCACAAAGTCTTAAAAAAGAAAAGGAAAGCAAAAAAATAAAGTAAAAAATCCACCACAAACATCAGCTTCCATACCAGGTGACGAGGGAGCCTACAAACCCCAGCACCTCCAGATAGCACTGGGACATTGGCAACAGAGAGAAGACAGGCCAGAGGATCCGGGACTCGGAAAACCCCGTAGGGAGGAGCCCTCAGAGCGGAGAACTCGCAGGGACAGGTGAACAGGCCTGGGAGGCTGGCTCCCTCACAGGAGAAACCACACTGAAGGGGACGGCACACTGGGTTATGAGAGGAGGGAACGAGGGAGTGGGCTCAGAGGTCCCGCAGGGGAGGCTCCGAGTGCTCAGGGCCTCTATCCCGGCCCTGCTGGCTCAGTCCTGCACACATCGGTCCTCAGACGGCTGCCTTGCCTCTCTCAGGCTCGGAAGCTCTCCTGAGGTCCCCAGGGCGTCCCCAGAGGAAGCCTGCAGCCTGACAACAGCCGGACAGTAGGCAGGCATGGGAGCACGTCAGCACGGCTCTCACTGCTTCGCCCGAAGCCAACTGTAAATTAAAATGAGCTCTGAGACTAAGCCATGAGAGAAAATTACCCTTAAGTGGACACAACTGTAGATGAAATGGCCCATAAACATTTTCTAGGCTTCAGAAAACCTCTGCAATTCCAAAGACCTCTAAAAGCCAACTTTCACTCCAGGACCTCGCCAGCTCGTGAACAGCCCACTGAGTGAGTCCCACAGGTGGCTGGACGCAGAGACGCTGAGTCTCCCTTTCCCAGGAGCCAGCAGGTCAGCAGGGTCCTGAGACACCAGCAGGGAACTTATCTGGTAGCACCGAGCGGCTCAGAGGAGGGTCTGAAGGACTCCTGGCAACGGGAAAAGGTCTGGGAGCTAAGTGCTTTCCAGGCCAATATGGGGAGACAGAACCGGGAAAGAGCTGGTCCTGCAGGGAGGGTGTGACCATGTGACAAGGATGAGGACTGGCAGAGGATGAAGATCAAAAGTTTATGCTTCATTAGGTGGACAGCGGTTTTAAAGCTTCAGGGACATGTGACAGGTGCGCTGGTGAACCAGCTGACACTGAGGCTCCTCCACACATGCCCCGCCGCCCCGCGCGGTGCCAAGTCCCGCCGCCACAGTGGACCACAAAGACCAACGAACAGCAACGCGCCACCTACTTGGCATGAGAGTGCTTAGAGTGAACGTTGTGGCCTGGACTCACGGGACACTCAGCTCACTGCCAACACCAGCACCTCATAAGCACACAGACATTCGCAGATATGCCATGTTCTTTCCTAGCGTCGGGAAGGGAGCCAGAGCGGCTGAACATGCTGACTTTACTCTAAGTACAAACACAGGCCCGAGGGCAGATGTGAACACTCTCCCGGGAGCCACTGGAGAGCACGCGGGCAGGTTTCCCAGGGCACCCGGGAAGCTGTAGCTCTCAGCCACCGGCGATGAGGGGATCCCGCGTGCTGAGTGCCAGGGCAGGCATGCAGCCCACACAAACACTTCAGAGCTCTTGTCTAAAGAAGTTGTGACTTACAAGTTGGTTGCTGATATTTTTCATTTTTTCCACAACGCTCTTCATAGTCTTCAAGACCGGCAGATAAATGCTAACCTACAAGCCCAATGAGAAAACCAGAGCATGAGAATGTCAGTGGAGCCAAGTGCTGGCAGGTGCCTGCTCACTACCTAGGTTTGGAATGCGTGTAAGCTTAAAAGCGCCAGAATCCTGGGTTTTTAAACTGTCTGAATAAAGTTCTTTTTAAAATATGAAAATAAAAATAATCAGAGTTTCACTAACTCATTCCTGCCTCTGGTTTCCTCAGCGACCAGGTCCCTGTGGCACTTCTGGTTCTGCCTGCAGCTAGAGGCCTCATGCGCCCAGGGAAACAGCGGTCCTCTGAGGGATGCCCAAGACTCAGGCCTTCCCACTCAAGAAAGTAAGGAGGGAAAGTGCTTGCACCAGCGTCAGATGGCTCCCACCGTGCCTGGTGCACTGGTTGCTTCCCAGGAGGGTGGGCGCCCTCTAGTAGAATTCCATTTCCATCATCGCTCCTTCAGTAAGTTGTGAGCAGGAGGCAAAGGACCCTGGGGCATCACCCTATTTCCCTGCCCTGGGACTCGGTCAGCGGAGCTGAAGGAGCCTCCCAGCTGGCTGTCACACAGCCCGGACATCACTCCTCACGCGACATGGAAACATCCCCTTCTGTGAAACCCAAACTGGTGCCTGAGGCCACCACTCCTGACAGAAACGCCAAGGGCTTGCTCAGTGCAGTCTAGTTGTACGTGCCGCCACTGGGCGGACATTCCCTCTCCACCGGCAGCATTTGGCATCCCTGCCACATGCCGTGCTGTTTTAGGGTCTTTACGGAAACAACCAAAGGCACATGTTCCATTCTCCTGGAGCAGCCTTCAAAAAGGAGTATCACTTTCAAATAAAACGGACTGCAAAGCCCGTAGCTAAATCGGGGAATTCAAATGACTGCGACATCACTCACATCAGAGTCTGGGACTGTCGGTTCCTGTAAATTCTTCCACAGTTTCCTAGGAATAACCTTTACAGGGATGTCGTGGGTCACCATGCGACTGCTGCTCGACACAGACACCTGCCAAGGAACAAGCGGAACTGACGGGCGACAAGAAAGCTAACACACCAGGTCTACGTGGGCGTCCCCAGTTCCTCACGGAAACCCGTCGCACACGCAGTGTGTGCTCAAGGTCAGGAGGGGCACACGTGCCGGGCTGGCCCTGGGCTGCCATGAAACCATCCCTTCCCGCGGGGCTGGGGGCCCTCCTCACCAGCTCTATGGAGACCGTCAGGCAGGGGAAGTGCTTGTTGGTCAGCTTGACCTTCAAGGCCCTGGCATTCTGGGCCGTTTTCAAGGCCCGAGAGAGGTTCTCGGCCGTGAGCTCTACGTAAATCTCATTGTTCTCCTCGGAGACCCCTTCCATCTGGAACTCGCTGAAGAAGTTCTCCTGAGGGTGGGCACCGGACGCGGGGTCAGGGGCCACCTCGGGGCGGGAGGGGGGGCTCCTCAGGGCGGGAGGGCGGGCTCGCTCACCTGGGGCAGCTCGCACCACATGCTGACCCCGCCGCCCGCCGCCGAGTCAGCCAGGATGAAGTTGAGCGTGTGCGGGCGGATGCGCAGGGAGCAGGTGCGGGCGAGCTTGGCCACCATGCAGCTGACGCCTGCGGGGGAGCGCGGGTCACTGTGCGGGTCCCCGGGCGGGACCTGAAGGCCAGCACGGGGACCGCTGGGCCAGGCCGGCCTCCTGGTCACCTGGCAACAGCGCATGTGCGGTGTGGGGTGAGGACACCCAGGCTCCCGGTCACGTGGAGCCTCCGCTCGCGCCCCCTGGGCAGCAGCTCGGCCTCCAGAAAACCGCCTGGGGGGGGCCAGTCAGGGTCCCAAACCACCCCGGGGGCAGCACTGCCCACGGCCCGCCCCTCAGCCCCGCCCCTCAGCCCCGGCCCCGCCTCTCAGCCCCGGCGCCCCCCTCAGCCCCGGTCCCCTCAGCCCCTCAGCCCAGGTCCCCTCAGCCCCGGCGCCCCCCTCAGCCCCGGTCCCCTCAGCCCGGTGCCCCCCTCAGCCCCGGTCCCCTCAGCCCGGTGCCCCCCTCAGCCCGGTGCCCCCCTCAGCCCCGTGCCCCCCTCAGCCCCGTGCCCCCCTCAGCCCCGCCCCTCAGCCCCGGTCCCCTCAGCCCCGAGCCCCCCTCAGCCCCGCGCCCCCCTCAGCCCCGGTCCCCTCAGCTCCAGGGAAGCCCTCCGCGCGCCCCTCCGCCGTCGGCCCGCCCTCCCCTCGCTCCCTCCACACCCCCGGGCGGCCGCGACCCGCTCACGCGTGAAGTGGTTCAGACAGGCTGCGTCCGCAATCTTAGCGCGAAACTTCATGGCGGGACAGAACCGGTCTGGGAGCCCGGCCAGCGGCGGACTGGAATCCCGCCTTCAGCGTCCAGCCCTCAGCTTCCGGCCCTCAGCGTCCCTCCGTCAGCGTCCCGCCGGAAACGCCGGCCCGCGCCCCTTGGTTCCGCCCCGGGTGGGGAGGCCGGGTCAGGCCCCAGGGGAGGGCTCCTGCTTCAGAATGCGGGATCCTCAGCCCCAGGGGGAGAAGTGGTTCTGTTTTAGATAAGGAACGTTGACACCGACTGCCACTTCTTTTTCAAATATGTTTTTATTGACTTCAGAGAGGCAGGGAGGAAGAGAGAAAGATCCATGATGAGAATCACAGATCGGCTGCCTCCTGCACGCCCCGCACTGGGGATGGAGCCTCCAACCCGGGCCTGTGCCCTGACCTCCTGGTTCACAGGTCGACACTCAACTACCGAGCCACACCAGCTGGGCCTATTGACACTTGTATTAAAACATCAAAAATAAAACCAATGGTTCATTTGTAAAGGATTAAATAGAACGCTCAGGTGCACACATCTGTTGCAGGGCAGCTTTAGATCCCACTCAGCCCTGTAGCCACCCTGGATTAGGGTTTTAAATTTAAGATTTCAAGGGTGGTAAACACAGAATTTTAAAGAACAGTGATGTTAAGTGATAATTCTGCCATTTGTCTCGTGATGAATTTCACTGGATCTTGTTAAAATTCTTACAGCATAAATAATAGAAATGATGTAGACTTTAAAAAATAAAACAAGCCCCAGCGGGTTTGGCTCAGGGAATAGAATATTTGCCTGTGGACTGAAGGGTTCGATTCTGGTCCAGGGCACGTACCTTGGTTGCAGGCTCATCCCCAGCCCTGGCTGGGGCGTGTGTGAGAGGCAATCAATCAATGTGTCTCTCTCATGGATGTTCCTCTCTGTCTCTCCCCCTCCATTCCACTCTCTGAAATTCTATGGAGGAAAAAAATTAAGTAAAATTCAATGGAAAAATATCCTCGGATGAGGATTAACAAAAAAAAAAGAAAGACCATTGAATAAAACATCTTTTTCTAGACAAAGTCATTTGTTAGTGTTCCAACATGATTCATCTTCAAAAACTAAACCATCACAAGGAGATTGAACCACTCTGACAGTTTTTATTAGTAAAATTCATTCACATTTACTGACAAGTGTGAACCCACTATTCGATTCCTACGAGTGCAGTAAGTCTAAGGAAGACGAACACGAGTATTCCGGACCCGTGGTCGTGGCCGGACCTTCTAGCTGTGGCCCGCAGGGCTGCCGTGGACCCTGAATCTGTATAAACACGTGTACTTCGTATGTCCCCAGTTGCTGAGGATTGTAAGTTTCACACATAATAAGGGCTCGGACACTAAATGCTGGAAAAAAAGAAGAGAGAAAATTAATGCCTTATCAAGAAACCCATCTCAAAGGGTCCTAAGGGATCCGGTTGTAATGAGCAAGGAACGCCTTCCTGCCTTAAGTGTAACCACACAGGCTCTAATGGATGAGAAGTGAGCCACTGCGAATAAAGAGCTCCTTAGAGGACAAGTGCAGGGCGAGGAGATGACAAGGTGGCCTGGACAGCCACGGGCTCCCACTGCCACGGCCACTGTCACACCCCACAGTGCTGCCTGCTGGCCACCCCACGGTGGGAGGGAGACACACAGATATCCAATCAAATATGAAACTCCACAGGTACATTCATTTCTAACGTGGCTTCCTCCCCATTGGCCAAGCAGTGTCCTAAAACCCTTGTTTTATATGGTGGGAGATGCCCTCTCCATCTCATTACTCCCTGTGGCTGATGAGAAGCAGTGAGATTTTATTTCATACTAGAAGCCCGGTGCACGAAATTCGTGCACGGCAGGGGGTTGTCCCTCAGCCCAGCCTGTACCCTCTCCAATCTGGGACTCCTGGAGGGATGTCCGACTGCCCGTTTAGGCCCGATCCCAGGATCGGGCCTAAACGGGCAGTCGGACATCCCTCTCACAATCCAGGACTGCTGGCTCCCAACTGCTTGCCTGCCTGCCTTCCTGATTGCCCCTAACCGCTTCTGCCTGCCAGCCTGATCACCCCCTAACCACTCCGCTGCCAGCCTGGTTGATGCTTAACTGCTCCCCTGCCAGCCTGTTTGCCCCCAACTTCCCTCCTCTGCCAGCCTGGTCACCCCTAACTGCCCTCTCCTGCAGGGTTGATCACCTCCAACTGCCCTCCCTTGCAAGCCTGGTCTCTCTCAACTGCCCTCACTTGCAGGCCTGGTCCCTCACAACTGCCCTCCCTTGCAGGCCGGGTGCCTCCCAACTGCCCTCTCCTGCTGGCCATCTTGTGGTGGCCATCTTGTGTCCACATGGGGGCAGGATCTTTGACCACATGAGGGCAGCTATATTGTGTGTTGCAGTGATGATCAATCTGTATATTATCTTTTTATTAGATAGGATAGAGGCCTGGTACAGGGGTGGGGGCCAGCTGGTTTGCCCTGAAGGGTGTCACAGATAAGGGTGGGGTTTCCCTTGGGGTGTGGGGCGGCCTGAGCGAGGGGCCTGTGGTGGTTTGCAGGCCGGCCACACCTCCTAGCAACCCAACGGGAGGTCCTGGTATCTGGAATTTATTTTCCTTCTACAATTGAAACTTTGTAGCCTGGGGCGGCAGCCATTTCTGGGGCGGCAGCCATTTCTGTGGCAGTTAATTCACCTTCTACAATTGAAACTTTGTAGCCTTAAGCGGGTGAGCCCGGCCAGGGTGTGCGGAAAGCTTTGCTTCCCTGTTGCCGCTGGCAACCCTGGCCTGCTCTCTCAAGCTCCATTCTGCTGCCATTTGTTTGAATTTGTTTACCTTCTATAATTGAAACTTTGTAGCTTGAGTGGAGGCTTAGGCCTGCAACGGCTATGGAAAGCTTGGCTTCCTCTGTTACCTGGGAAACCTTGCTCTCTGTGGCTGTAGCCATCTTGGATCGGGGTTAATTTGCATACTCGCCCTGATTGGCTGGTGGGCGTGGCTTGGCTGGTGGGAGTGGCTTATGTAGCGGAGTGATGGTTAATTTGCATATTACCATTTTATTAGAGAGGACTAGAGGCCCAGTGCACAAAATTCATGCACTGGGGAGGGGGGTGGTGGTGATGTGCCTCAGCCTGGCCTGCGCCCTCTCCCAGGCTGGGACCCCTCAGGAGATGTCTGCCTGCCGGCTTAGGCCCAATCCCCGGGGCCTAAGCTGGCAGTCAGGCATCCCTCTCGCAGTCCAGGGCTCTCGCAGTCCGAGACCCCTTGCTCCTTACTGCCCACCTGCAGCGGAGGCAGGAGAGGCTCCGGTCACCACCGCTGCTGAGTGGTGCTCCCCCTACTGGAGCGCATTGACCACCAGGAGGCAGCTCCTGTGTTGAGCATCTGACCCCTTGTGGTCAGTGGGCATCATAGCGACCAGTCGTTCCTCCAGTCCTTCCTCTGTTCAGTCAATTTGCATGTTAAGGTTTTATTATATAGGATGCCTTAAAGACCTTCAGGAGGGTTACAGGTTAACAGCTGGTATTTTTCTTACTTTTTAAAAATATATTTTTATTGATATCAGAGAGGAAGGGAGAAGGAAAGAGAGAAATAGAAACATCCATGATTAGAGAGAATCATGGATCGGCTGCCTCCTGCACGCCTCACACTGGGGATCTAGCCCACAACCCGGGCATGTGCCTGACCAGGAATCAGACCGTGACCTCCTGGTCCAGAGGTCATCGCTCAGTCATTGAGCCTTGCCAGCCAGGCATAACAGCTGGTATTTTATCCCATTGGGTGAGGAAGAGAAGTTTACCTGTCTTATCTGGTATTAAGTATTTATTCTCTCTCCCTCTGACTTCCTTTTTGCCTCTAACACATCACACGGAAGGTGAGACAGTGACTATCTAACCTAATAGTTTCAAGAGAACCAAACAAGTAAGGTAAGGGCGGAGAAGGTGGATATACATCTATACACATAAAACCCTAATATGCAAATCGACTGAACAGCAGAACAACCAAACAACCGACGAATTGGTCACTATGACGTGCGCTGACCACCAGGGGGCGTGGGTGGAACATGGTGGGCATCAGCAGCAGGCGGCAGAGCGTGGAACATGGCGGGTGTCAGCTGTGGTGGGATGGTGGAGCAGGTGAGCAGGGGCCCCAGACCAAGGCGGGGCACCGGTCATTGTCATTTGGGCGAGCCTCTGGTGGTTACTGAAAATTCTTTGCTCCCGTGCGCTGCGGTCCGGCCCAGTGCTCGCACCTGCTGCCAGCAGTGGCCCCACTTGCACCCATGCTGGTGCCCCATGCTGGCCCCATCACTCGGCACCGTCAGCAGGTGGGAGCGGGGCTGCCAGCAGAGAAGGGACCAGGGGCTACAGCCGGAGGGGCAGGGGGGTGGGGAGGATGGGCCGAGACCCGCCCCTGTGCCCACCACAGCCTCGCGGCCTACAGTTCCTTTCAACGTGCACGAATTCGTGCACTGGGCCCCTAGTGTGTGTGTGTGTGTGTGTGTGTGTGTGTGCGTGCGTGTGTGTGTGTGTGTGTGTGTGTGTGTTTAAAGTGGTAGCAAATGAGGAGAAGTAGGCTTAGAACCCAGTTTGGCATTTGCCTGTCTTCTGCATTACAATGCACGAAAGCATCTAGAGCTGAGCACCGAGGCCAGGTGCGCCTGCTTACCTCCCGCTTTGGTCACAGTTGTCACCACTTTGCATCCTGCAACCCCCACCCCCCTCCCAGGGACAGAGCCACGTGCAGCCTAATCCAGGTGCTCGTTACCTGCAGCTCAAATGTCTGCACGGTGGTTCCTGTTTTGTTATACACAAACCGACCTAGGGAGATCTCTTCTCCTTCACACTCTTCGGAGATGCCCTGCGGAGAGAGGGACAGACACGGAGGCTGCAAGGCGCGAAGTCTCCATCCCCGTACACAGGGCAGCTGTGTGGTCAAGTAGCGACCCTTCTCCAGGGCCAACAGCTCTGTGCAACGAGCCAAACACGTGGAGACCGCGCAGAGGCCCATCAAATGGTGAATGGATAAATAAGATGCAATTTTAAAAGCAAAATGTCGGCACCTTATATAACAGAGGTAAACCTTGAAAACACGATACCAAGTGAAAGAAGCCATGCACAAGAGACCACACAGGTGATTCCAGTTATATGACGCGTCCAGAAGGCCAGTCTATGGGGACACAGTAGATTGGTGGCTGCCCAGGGCTGGGGGACAGAGGGAGGGGGTGGTGGGAGGTTGTAGCTACGAGGGACAGGGTTTCTTTGTGGAGTGATAAAAATATGCTTGAATTGATTATGGCGATGGATATCTACATCTGTGCATATACCAAAAGCCGCTGACGTGTACATTTTAAATGGGTGAATGACGTGCGTGTGAATTATGTCTCAGTAATAAAGACACAAACATTGAGGCTGGGGAGCCATGGAAGAGAGCTAACCATTTCCCATCAGAGAACCTCAATAGACAATAACCAAACCTGAAAAGTCAAGAAATTAGTAAAAGCAAAGATGAAGGCAAGAACCTAAATAATCATTTTCAGCTAAAACGGTTGCAAGTGGAAGCTTCCAGAGAGTAAAAGTCGGGGGCAGAAGAAGTGGGACAAGGACACACCGTGCTTTGTTATAAACACGTGGAAATGGCGATGCTTTCATGATACATGTCCGACTGATGAGAGTAAAGTTAGGTGACAGAAACCACCTGGCCCACCTGCCTCTACCCTAGCCCTCTCCGAACGGAGATTCGGGAAGAGTCTCACGTGGACAGAAAATTCCTTGGGGGCGCTGGAGATGCTTCCCGAGGGAGACACCTTCTCGGAGATGTGCTCCATGGTCACGGCGGTGGGGATGATCTTCCCGGCGAGCTTGATCAGGGCGTGGCCCTGGGAACCGGGAAAGGCCCAGCACCTTCCGGGGTGAACATCCGGCTGGAAAAAAGACAGAGCTCCTCTCTTACCTGGTTCATAAATCCACCCACAAGGCTGGCAGCTGATCGCTATTGACCACAGGTCTCGCTTGCGCCGATACTCTACAGCAGCCGTCGCCAACCGGCGGCCTGCGGACCACTGGTGGTCCGTGAGGTCCAAAAGGTTGGCGACCGCTGTTCTAAAGGCCCTGCATGGGATGCGTGTCAAACAGGAGAACTTTGGACACCTGCAGGGTTGATTGTCCTTCCCGCTCACGTTATGCTTCTATCTGTTAGAGCCCTTTGTTATGTGAGAATCTTTTCTTTCAGTGTTCGAACTGGACTAGAAGCTACTAGAAGGCAGTTAGTTGGTATGAGTGGTGATGGGGTGCTGGGGTGCTGAGGGTGGAGAAGATAGTGATAGTGGTGGTAGTGATCACTGTGATGGTGATGGAGGTGATGGTGATTATGGTGGTTATGGAGATGGTGGTGGTGGTGGTGGTGGTGGTGGTGGTGGTGGTGGTGGTGGTAAGGGTGGTGGTGGTGATGGAGAGGGTGGTGGTGATGGAGAGGGTGGTGGTGAGGGTGGTAGTGGTGATGGAGAGGGTGGTGGTGGTGGTGGTGGTGATGGTGGTGGTGATTATGGAGGTGATGATGGTAGTAGTGGTGGTGAGGGTGGTGAGGGTGGTGAGGGTGGTGATGGTGATGGTGATGGTGATGGTGATGGTGATGGTGCTGGTGATAGTGATGGTGATGGTGAGGGTGGTGGTGATGGTGATGGTAGTGGTGGTGGTAGTGGTGGTGATGGTGATGGTGATGGTGATGGTGATGGTGATGGTGGTGGTGATAGTGATGGTGATAGTGATGGTGATGGTGAGGGTGGTGGTGATGGTGGTGATGGTGGTGGTGATGGTGGTGATGGTGGTGATGGTGGTGAGGGTGGTGAGGGTGGTGGTGGTGAGGGTGGTGGTGGTGGTGGTGATGGTGATAGTGGTGGTGGTGGTGGTGATGGTGATGGTGGTGAGGGTGATGGTTATGGTGGTGGTGGTGGTGGTGGTGGTGGTGGTGATGGTGATGGTGGTGGTGGTGGTGAGGGTGGTGGTGGTGATGGCGTAGTGGTTGTGGTGGTGGTGAGGGTGTTGAGGGTGGTGGTGGTGGTGAGGATGGGGATGGTGAGGGTGGTGGTAGTGGTGGTGATGGTGGTGGTGGTGATGGTGATGGTGGTGAGGGTGGTGGTGGTGGTGGTGGTGATGGTGGTGAAGTTGGTGGTAGTGGTTGTGGTGGTGGTGAGGGTGTTGAGGGTGGTGGTGGTGGTGAGGATGGGGATGGTGAGGGTGGTGGTGGTGGTGGTGGTGGTGGTGATGGTGATGTTGATGGTGATGGTGGTGATGGTGGTGGTGGTGGTGGTGGTGAGGGTGGTGGTGGTGGTGGTGATGTTGGTGGTGGTGGTGGTGAGGGTGGTGGTGGTGGTGGTGATGGTGGTTGTGAGGGTGGTGGGGGGTGGTGGTGGTGGTGGGAGGGTGATGGTGGTGATGGTGATGTTGATGGTGATAGTGGTGATGGTGGTGGTGGTGGTGGTGAGGGTGGTGAGGGTGGTGGTGGTGGAGATGTTAATGGTGGTGATGGTGAGAATGGTGCTGGTCCTGGTGTTAAGGGAAATAAAAGAGGTCCCATTTCCTAGCTCTAGACTGTTCTGGGATGAGACTCACAGGCTTGCCCTGCAGTGTTTACGTATTGGAAACTACCTCCAGGTGTGTATGCTCTCGTAAGAGAGCTCTACCACCTGTTGCTGTCTAGTGCCTTTGGAAGTGAAGTGTTCATGGAATTCTATCTGGAAAGTCCTCCTGTTACTATTGGCTTCCTAAGAATGTGCTGGCCAGAAAGCTCGTAGGTCAGCACCGCACTTCGGGGCACAGACCCTCAACAAAAGTGTGCTGCCACTGAACGTGTTGATGGAAAGGGAGCCACGGGAGCCACGTAAAGAGGCGGACTGTGCCTGCCCTGTGTGAGAAGTACATAATCTAATTTACTGATCGTCAAATAATACATTAGTAATTAATCAATCATAGTTTACTGACCATAAATAGGAACAAATTCATGTAATCTGATGACTATGAATATATAAGGAGGTAGGTTCAGGTTCTGTGACAAATTCAGAGTTGCTCCCATTTTAGACATTAATGTTTTAATGATAAAAATATGAACAAAATTCTAAAATATGAACAGGTTACTCGTAGTCTAGCTCTTACCTGAAGGATGCTATCTGGAGGCATTTCATAATTTAAGAACCCGATCCCATGCCAGTACAGTTTTGCTTTATCACTTTTATAACTTTCCGAGGTCCCGGCTTCAATGATGGAGGCTCCTAAAATTATCAAATGGTTTTTAAAGTAAAAAGTTAAAAAGCTCAAAGCACCTTGTGTGGGTTTTAATAATGTCGGGAAATGATGACTGGGCCATGCGTATTGTGTAGTTTCACAACATTTTGGAAACTGCTACTGTGATCAAACACTGACCTCCGAGGCCACGGCTTTAGAGATGGGACTATTGTGTGGCTGGCTGTCACCCAGAGCCACACAGACCCCCTTTTAACAGCTCACGTGGCAGGTGAGGCTTTATGCCCAAGTATTTTATGTGCTGTGTCTTTTTTTAGTAACTGTTGTGAAAAGTATTGTTTTTTCTTTTTAAAAATATTTTTTACTGTTGCCAGTATTACAGATATCTCCCATCCCTGCCTTTACCCTCTTCCTCCCAAGAGTACTGTTTTTAATTTTTCTTTTTCCAGTCTTTTATGAGCAATATCTGAAAAGTGTATATAGAGAATTTAACTTAACCGTACTGATTAGTGCTAGCAGATTTTTTGGTGATTTTAGTGCAGCAAGTGTGAAGGGTTATACTGCCCGTGACTGAGCCTACTCGCTGCCCCTGAGGCGCTGTGGAACCCAGCTTTCTCTGTGGCCTTTTCCACGCTAACGAAACGACTCCGCTTTTGCTCTGAGATTTGCACCAACTCGGAGCAATCAACAACCATTTCTACCCTCCTTTCTTGTCTGGATGTGTTCATTTCTCTTCCTCCCACATGACCAGATCGTACATATGTTTTCCTAATAAGGAAACAGAGAGATTCCTGCAGGTGTGGCTCAGGGGTTGAGTGTCGACCTATGAACCAGGAGGTCAGGGTTCGATTTCCAGTCAGGGCACATGCCCAGGTTGTGGGCTCCAGCCCCAGTGTGGGGCGTGCAGGAGGCAGCTGGTCAATGATTCTCTCTCATCATTGATGTTTCTCTCTCTCTCCCTCTCCCTTCCTCTTGGAAACCAATAACAAAATGAGAGAGAGAGAGAGAGAGAGAGAGAGAGAGAGAGAGAGAGAGAGAGAGAGAGAGAGAGAACAGAGACGCGATGGAAGTATTTTCCCTGCTCACTCACCTGCTGACTTCAGGGCATAATCCGCCATCTGCACTTGGTCTTCTCTCAGCTTCTTAAGCACATAATTTACCAAGTTCGACATTTCCTGTGCAAATTTAGAAAACCGTTTTCTGCTAACAGTCCCTGCCGACAGACTGCTGAAGCTGTGACGGTCCGCATTGTGCTGTGGCCCAAGTCCCCTCGCCTGCAGAACAGCGATGCGCGTGCTGACCGGCCGCACGCGGGCGGGCCCTGCACAGTCTCACCGGCACAGCCGGCGGCTCAGCGCGTCCCAGGCGGCTGAGCTGTGCTCCCTCCTTCCCCGAGGTCGCAGAGCACGGCCGGACCTCAGGGACCTCGTGACCAGCCAGCGAGATGACACTGTCTGTGGGACCTGCTGGGCCCCGCCTTCCCCGCTGTCTCTGCTCGCTAATGAAGACCGGAACGTTCTATAGCCCTGTAGGAGGTGAGTTAGTGACATAAAGTGCGTCACTGCTCATGTCAGAAATTGCTCACCTTGTCCATGACCTCCGCCTGGCCCGGGGCCTCCACGGGGTCGCCGTCCGGGCTCCAGCTGTAATTGTGCAGACCGGCCCGCGTATCTCTCAGCAACGCCTTCAGAACATCGATTTGTTCCATGAGGAGTAGAATTTCACGCAAGTTGCTTTCCAAAGTCTGGCTCTCCTTCCTGTGAATGGAGACCCCCCCCACGCCCGTGTGAGAAGAGGGAGAGGAGGGCTTCCGGTGGGTGCTGGGCGGGGGTGGGGGTGGGGCAAAGAGCAGAAAGATAACCTGAGGGTGAGGGAGCCCACGGGGACACTGCATCTCAGCACCCATGCAAGCAAGGACTCGGGGAGGCTTTCCTGGGGGGCCGAGGGCCTGGGGTGCTCGGAGCAGGGAGTGGGCTCAGCCAACCTCACGTCCCTGTCTCTCGGGAGCTCTGTTGCCCTGGCCTGAGGCTGGCGACGTGCCCACACCCACGCCTCCGAGGGAGCACCGGCGCGGAGTGTGGCACAGAGCAGCCGGGGTCCTCGGCCAGCCCCAGGCGAGGGGTGCCGGAGAGCCCAGGTTTTCCTCCAGCAAAGGGGTTCTGCTACCTTTAGTCCGAAAATTACTGGTCACGACAAGCCAATAGTATTTCTCTTGTTGAGAAAAGGTAAACACAAATCTATTGTTTTTCCAATTTGTAAAACAACCCATGTTCGCAATTTGGAAAATACGAAACCTTTGGAGAGATAAACATGGTTGCGTTTTAGTGTGCGTGCAAATTTTATTCTATGCAACAAAACAGAGACCACCGTTATAATTGGGTGTCCCACTGAGCCTCCCAGTCATTGTCTCTTTCAGATGATCCCACGGCTTCATGACTCCCGGGTCTGGGTGCGCTGTCACACATCCCCCCACCCGCTGGGCTTCTTATCTTCCCACGGTTTGAATCATAAGTGCTATTGAAAGCACCTCCCATGGTGACATGATTATCTGTAGGCGCAGGAATGATGAGCGTTTCCTAATTTTACAAAAACGCGGCCCACGGGTCCGAGAGCCTCACTCACTTGAAGAGCTCCCGTTGCTCCTTCGGCATCCGGCGTTGGGCCTGGAAAGAGAAACCCACCTGAACCCTGCCTGTTCCTTCACAAAACGCCCAGGCCTCTCTCCTGTTGGTTGGTTGGTTGGTTAATCCCCATCCAAGGGTATTTTTCCCATTGATTTTTAGAGA
This sequence comes from Cnephaeus nilssonii, assembly GCF_951640355.1. Lineage (NCBI taxonomy): Eukaryota > Metazoa > Chordata > Mammalia > Chiroptera > Vespertilionidae > Cnephaeus > Cnephaeus nilssonii. Next base: position 938,843 of record NC_137083.1, read on the forward strand.
GAGTGGGAGGGACGGGGTGACGGGGAGAGAGAGGGAGAGAGACATGGACATGAGAGACACACATCTACTGGTTGCTTCCTGCGTGCACCCAACAGGGCCGGGATTGAACCTGCAACCCAGGTGCTCGGCCTTGACAGGGGACTGAACCATGACCCATCAGTGCGCAGGCCAATACTCTCAGCGGTTAGAGTGGTCGGCAAACTCATTCGTCAGCGGAGCCAAATATCAACAGCACAGCGATTGAAATTTCTCTTGAGAGCCACATTTTTTAAACTTAAACTCCTTCTAACGCCACTTCTTCAACATAGACTCGCCCAGGCCGTGGTATTTTGTGGAAGAGCCACACTCAAGGGGTCAAAGATCTGCATGTGGCTTGCAAGCAGCGTTTGACGACCACGGATCTAACCATTCAGCCACACTAGCCAGAGCTGAATACATCATTTATTGTGCTACTAGTAGCCCATTTGCAGGAAGAATCCTGCAAGCGGCCTCTGCAGCCTCGTGCGCTGCTGCCATTGCAGCCGCTGCGCCTGCATCCGCTCGCCACTGCCGCCCGGCCAGCTCCGCCCCGCCCGAGCTTTCCCTCTGGCAGCCACCTTGCTTTCCGCTTAAGTTGTCTTCAGTCTTCACTCCTCCCTCCCTCAGCATATGCAAATTAGCCGCCATCTTTGTTGGGTAATTTGCATACTCGTCCTGATTGGCAGGTGGGCGTGGCTTTGGCATAGAGAAGGTGCAGTCAATTTGCATATTACTATTTTATTAGGTAGGATTAGTCAGCCATAAAACGCTGCTACAAAATAATACCTAAAGGCAGGGAGCGTGTTTACAATCCATCGTCAATTGAGTGAAAACAAGCCACAAAAGACGCCTTTGCCTGCATGGATGAAGCGTCCATAGAAACAGCCAGCATCAGCCTCGGGGGGCGCCCACAGCACTCGGGAGTCACGGGCCAGAGGGACCCATCCTCCCGAGAGGCACCGGCCTGGGGGGACACTGAACAGAACGCTGGTCCATGAGCTGGGCGCGTGCAAACAGAGGCCATTGCACCTACACTCGCCTGGTAGTAAGTCGGTCTCAGTGAGCGCACGCCAGGATTTAAGCACCATCACCTGGTAGTTGGAGAGCCGGGAGCCGTATTCCGTGATCACGGTGTAGAGCCGCCGGGGCGTCTGGGGAGAGCGTCCTCTGGGCCACATGTGGCTTCGGAACCCTGTGCGGGAAGACCCAGTCGGTGGGAGTGTGCGGGGAGCATGGGCACGGCGCTTACACGCATTAACGGGACTCTCTCTCGGTCCAGAGGGTAGCCAGACCCTGGGGTGACGGACAACACAAGGTGCTGAAAAAGCCGGTCCTCCCTCGAAACAGCCACACGCTGGCCAAGGGGACCAGGATCGACGCTTTGGGGATCCTGAAGTCGAATCCAAACATCACAGCGCACCCAGGACTGAAGGAAAGAGCAGGCTCTCTTTGGGGAGAGCGTGATGGCCTTTCTGCTCGCCCGCCCGCCTCCTCCCATACACCACGTGGCGGCCGGGGCCGCGGGGTACAGCTGCTGTGTCAGCAGGTAACAGACCTTGTTTTGCTTGGTTTTAAATATATTTGTATTGATTTGAGAGGAAGGGAGGGGGAGGGAGAGAGAGAACCATCAATAATGAGAGAGAATCATGGATCGGCTGCCTCCTGCCCGCCCCACACTGGGGATGGAGCCCGCAGCCCGGGCCTGTGCCCTGACCGGGAATTAAACCCTGACCTCCTGGTTCAGAGGTCGACGCTCAGCCCCTGAGCCACCCGGCCGGCCAGACCTTGTTCTTAAACGGGGTGACTGAGCTGGGGCTGGCAGTGCCCCCGGCCAGCGGTTAGAGGTGGCCTTTGCTTTACCCACTCCCTTGGGCCAGAATGGCTTTCCGGGAGGCCGCAATGGCTGTCGAAAGATTTCGAGTCATAAACTGGCTATGCCCACCCTGGCAGGGGACAGAGACGGAGGTCAGTGGCAGACAGACACAAGGGCTTGGAGGGAGGAGGCAGAGGGCGTGGGAAGGAAAAGGGGTGTCATGCGCGTGCTCAGAAAAGACCCCAGAGACCCCCGTGCTGGCAGTCCCAGCAAACAGCACTCAGTGCTGCCCAGGTACCGGGGCATTTCCTGGTGTAACTGGGCTGAAGCCTTGGTTTCCATGGGCACCCTACCTTCCCCTGGTCCATCAACTGCAGAGCGATTTCCCAGTGTGTGGGGTGGGGTGGGATAGAAGGGGGGGGGTGGCGTGGGATAGAAGTGGGTGTGGGGTGGGATAGAAGGGGGTGTGGGGTGGGATTGAAGTGGGTGTGGGGTGGGATAGAAGGGGGGGTGGGATTGAAGTGGGGGTGGGGTGGGATAGAAGGGGGGTGGGATAGAAGGGGGGTGGGGTGGGATAGAAGGGGGGTGGGGTGGGATAGAAGGGGGGTGGGATAGAAGGGGGGTGGGGTGGGATAGAAGGGGGGTGGGGTGGGATAGAAGGGGGGGTGGGATTGAAGTGGGGGTGGGGTGGGATAGAAGGGGGGGTGGGATAGAAGGGGGGTGGGTGGGATAGAAGTGGGGGTGGGGTGGGATAGAAGTGGGGGTGGGGTGGGATAGAAGTGGGGGTGGGTGGGATAGAAGTGGGGGTGGGGTGGGATAGAAGGGGGGGTGGGATAGAAGGGGGGTGGGGTGGGGGTGTATGACACAGACACGCAGGAAACTGCTCGCCCTTCGTTCGGCCATTTCATCCAAAATCCTGTGAGGAGTGATAGAGTCTTTGGGTGTCAGAACCCTCCAAGCTGAGTCCCTCGGAGTTAGAAAAGGTCAGTGGTGTGTCTGCAACACAAACTTTAACTTTAAATGTTAAAGCAACTTCTGTTTTTAAAACACGATCTTAAGGGGAAAAAAGTGCTTTCTCAGTTTCCAATAAAGAAGTCTGCTTTGCCCTAGCCGGGTTGGCTCAGTGGATAGAGCGTTGGCCTGCAGATTGAAGGGTCTCGGGTTCGATTCAGGTCAAGGGCACATACCTGGGATCGATCCCCAGGAGGGGGCGTGCAGGAGGCAGCCGATCAATGATTCTCTCTCATCATTGATGTTTCTATCTCTCTCCCTTCCTCTCTGAAATCAATGAAGATATATTAAAGAAAAGTCTGCTTTCACAATTAGAAATAAAATAAAGCGTCAGGCATGCGCAGCCACTTCGGCGATTTCCGTGTCATCCCGCTGCGGTCCCTCACACAGACATCCCTGCTTGGGGGGACTTACCGACAAGGAGGACAGTCAAGGCAAACACCACACTTAGGACGATCTTCCATGACTGCGGCAGCCTGGAAGAATAAACACAACAGAAGGAATTCCACAAGGTGTTCCCCCCCCCCCCCACGCGTGCGTCTGAGCCCACACCCGTCAGCAGAGGCGCTCGTGCTGGGCTGCCTTTGTGAATTAATTCCTGACCCGTTACTTTGGGATTGAGAGAAAATCGTTCCCAGGATGGTGTCCAACGGCCACGGCAGCCCGGAGAGCCCTCCCCTTGGGCGGAGTTAGACGAAAATTCCCACGGGACCATAGCCACCAAAGATTCATTAAGCTTCTTCTTTTTTTAAAAAAATATTTTTTATTGATGTCAGAGAAGAAGGGAGAGGGAGGGAGAGAATGAAACATCCATGATGAGAGAGAATCACTGATCCCTGGCCTCCTGCACGCCCCCCACTGGGGATCGAGCCCACAACCTGGGCCTGTGCCCCGACCGGGAGCAGAACCATGACCTCCTGGTTCCTAGGTCGACGCTCAGCCACTGAGCCCCCGAGGCTGGGCCAAGGCTCTCTAAGTTTCTGAGCAAATCCTGGGCAGGCTGGGCTTTGCAAAGCCCCCCTGTGGGGCCCCCCTGCGGGGACTCAGCCCCCCTCGTGGGTGGTGACCCACACTGCTCCTCACAGCAGCTGGCAGCACTCAGTCCTCTGACTTCAGGCGCTTCTGGCAGGGCTTGGTGTTGGGGGGTGGGGGTTGGGAGGGTGGGGGGGGTTGGGGGGGATGGGGGTGGTTCCTTTGTTCTTCCCGGTGTGGGCTTTCCCAGCAGCAGCACAGGGCGGGCGGGGGAGGGGCTGCGGGGGAGGAGGCTCAGCCCACCCAGGTGCACAGGGCCTCCCTGCCGCCTCCTGGCAGGTGATTGCACCCCTGCTCCCATGAGACGAGCCACAGCTGTTGGCTCAAGCTGTGGCCTTTCCCACGGCGCGGCCGAGTCCCACGCAGGGACGTGGGAGGCCCCACCGCGTCGGGAGTCCCGCGCCCGCCCGCTGAGCACCGCAGACCTCGCGTGGGCGCGGCCAGAGGCCTCCCCTCACGGCTGCGGGCTGCGTGCTGCGTGTATCTTCCCGTGACATTCACATTCACTGTGGGTCCCGGTGGGTTTCAGGTGGGCAGCAAACCGCGGCTCCCGAGCGGCCTGCTTCACCCCACCGGCCCCACACGGCCATCGTGAAGCAGAGTGGTCCCTCCTTTGGAGAAACTGCTGTCTGAACTGCTCTGTTATTCTTCGTCTCCTGTTCTGTGGGTCGACTGTGCTATTTTTAGACTGCAAAATAACTTTGTGTTTAGCTTGAATAATAGAAAAGGTAAACTTAACTGTCTGACCTTGCAAGCTAGCCACCTAAAGGGGCTGAGACACAGATACTGATAATAATTCCCATATTCTGCCAAGGGCTGGTTCATCCACGGTTACAGGTGTCTGTATAGATAGGATATGCACTGGAAGTTACAAGTTGTCTGTGTAGATATGACAGGTGTCTGTTAGATATGATAGTCAAGGTTGCAAGCTGTCTGACACAAAGACCTAGAAGGATAGAAAAAGGAAATACTCCCTCCTGTGTTTGTTCAGAATTGGACAGAGGTCATCTGCTCTGAACCTGCGCGCAATAAAGATGACTCCTAACTAACGGGCTGATTAAGGCGTCTTGTCCAGCTCGCTGGTTTGCGATACAACCATCTCGCGTCAGGGACCTAGTTCCCTGGGCTGCCATCGGCTTCTGTGGCTCTCCTGCCATCACCCATGTGCCTGCCTGCTTAACCCCTTCACCTTTTTCATGCAGCCCCGACCCGCTCCCCTCAGACAGCGTCAGTCTGTTCTCTGGGAGTCTGTTTCTAGCCTGTTGTCCTGCTATTACGCTGAGTGAAATGAGCCAGTCAGAGAAGGACAAGAGGTTCCTTCTCTTAAACGGAGCCTTCTCCTCCGTAGCCCCCGTCCCAGCCGCCGTAATTCATCCGGACGTCTGGCCTAGACCAGTGGTCGGCAAACTCATTAGTCAACAGAGCCAAATACCAACAGGACAACGATTGAAATTTCTTTGGAGAGCCAAATTTTTTAAACTTAAACTTCTTCTAACGCCACTTCTTCAACATAGACTCGCCCAGGCCGTGGTATTTTGTGGAAGAGCCACACTCAAGGGGCCAAAAAGAGCCGCATGTGGCTCGCGAGCCGCAGTTTGCCAACCACTGGCGTAGACAGACGGCCCACCACAGCGAGGTCTGTGGTCAAGAGAAGCTGTGAGAGCAAACGTTTGGAAATGATCTTCTCGGAAAAGGAGAAAAGCTCCATTCTTTCCAGGAATGCCGATCCGTGGGACTCGTTGTGCTAAGTTACGCACCTGCTGCGGGCGGCGGGGCCCTCGCGCCCCTGGACCAAAGCCTGGACGCTGGCGCTGCCACTGCTGCCGCCGCTGGCTTCTCCCGCCAGACCCTGCACTGGCTCCGGCCTCCCGCTCATCCCGGGGCAGGCGGCCGGCAGGAGGGAGCGCCCGCTTGCTTTCTGTCCTTATCGCATGGAAGCCGGGAGGCTGCACAGGGTGGGCAGGGCTGGCTCTCTGTCTGGCTCCGCAGTGTTTCTCCGCCGAGGGGGGAACTGGAGTGAGCGGACCCTGGTGCCTGCGCCCTCTGTTGTGTCACCCTCTGTGATGCGTCACAATGGCTGTCGGGGTGCAGGGCCTCCCTCCATTCTCTGTCACGCCCTGACGACCTTGGGGGGAGGGGTTTACTGCAGCACCTGCCCAACCTGCCATGTACTGTGAAGGCCCCAGAACCTGATGGGGTACAAGGGTGAAATAAAAATGGGATTTTTATAATTTCTCTTCCTGCCCAGCCGGGGCGGCTCAGTGGTTGAGCCTTGACTATGAACCAGGAGGTCACAGTTCAAATCCCAGTCAGGGCACATGCCGATCCATGATTCTCTCTCATCACTGATGTTTCTCTCTCCCTCGCCTTCCTCTCTGAAATCTATAAAAGTATATTAAAAATAAGAAATAAAAAAACTCCGCCTGGAAACCATTCGCTTCCTGGTGAGGCACCGTCTTCCCTTGCGGGGTCCTCGGCAGCCTGGGGTGTCGGGCGGCAGGCTGGCTCCGAGTGGGGTCTCCCACTTTCACTGCCACCCCTGCCCCTCGTGTTTATCGCCTCCCGTGGCGCCCAGGCTTCTTACATTTCCTGTAGACGGTGTTGGCAGGGACGTAAAGAAACCCCGCCCCCTCTGTGCCTTGTTTTCCCTACGAGGCTGAAAACCCAAAAGGCTACAGAGTACCGACACCCATAACCGTTTCTCCAACGGGAAGCTTGTCCTCCAGTATTTTAGATTATTTCAAAGAGAAAACAACACGTGTTGAAGTCCCTTGGGTTTGTGAGAGCCGGGTCTAAGGAGCGTGGCTCAGTGGTTGAGTGTTGACCTATGAAGCAGGAGGTCAGGGTTTGGTTCCCAGTCAGGGCACATGCCTGGGTCGCGGGCTCCGTGCCCAGTGGGGGAAGGAGTGGGCCTGGGGTGACGGCCTCTTGGCTGCTTGGGGTTGGCATGTGTCACAGGGTGAGCAGAGCAAAGTGACGGTGAGTCCTGGGGGTTTACATAAATCCGAGTCCGTCAACAACAGGGCCACGGAGAGAGACTAGGCCGCAGGGAGGGTCGAGGGCTCTGAAAAATCGAAATTTTACTCGAAAACATTTTTTCTCTTCTCAAAATAGTCACAAACAGGAGACATCCACATAAGATACACTGAGTGGCCAGATTATTATGACCACCCCATCAGTACTTCTTTGGGCCACCTTTTGCCTTCAATACTGTGGCGATTCTTCTTGGCATCGACTCCACGAGATGTTGAAAGGTGATGCGAGGAATCTGACACCATGCCTGATGGATAGCACTGTCCGGTTCTGTGAGATCTGATGGTTGTGGAACCAGCTGCCTGATGGCTCTTTTAACTTCGTCCCCCAAATGCTCAATTGGATTGAGATCTGGTGATTGTGGGGGCCACCTAAGCAAGGTGAAGTCTCCCTCATGTTCTTGAAACCACTCCTGCACAATACGAGCACCGTGGCATGGCGCATTGTCTTGTTGGAAGAAGCCATCTCCATTGGGATACGCCATCAACAGGATAGGATGAACTTGATCAGCAACGATACTTAGGTGTGTTGTGCTATTCAGAAGTTGTTCCACACGAATTAAAGGGCCCAAATCATGCCAGGAAACCATGCCCCAAACCATAACACTGCCCCCACCAGCTTGAAGGGTTGTACTCATGCATGTGGGGTGCATGCTTTCATGCTGTTTCCGCGAAATTCTCACTCTGCCATCTGCATGATGCAACTGGAAACGTGATTCATCGGACCACGTGACTTTTTCCCAATGCTCGACTGTCCAATCCTTGTGTTCCTGTGCGAATTGGAGACGTTTTATCTTGGTAACTGCAGACAGCAAAGGTGTTCGAACAGGCCTTCGGCTTCCATATCCCTTATGATGCAGTGTACGGCTAATGTGCCTACAAACATCAGGTCGTCATAATAATCTGGCTACGTCTCGATATATCAACATCTTATAGATATATCAGATATTCTAAAATATACACAGTATATATAGACATCTACATGTAGATAGGCATATAAGACATTTCGAAACATCTACAAATAAAACTGAATAAAATTGTGCACAAGGTGAGGTCAGACCTGAGGAGACGCTGGATCCTTCTAAACACGGAGAACCGTTACATGACAGAAAGTGCACACGTGGCAAAATGCAGGCAATAAAGACACGGAGCTATTCTCGCTCTAAATAGCTTGTTCTTGTTCACCTCCCCATTGGCCGGCACCTTCCCTGGCGTCTAATGTGATCTGGCATCTGCAAATGTTTGGAGTTTCAGTCATACCCAAAGGTCAAAACGTCCTTTCTCCTAAGGGCGGAGTGCTCTCACTAGAACTCGGAATTCGACTTTGATTGGCAAGGGGGGGGGGGTGGTTGTCAGCGGGCTTTGCTCTGCGCTCTCCTGTGAACCCGGTTCAGAATAGAAAGAGAGACCCTGTAGCCCGGGGCTCCGGCTCCTGTTACCATCCTGGAGGGCGCAGCTCCCAGTGGAGGATGCTGTGACCTGTGCAAAAGAACGCTCTGTTATTTCGGTGGCCTGACTACCTCTATGCACAGCGGGACAAGCAGTGGACGTGGCCATGGGAAGTGTTGACTGCCCACGAGAGGGGCCAGCTGTAGACCCTGAAAATTCATCGCAACATTCTGGGAGAGCTGCGTGGACCACAGAGTTATGGCGAGTTCCCTCCACGAGTTATCTTCTCATCACCGTTCCTAGGTCCCCTGCCTTCTGCTCGACTTCTAGGCTTTCCTGGTTCAATAAAAGCAACACCTGTTTCACTGAAGTTGCCAAGCGAGCGCCCTTAAGCTGTGCTGACTTAAAAACCATTTTCAGCAAGACCGAAGCTCTTGTGCTTCTCCGACAGCTCCCAGCGCTCACCTGGTCCGGCTCCCACCAGGCCCACCCGGGGGCTTCTCTCCGGTCCGGAGCCAGGGCGGGAGGGAGCTTTCCCTACAAAACGGCAGTGGCTGCGGCAGCCGCTGGGCGGCCCTGCGCCGTGTGCAGAGATGATGTCCGGTCTGGGGAGCAGGATGCACGCCCAGCCCTCTACCTGTGCGGACCCCGAGTCCCGCCCTGCCAAACCTTCGCGCTGTTCCGTAGAAACGGGGCCAAAGGTTTTTGTGTCTCATCTCACAGACCAGAAATAGTCCTGAAAAATGAAGGTTGGAGAAAAGACATTTACAGGATAATTTATAGCTGGTGCTCAGTCTGTTTGCTGAGGCACTGTATCCGCACCCTTTTTCAAATGCACTAAATAAATGGGAATTTTCCGGGACCGCTTTGGGGAAACTCGGGGCGGGGCAGGTAGGGGGTGGGAGGAGGACTCGGAGACCGGCCCCGCCTCGCCCCGCCCCCTTCTGCGGCCCCACCCACTCGGGTCCCGGGCGGTTGACTGGCAGGGCCCGCGCTCCGCCCCCGTCCCTGATTGGCCTGCTGCGGCCCCACAGGCTGCCCCGATTGGCTGTCGGAACTCCAGCCGCGCCCGCCGGTTGGCCACCCGGCCGTTGCCCGGGCGACGCGAGTTGTTGTGGTTCCGCGCCGCGCCGGGAGTTCGTGATTGGCCGCGCCGCCCGCCCGGTGGACTTTGGCCTTTGGCGCCGCGGGAGGTACCCACCGGGACCCGAGGCGAGCAGGTGAGCGGGGCGGGCGGCCCGGGGGCTGGGCGGGGCGGGGCCACCCGGGGACCCGCTGTCCTCGGCTGTACACCTGCTGGGACGTGCACGCCCGTCCTGAGCGGTGACACGCCCGCATGTGGGTCAGGCGGAGGCGGACGGACCGGCAGAGCGGGCGCGGACCTGGCCTCTGCAGCTCAGCCCGGCGCCGTGCTCTGCTTCCCGGCTCATCGCGAACACCTGCCCGGCGCGTCTCCCGGCATGAGGAACGCGAGCAAGGAGCTGCCCGGCGCCACCAGCCGCTACGCCCCCTGCGGTGAGTGCCCAGCCGCCGAGCGGCCAGCCTCTGCTGCTGGACAGCTCCGCGCCCAGCACCCCGCGTGCGTGTGGATAGACGAACACGTGATACCCCCAAAGAAAGGGGCACCATGTATGCTCCTGTGCCCCAGTGTCAAAGCGAGGCTGAAAGGGAAATGTGGGGGGCGGGCGGGAGAGTCCTTTTTTTCTCATTTTCAGAAACAAAACGAAACAGAAAACCGAGCTCACTATGTCCCCTGCTGGGAGTGGCTGGACCCAGAAGCGGGGTCCCCTGCAGGTTGTGGCTTTGCACTGAGCAGGGTTTGAAGCTGGGCGGAGGGGAGGCGGAGGCCTGGTGCCCAGGGCTGTTTTGCCTTTCGTTGGTTGCTCCCCATCCCGGGAAGGTCTGGAGAGGGGGAGGCGGAGATCCAGGAGCTGGCTGCCAGCGGCAGGGTGGGGCGGCCCGCAGGCCCCAGCCTCCTGCTCAGAAGTGGGACAGAGCTTGGCCGTCATGTGATCTAGTAACCCTTCCAGTCCGGAGCTCTGACTGTGACCCCTGGGGGGTGGCGCAGGGGTACAGGAAGCATGGAGTCTCCCCTCTCTGCCCCAGGCTCTCAGCCTACCTGTGACCTCTGGGGCCTCCGTGAGCAGCCTGGCCTGTACGAAGCAGCGCTGAAATAAGCTCTTTAATACACGAGCATCTCACCTCAAAACAGCACGACGAGGTAGCGTTAACCTGGTTTATAGGTGAGGAAACTGAGGCACAGAGTCTGAGGATGCTGCGGGAGATCGCACCCCTCACAGGTGGCCCCACCCCTCACAGGTGGGCCCTCTGCCCAGCTCTGACCCCTGTTCTCTGAGGCCTCGGTGGCCAGAACAAGGGCCGCGGTGTCTCTGGGAGCCCCGGTGGGGTGTGGCTGTGCCACGCAGCTCTGTGCTTGGAGACGGGAGAGCTGCCGGCGTGGGTCCTCTCGATCTTTCTCTCCTTACTGGTACGGGAGGGTGGTCATAGAAACCCACACGGGAGTCAGTGACCTGGGGCCATACTCGTACTCATAACTTTTGAGTGACAGAAGCTGCAAGATGATTCTTGTCCCCTGTGGTCCTGTGTGGTGGTGACCGTGGAGCCCAGTGGGTAGGGCCCTGGCCCCCTGAGCTCCTTTGCACCCGGTTATAAATGGTGGACCCACAGCTTCCAGTAATGAGAAGAATGGGACTCCGTGTTCCCTGTGGATTAATTAGTAATCAAAACACAGAGAGGGAAAATACAGCAAGAACTGAGCGCCTTCCCTCCAAGAGAGAAATGATTCGGCCAGGAGACGAGCTGCATGCGTATGACGCTCCTAAACGCGCGATTCTCAGGGAGCTTTCCACAGCTCCTCACACCTCCCCCAGTGGTTCCCCCCTTTTCACAGCTGCGGTGGCGATGCAGCTAATTACTGCTCTTCGGCCATTGGCAAGACGTCCGTGTTAGACATTCACGTGCAGGCGGCGAACCCGGCTCTAGTTCTAAGGAGAAATCGCATGTCTGAGCCTTTCACTAGAGGACCGTGACTCCTTGCTCATGGAGTCCCTGTCTGCGGATGCAAATCGGTCAGTTCAGACCGTTTTCCTGTGTGCCTCCGGTACAGGCAGGGCTCTCCAGAGCCACAGAACCAACAGAATGTGTGTGTGTGTGTGTGTGTGTGTGTGTGTGAGAGAGAGAGAGAGAGAGAGAGAGAGAGAGAGTTTAAGAACGGGCTTACACAGTTGTGAAGCAGGCAGGTCCGATTACCTGCAGGGTCAGGGCCCCAAAGAGCTGATGCTGCAGTCCTGGGTCTGAAGGGAGCTGGAGGCTGAATTCCGTCCTCCTGGGACCTCAGTCTTCCTCCTACGTCCTTGAACTGATTAGGTGTGGCCCACCCACAATGTGGAGGGTGACCTGCTTTTCTCAGAGGCTGGAGATCTAAGTGTCACTCTCACCTTCCCAGCATGTCCATCCCCTGGTCCCAGGGACAATGCGACCTTCCCGGCATAGCCTTCTTCCAGGCAGGGGACCAAACCTCCCTGAACCTCCCGCAGTGACCCACCCTGGCCGCCTCCTCTCCCTAGACTGGTATTACCACCTTCCCGTGAAGCGGTCTGAGAAGGCTGTGGACGCCCCGCCCATGTCCCAGATCCCAGGCCTCAGCGAGCTCCGGGACACCCCCAGCAGGCACCTGCTTGGGACTCGGCGGTACTGGATCAAGGACACGGACTCAGAGTACGTGAAGCTGGCCAAGCAAGGCGGCCACCCCGGTAAGCACCCGGCGCTCAGCCCTCTGTCCTGTGGGGACGGCTGTGGGGCCGCCTGCCATCATCCCTCCCAATGGAAGTCTCCCTGACCGAAGCTGGTTGGGCCCAGGCTGTTGGAGATGAGGTTATGGGGCAGGTGGGGGTGGGTCAGGCCGTTGGAGATGAGGTTATGGGGCAGGTGGGGGTGGGTCAGGCCGTTGGAGATGAGGTTATGGGGCAGGTGGGAGTGGGTCAGGCCGTTGGAGATGAGGTTATGGGGCAGGTGGGGGTGGGTCAGGCCGTTGGAGATGAGGTTATGGGGCAGGTGGGGGTGGGTCAGGCGTTGGAGATGAGGTTATGGGGCAGGTGGGGGTGGGTGAGGCTGTTGGAGATGAGGTTATGGGGTGGGTCAGGCCATTGGAGATGAGGTTATGGGGCAGGTGGGGGTGGGTCAGGCCATTGGAGATGAGGTTATGGGGCAGGTGGGGGTGGGTCAGGCCGTTGGAGATGAGGTTATGGGGCAGGTGGGGGTGGGTCAGGCCGTTGGAGATGGAGGCTATGGGGCAGGTGGGGGGGTGTCAGGCCGTTGGAGATGGAGGTTATGGGGCAGGTGGGGTGGGTCAGGCCGTTGGAGATGGAGGTTATGGGGCAGGTGGGGGTGGGTCAGGCCGTTGGAGATGAGGTTATGGGGCAGGTGGGGGTGGGTCAGGCGTTGGAGATGAGGTTATGGGGCAGGTGGGGGTGGGTCAGGCCGTTGGAGATGGAGGTTATGGGGCAGGTGGGGGTGGGTCAGGCCATTGGAGATGGAGGTTATGGGGCAGGTGGGGGTGGGTCAGGCTATTGGAGATGAGGTTATGGGGCAGGTGGGGGTGGGTCAGGCCGTTGGAGATGGAGGTTATGGGGCAGGTGGGGGTGGGTCAGGCCGTTGGAGATGGAGGTTATGGGGCAGGTGGGGGTGGGTCAGGCCGTTGGAGATGGAGGTTATGGGGCAGGTGGGGGTGGGTCAGGCCGTTGGAGATGGAGGTTATGGGGCAGGTGGGGGTGTCTCTCCCCAGGGCCGGGCTGCTCTCTGAGAAGTTAGGCTCCGTCGGGCTTCCCGGCGTCGGCCCTGGGGGACTTGCCTCCACCTTTGCCTGATTCGCCGTCGCACACGGTCAGCGGCAGAGCCTCAGGAAACCGCCCGGGCAGAGTTCCCTGCCGTGCAGACCGGCCTGCGGAGCCGTCCCCGCGGTTGCTCTTGCCCCGAGCCTCACTGTCCTGAGCAGAGGGACCGGGGAGCCCAGCTGGGGTGTACAGGAGAGAGCACTCCCGGCTGGCTAACAGAGGTCGCTGACCGGGGGAGGGGGCTGCCCACAGCGCCCTCCTCACAGGCGGCTCTGAGGGTGCTGACCACTGTTCTCTGGCTGCCACGCCCCCCAGGAGGCTGTCATGGGGATGGAAACCAAAGTGACAGCATCTGGGCTGCGAGGTTAAAGGGCCAGAGCAAGCCCTCAGGGTCATGGGCGTGAAGCACCCAGCGCAGGCCGCCTCGCTCCGGCCGGGGTTCGAGGACAGGAGGGGTCAGCCGGCAAATCAGATTAAGGTCTGAGATTAGATCAGAGGATGTGTCCGCCGTAATCTCCAGCAATGGCAGTGAGGGTACTAACGGGGACAGAGATGAGCTAGAGAGAGGCAGAGAGAGAGGCCGGCGTGGAGCTAGAGAGAGAGGTGCAGGGGGAGGTGCAGGTGGGGGTTGTGTGATGCTGACAGAGCAGGGGGAGAGGAGAAGGCAGAAGGGAGGGTGAGGGTGAGCTGGGGATCTGGCTGAAGCCTGCAGCAGAACTGATACTATTCTTGTAACTATTCTCAGAGTCAGACATATTTAAAAACCACAAGTTAAACTTTTCTTACTGATGGTCAGAAGTCAGTAAGTGTTGGCTGCTGCCATTGTTCCCGGTTCTTACCACCCCTTTGCTGTCTGAAACCAACCCTTGACCCCGCCCGGCCCCCAGCTATGGGAAAGCCCTTGGGTGGGGGTGGGGAGGACGGAGAGGAGGCAGGGGGATGGCCTGGCCCGGAGGACTTCTCCCTAAACTGCTGTGGGGTCAGGGACAGCCCCTCAGAGGCCGAGGAGACCAGACTGACCGGGCTGCAGGGAGGGCATGGAGGCAGAGGAGCGGGCGGCCGCCAGCAGCCCCGGGGAGACCTGAGTTCTGCCCCCTCAGATGTCCGCCTGGAGCGACCACCCACCTGCGGGAAGGGGTGGGTGCTGGCGGGCACAGATGCCTGCTTAGGTGCGAGGGTGGGGGGGAGAGGGGGGGTGGGCAAGCATGGGGATGTCCCTCCTCAGCACCAGGCAGGCCCGCCTCAGCATGTGCACAGGGGGCGGAGGACCAGGCCGCCGGGTTCCCACAGCCCCGGAGCCAACCGGAGAAGTCAGCACCTAGTACACGGTGCCCGCCCGCTGGCCGTGGGCGTGCCCGGTGGGTGGAGCCGCTCACGTGCCTCCTTTGGTTTTGAGATCTGCTGATGCACTTGGCGCCGCCCGGGTCCAGGAAGGGCTCGCCCGTCGCCTACTCCATGCCCGACTGGTACGTCCACCACAGCCAGCCGCCCACGGCCAGCCAGAGGCGGTGAGTATCTGCGTGTGGTGCTGTCCTTCATCCTCACAGGAGAAAGGGGTTGAACTGATTTGCAGAAAACACCTGTGATTTCTGGCTTGACCTCGGGATTCTGGGAAGCCGGCCCTGGAGAAGGGCGATGTGTTCATTCACAGAACCTGGAGGGAAGGGCTGGAGGCCTGGGGAAGGAGAAAGGGTGGTGCTACCTGAAGACAGGCAGAGGGAGGGGGAGGGGCAGATGGAGGGGGAGGGGGAGGGGCAGGGGGAGGGGGAGGTGGGAGAGGAGATGGAGGGGGAGGGGAGGTAGAGGGGGTGGGGAGCTGTAGGGGGAGGAGCAGATGGAGGGGGAGGTGGAGAGAGGAGATGGAGGGGGAGCTGGAGCAGAGAGAGAGAGGGGGCGGGAGTGGGGTAGGGGGGAAGTGGAGGGGCAGAAGGAGGGTGGAAGGGAGATAAAAGGTAAGAGGGGGAGATCAGGAAGCAGCGGGCAGCTGACTGGGGGTCTCCCTGGGTCTCTGCAGGGGGCTTGCTGCCTACATGCCCGATTACATGGTTCACAAAGAGTTTAACCCCGACCTGGCCAACGGGAATTACGAGTCCCGAAGGGGGCCGTTCGACTTCGACGTGAAGACCATCTGGCAGAGAGAGGCCGAGGAGCTGGACAAGAAGAAAAAGGTGAGGGCGCCCTCACAGATGCCTCCGGGCGTGCGTGGCCCCTGAAGAGGGGTGGGCTGTTGCCGCTGGTGCGTCCCCGGTTGTCCGTGACATCACAGGCTCTGAACTTTACCCTGGGATCTCCTGAGGGGCGAGGGGCCGCCTGCCCTCGGCAGGCCTTGCGTTTCCGGCATTACCTCTTCCTCCCGGGAAGTCAGCTTGGTAGCCGGCACCCCTGCGGCCGACCTGACTCTCCCGGCACAGGCAGCGAGAGCCAGGGTGTGGTGCAGACCCTTGGTCGCTCATGGCTTGTCTGACCTTTCGCTTGTTTCCCATCTTGGTGACCGTCATGAAGCCACTGCCAACCTTTGCAGCCAGGCCGTGTGGACACGGGCAGGCCATATGGACACAGGCAAGGCTATATGGACACAGGCAAGGCTATATGGACACAGGCAGGCTATATGAACGCAGGCAGGCCGTAAGGACGCAGGCAGGCCATATGAAAGCAGGCAGGCCATATGGACGCAGGCAGGCCATATGGACACAGGCAGGCCATATGGACGCAGGCAGGCCATATGGACGCAGTCAGGCTATATGAACGCAGGCAGGCTATATGGACACAGGCAGGCCATATGGACACAGGCAGGCCATATGGACGCAGTCAGGCTATATGGACGCAGGCAGGCCATATGGACACGGGCAGGCTATATGGACACAGGCAGGCCATATGAACGCAGGCAGGCCATATGAAAGCAGGCAGGCCATATGGACACAGGCAGGCCATATGGATGCAGGCAGGCCATATGGACGCAGGCAGGCCATATGGACGCAGTCAGGCTATATGAACGCAGGCAGGCTATATGGACACAGGCAGGCCATATGGACACAGGCAGGCCATATGGACGCAGTCAGGCTATATGGACGCAGACAGGCCATATGGACACGGGCAGGCTATATGGACGCAGTCAGGCTATATGGACACAGGCCATATGGACGCAGGCAGGCCATATGGACACAGGCCATATGGACGCAGGCAGGCCATATGGATGCAGGCAGGCCATATGGACACAGTCAGGCCGTGTGGACGCAGTCAGGCCGTGTGGACGCGGGAAGGCCGTGTGGATACGAGCAGGCTGTGTGGACGCAGTCAGGCCATATGGACGCAGTCAGGCCATATGGACAGGCCGTGTGCAGGCCGTGTGGACAGGGGCAGGCTGTGTGGACAGGGGCAGGCCATATGGACACAAGCAGGCTGTGTAGACGCAGTCAGGCTATATGGATGCAGTCAGGCTATATAGATGCAGGCAGGCCATATGGACACGGTCAGGCCGTGTGGACAGGCAGGCCATATGGGTGCAGACGGGCCGTGTGGAGGCAGGTTTTCACTGCATGTCAGTTGGGTAAACACCGACCAGCTGGGTCATGGCACGGGCATGTTGAACTTCACGAGAAGTCGCCTCCACCGCGGCCACATCATGTTCTGGGCCCCACTCCCCGCGGCATAGGGCAGTTGGGTGCTCCACACCCTCACACCCTTGACCTTGTCTGGTTTGATCCATTCTGGCGGGTGCCTCCCATGGTGGTTTAAATGGCATCTCCTGGGACTGGTGATGCTCCTGCATCTTTTCATGTGCTCCCCCTCCCCCAACATCTTCGTCGGTAAAGCATCTGTCCCAATCTCACCGTTTTAATTTTTATTTATTCATTAAATTAATTAATTTAAAAAAATTGATTTCAGAGAGGAAGGGAGAGAGAGATGGAAACATCAACGATGAGAGAGAATTATGGATTGCTTGCCTCCTGCATGCACCCCCACTGGGGATCAAGCCCGCAACCTGGGCACGTGCCCTGACCCGGAACTTATCCGTGACCTCCTGGCTCATAGGTCAATGCTCAGCCGCTGAGCCACGCTGGCCGGCCGGTTTGGCCGTTTTAAAATCAAGCTTGTGTCATGGAGGCTGAGAGTCCCCTGTGTGTGGTCTGGAGACGCCCTTTCCCAGACCTGAGCCCGGCCTGCATCTCGTCCCCATCGGTGGCGTGTCTCTTTCTCCTCTTAGCATGTCTGTGGAAGGACAGAAGTTCTTGATTTGGATGAAGTCTGATTCACGTGTGTTTTCCATGTATGACTTTCTGTCTATGAAATCTCTGTCTGAGCCCTGGTCACAGTCTTTCCCTGGGACTTTGACTAAAAGTGTCATAGCTCCCCTCCCCCTCCCCCAGCAGCCGCCCTTCTTCCCAGCACGTCCCAGCTTTTATTTCGGGAGCACCCTTCCCATCGCCCCTCGTGCCCGTCACTGGCCGGGTCCCTGGTCCTATTTCTGAACGTCAGCCCCACCCTCCACGGCCCGGCTGCCCTGGTCCTCGGCCAAGGTCCTGCCGCGAGAGCGTCTCTCCTCTGAGCCCACCTCCGCTCCACCAGGACCGCCTGCTCCTCACCTGCTGCCTTCCCCGTGCCACAGCCCCCCTGGCGTTGCTGGGCAGGATCCAGTCCTCTCCATCAGCCACGCGTGCTCGGTGCCGTGGGGGCTGGGCTGTGCAGTGACGCACAAGCAGGTTCCTCTCGGCCCTGGCCCGACGGTGAGGAGCCCCCCTTGAGCCCGGTCCGCTCTGCCTCCCCCTCGACGGCTCCGGGAGACCCCGGACCCCAGCTGGGGCTGCCCCCTCCGAGCTGGGACCCGCCCTCTCGGAGCCCCTGGAGGACCCGGTCCGCCCGCTGTGAGCTGCTCCTGTCTCCCTCCAGCAGCGCTGTGAGCACCGTGGTCTCGGTCACCGCGATGTTGACAGGGTTGCCGCACTGCGTGGCATTGTGGCTCCTGTGTGTGTGTGTGTGTGAGAGAGAGAGAGAGAGACACGCTGTGCCTGCTGCAAGCCGCCTTCTCCCTAGGCGCCGGGCTGCTGAGCGCTTTTCACTGAACCAGGGTTTGTGTGTTTCTCTCCCAGGTGAGGCTCCCCGCCATTACCTCCAGGTCCCCCAGCAAAGCGGGGACCCCGCCGGGCCCCCGAGATCCGGCAGGAAGTCGGCTCTCCTTCCCTCCCATGTAAGTGCTGGGGTGCCCACGCTGTCAGCTTGGTGAAGTTTGGTCTTTGGTCCACGTGACCAGTGACTGAGGGGCAGCCACACGCTGGCTCCCGTGGCCGAGAACAGCGGCTCCCGCCACGCGGGGAACGTGGCTCTGAGGCCGCAGCTTCCCAGCCCTGGCTGCTGCCTGCTGCTCCGCTTCCCTCACAGGAAGTGCCTCTTCACTTCCCTCAAATTGTGCTGCAACTGATGGGCAGTTGTCTAATTCTTAAGAGAGAGAGAGGGAGAGAGAGAGAGAGTCCATGACGTTTTAAGGAACAATAAGCATCTAATTTATCGTCGGGATGTTTGCCGAGAACTCAGAATTACCATTAACCTCGTTGCTCCCGCTTGTCGTTAATTTCTCCCATTCCCAGGCCTGGTCACAAAACCAGTTCCCCCACCAACTTCTCCAAACTCATCAGCAACGGGTACCGGGATGAGTGGCTGCTGCAGCGAGCCGACGCCGACAAGAGCACCCCGCAGCCGCCCCCCGCACCCGAGTCCCCGAAGGACCCCGAGGGGCAGGATGCCGAGCAGCTCCCGGACCCAGAGGCTCCGGAAGGCTCTGCGGAGGCTCAAGGTGAGGGGCACCCAGCCAGCCCTGTGCCCGGGGCCGCCCCCGAGGAAGGGGCGTTGTCCTGGCGCCCGCCGGGCCCTGGCCCCACGGGACCCCACGGGACCCCACGTGGCCGGCCAGTTCTGTTGCCCACCCACCCTCTCTCCACTGTCGGGTCGGTACGTGAGCGGTTCCCACCAGCTGCTGTAAAAAGTGCACTTTTGAGCTTTACAATGGCCGTTGTTCCTGTGCCGTATCGTTGTCAGTAATGCAGCCTTTGGCGAGTTTTTTAAAGCCATTATTAGAAGCACTGATTCTTTTAAAACGTGGTCTGCTTCACTACATTGAACAAGAAACGTGCTTTGTTCTTTATTCCAGTGTCTTCTCCAACAAGTGAGTGTTTGTAGAACGGCGTTTGCATTGAAATACAACAGCTGTTGGGCACAGAAATCAAGGAAGTTCTTCAACCTGCAGCCGAGGACGTCCCTCCCCAACCGGCACGCACTCCAAGGGCGACGCTGGCCAAACATCCAAGTCCTACACACGTGGTTTGGGGCAGCGAGAGAAGAAGCACGTGCACTATTACAACAAGAATATTTTGTTTTGTTTTTATGCATATCACACAAAACACAGTTTAGTTCAGAGATGTCCACTGTGTCCCACACCATGTGAGGCGTGAGGGCTGCAATACGGAAAGGCAGGGGCCCAGGCCTCACCTGCACGGGTAGTCAGGGTTTTAGCATCATTTTTGTGCACAGTTTCACGTATAGAATTCCTTCGTCACTGACAAAATATATGACCTCGTCAAGAATTATCATTTAACATCGTGTAAGCTTATACACTTTCTTTAAAATAATTTTTTTATTGATGTCCAAGAGGAAGGGAGAGGGAGAGAGAGATAGAAACATCAATGATGAGAGAGAATCATGGATGGGCTGCCTCCTGCACACCCCCTACTGAGGATTGAGCCCGCAATCCGGGCGGGGCATGTGCTCTGAATGGGAATCGAACCCTGACCTCCTGGTTCATAGGTCGATGCTCAACCACTGAGCCCCCAGCTGGGCTGGCTTTCCTTTATTTAAAACTAGAGGCCCCGTGCACGAAATTCGTGCACAGGGGGGGGGGGTCCCCTCAGCCCAGCCTGCACCCTCTCCAATCTGGGACCCCTTGGGGGATGTCCGACTGCTGTTTTAGGCCCGATCCCAGGGATCGGACCTAAACCAGCAGTAAGACATCCCTCTCACAATCCTGGACCGCTGGCTCCCAATCGCTCACCTGCCTGCCTTCCTGGTCACCCCTAACTGCCCCCTCCCAGCCTGATCGCCCCTCACTGCCTCTTCAACTGCCCCCCACCCCCCACCCCCGCCAGCCTGGTCACCCCTAACTGCCCACCACCCCCCTGCTGGCCTGGTCACCCCACACAACCTGCTTGTTCAGTTGTTTGGTCGTCCCTCACTAACCCCCCTGCCGGCCAGCCATCTAGTGAGGGTGTGAGGGTCAGTTTGCACATTACCTCTTTATTATACAGGATCATCGGCTACATTGCTCCACTTCCCGTCACCGCTGCGCTCTGTGTTGCAGGTCCAGGCTCCCCTCCGGCCACAGGGACGCCCACAGAGCTCAAGTAACCGGAGCCCAGGATGTGGGGGATCACGTCCCGAAGGCTAGATATGAGCTGACCGTGTCACGGCTGTGTTTATAAGGCTCCGGCTCTACGTTACCAATATAGATTCTCATGAAATAACTCGTTCAAGCAGATTTGACGTCACTGTTGTGCAGGCGGCGCGAGGGTGGGGTTTTGCTCCGTGCATTTCTCTGGGATGCTAAGGAGGCGGCCTTTGGGGTGCCATGCCTCCCCCTCCCCTCCGGGAAGTCCCAGTGTCTGGGACCCACTCCCTCCCCATCACCAGCTGACATCACCCCGACGTGGGTACCTGTGGTGGTGACATTTTCATTGAAGGCTGTTGTTCAGACTTTAGCTAGAAGAAACTCAGACCCCCCCTTGATTGCTTCCTGTAATCTCTGCAGAGGTCATTTTTCTGTTAAAAAATTAATTCCAGAATATTGAGATGTACTTTATATTGAGAAAAGGATTAATTTATTAGACCTCAAAGTTTTAAACATTTAATGTAGAAGCACTGGAGCATTTGCAAGTTTTAAATGTTTGCTAATTTTTCAATAAACTGGGATCTATACTATTAAACATACATTTTGTCCTTCAAGTAAAAATGTCTTTAATTTCAACATTTAACTTAGTAGTCTTAGCAAAAATTCTTCAGTAGACTGGCTTCTCTTGTTTTATAAATGTTGCTGCTGTTTTTATGTAATGAGCATTTTTTATATTTTGTACATTTCATTCATTAGTAAAATAATCATTTCCCAATGAAAGATTGCCAGGAAGACAAATAAAGTCACAAATATTTTAGCTTCCTTCCTGGAGTAATGTATCATGCCCTCGCTCACCTGACTAGAAGCTTCAAATTAGTTTTTTAAATGCGATATTAAGTGAGCTCATGTGTCTACATTGTTTGATCAAACCGATGTCCCTGGGGAATATACGAGATGTGATAAAGTGAGGGTGGCTGTGCGATTGAATAGAAAGAATGTAGCATTATAATAGGCTCCTATTTTCCCTCTTTTCTTCCTCCTCCTCCTCCCCCCTCTCCCTCAGTTCCAGCCTCATTCTCAAACATCCCCACCCGAAGAAAATTACTGAGGAACAGATATCAGTAACATACAACTGTCTTTTAAAAAAATAATAGTCAACCTCATACCCATATGCTGGAGGTTTGGGGACATAAAGTTCATACATAGGGCCTTTATTTAAAAAAAAATGTTTTTATTGTGGGTTTTTTTTTTTAGAGACAGGAAGGGAGAGGGAGCGAGATATAGAAGCTGCAATGATGAGAGAGAACCATTGATGGGCTGCCTCCTGCACGCCCTACTGGGGATCGGCGTCGGCTCCTGGGCACGGGCCCTGCCGGGAACCGAACCCGGGCCCTTCAGTCCGATGCTCTCCCCGCTGAGCCACACCTGCCAGGCCCACAGTGACCAGGCTCTCACCGGACAAGGGCGTCTTCAGTGTTAGATTTTCCGGTTCCCGGGCCGCCTCTTGGAAACGAAAGAAACGAGTCCAGAGCCCCGGAGGCGCCGGGCCACCGCCGTCCCCACCCTCCCGCTCCCCCAGCGCAGCAGGCCGGGCGCCCTCCCGCCCCTCCCCGCGGCCCGGGGCGGGTACGTGCGGGGGAGCAGGTGGCCGGACCCGGCGGTTGCGCGTCTCCGCCGGCGGATGAGTCACTTCCTCTGCGCCCGCGGCCCCGGCTGTGCCCCCGGCTGTGCCCGGAGCGGGGCTCCCGGCTGCGAAGGTCCCCGGCGGGTCCCTGAGGCCGGGCGGCCGCTGCGCGCAGGGAACGGCGCAGCCCCACTCCCGCCCCGCCGGGTCCGCTCCGCACCTTTTCCCTCCGGCCTGTCCCCCCGCGGGGCGGGGCCTCTCCGTCCGCCCTGCGCTCCCGCCCGGGCGGTGGCCGCGGGGGTAAGCC
Organism: Cnephaeus nilssonii; assembly: GCF_951640355.1. Lineage (NCBI taxonomy): Eukaryota > Metazoa > Chordata > Mammalia > Chiroptera > Vespertilionidae > Cnephaeus > Cnephaeus nilssonii. Next base: position 961,294 of record NC_137083.1, read on the forward strand.
TCCCCCAGAGCGTCCGGCCGCCGGACCGGGAGGAGGGCAGTTCCCGGCGGGTCCGCGGGTGGCGGGGGGGACCGGGGAGCGGCCGGCCAGTCCCACCCGCGCGCTCCGGGAGGAAACCGGCGGCGGAAAGGGCGGGGAGGCCGGGGGCGCGGCCCGGGGGCGGGGCGGGCGGCCGCGGACTCAGACCCGAATTTCCCTTTGCTCCGGGTCACCTCCCGGCTCCAGTCGGGCGCGCAGCCTCCGGCCCCGCGTGTCCCCCCAGACCCCCGGGGCCCCCGCCCCCGCGAGTGTGTGTCGCCGGCGGCGCGGCCAGTGCAGCAGCTCCGCGCGGTGAGTGGTCCTCGGCCCGGCCCCGCTCTCGGGAGCCACGGGCTTCCCGGGAGGGGCTCGGGCTCGCGTAGACCTCGGCCATTTGCTGGGAGGATGTGTGGGGCGCGGGGCGGGGAGGGGCTGCAGGAAGGAGAAAGAGGGCGCCCGGAAGGGATGCTCAGGAGGGGGGCCCGCGGGGAGGGGGGCCCGCGGGGAGGGGGGCCCGCGGGGAGGGGGTCCCGCGGGGAGGGGGTCCCGCGGGGAGGGGTCCTGCGGGGAGGGGGTCCCGCGGGGAGGGGGTCCCGCGGGGAGGGGTCCCGCGGGGAGGGGGCCCGCGGGGAGGGGGGTCCGCGGGGAGAGGGGGTCCCGCGGGGAGGGGTCCCGCGGGGAGGGGGCCCGCGGGGAGGGTGGGCTTCCTCGCGTCCACCCGCAGCGGCCTCTCCCGTGCCCTCGGCACCCGGGGCGCGGCGGGGTGTGGGTCCCCGGCCAGGTTCCACCTGTTGGAGGCGGAGTCGGCAGGTGGGCCCCCCGCAGAGTCCCCCCTCCCCCCAGCCCACGCTTTCCAAACCCGGCGGGACGGGGCTCGGGAGCCCCTAGACCCCCGCCCCCCTTCCCCGCGGGGAGTGCAGTTGCGTTTGGGACAAGGCGGTTTGGCAGACCCGAGAGTCCAATGGGCTCCAGGAGGCGCCGAGCCCGGTGACAGATGGGCACCGTTCAGTCCTGGGGCGCAGAGACTCGACGGTCCTGGGTTCTGGGACCCACACGTCCCTGTCCCTGCCCGGGAGGGAGCGGTCCGTTCACAACGCCCCTCCGCGGTGGGCGGGCCTTGGGCCCGGGACCGGCACTGGGTCCCCAGACCGCTCCTTCCTAAGTCAGGGCTTGGCCACCCTGGAGCGCGGCTCGGGCCGGCACCTCCCTGGACCACCGCCTCCCTGGCCGGAGGTCGGCGCCTCGCCAGGCCCCTGCCCCTCGGGGCGCTCCCAGAGAAACCCCGTGTGAAATGCTTCCCGCCGGCCCCGCGTTTTCTGGTGGACTCCGGCGACCTTGACCCTGGACACGCCCCACTGCCCCGTGCGGAAGTCCGCACACACCCACCCGCCGCACCCCGCCCGCCCTCCGCGGATGCGCTTTGGCTCACACACCGCGTCCTGCTGCCCAGGGCCAAAGAGACCTTAGGTTCCATGCATTGGCCTGGAGCTCAGCGGCCAGGAGATGGGCCATTTCCTCGAATGGAAACAATGCCCCGCATCCTCCCAGAGCTCCGCTCTCAGGGTCCAGGGCCCCGGCAGCCTCCAGGGATTTCCTCTCTCGGACTTCCCCTCCTTCCCTAGGCCCCATCGCGGGCTTTCACTCAGCGCGGCTCACTGGGCACAGAGTATAGTCTAGGTCCCCGTACATGTAGCGCATTTCAGTTACAACGGATACGTTAATTTTTCTTTACTGTGGTTTCTGTCCAAGTGGACTGTTTTTGTCTGTCCTGATTGTGAAGTTAATACTCATTGTAAAAAAAAATAGTAAATAACAAAGTGACACTTCCAGCTTCTTCTACTACCTAAAGGCGAACCCTCGCCCCCCCCCCCCCCCCCACAGTTGAAATATGAACTGTGTTCACTCAGAACCCTGTAAACATCGGCATACCCTGGGTGGAAAGGGGCCCCTGTACACCTGACCAGCTCTGGGGAGGCCTGCCTGGTGCCCTACAAGCTCAGCGGCCACGCAACCACAGAGGATGGCGTGAACGTATCCTAAGGAAGCGTGGGCCTCTGTACAGAACACGCTGCGGAGCTGCCCGCCTCGGAGCGTCTGCCAGGCCCTCGGGTGCTGCCGCCCGGCAGTTGTCCTGAGTCTGGCTCCGTAAACTCTAGGAGGCTCGCTCTCAGGCTGGGCATTCTCCCGTCGGCGGTCGTGAGCTACTTACACAACGTAGCGTGCCTGTCTGGGTAGAACTTTAATGGGCGATGTTACACAACAAATGTTAACTCCCTTCTTATTTATTTATTTATCTTTAAATTTATTTTTATTGCTTTCAGAGTGGAAGGGAGAGGGGGAGAGAGAGAGAGAGAAACATCAATGAAGAGAGAGTCATTGATTGGCTGCCTCCTGCACACCCCACACTGGGGATCAAGCCCGCATCCCGGGCATGTGACCTCCCTGATCCGTAATTGAACCATGACCTCCTGGTTTAACTCCCCCTTTTAAAATAAAGGGTTTATGACGCCATCGCTAGCAAAAAAGGGAGGTTACGAGTTACCCAGACATTCCAGAGTTTTGTTACATAGATGCAAGAACACAACCGGCTCAGTTAAGATCATAGTTGATTTGTGTCAGGGAAGATGCCAGCCTAGTCTGCCCACCACAGACTGCTTCTTCACTAACATTTTAACGTCAGACCGTCCTCTGTGGTTACGTTAGGTCTCTGAGGGGTAGTCAGGTGGGCATGTGGGCCCTCTGTCCACAGGGGTCAGAGCAGAACCTGGCACGTGGCGTCCTGGCCGGGAGTCCGGGACCCCCTCCTGCTGCAGGGAGAGCCCAGCCCTGCTGCGGAGGGCAGGCCTGTCTCAGGACACGGGCGATCCTGCCCGCGGCGAGAAGTCTGAGCATCGTGTACGGTGTTGGGAGAAATGTTCCCTAAAACTGCTGCAGCCAGCATTGCCCTCGGTGCCAGGGTCCAGCCTCACCCGCTGAGCAGGAGGCTGGGCCTGGGCCAAGCTGTCAGTCCTCCGGGAAGGTGTCTCTCAGGACAAAGGGCACACCCAGTGTCTCAGCCGCAGCCAGCGTGCTCTCGGAGCAGACTTTACAAAAATACGTTTTTATTGACTTCAGAGAGGCAGGGAGGGGGAGAGAGAGAGAAACATCAGTGATGAGAGAGAATCCGGGATCGGCGGCCTCCTGCACGCCCCACACTGGGGACGAGCCCACAACCCGAGCATGTGCCCTGACTGGGCACCGAACTGTGACCTCCTGGTTCATAGGTTGAGGCTCAACCACTCAGCCACGCCGTCCGGGCCAAACCCTGTCCTTTTGACTTTCTGCGGAGACTCTTGCTCGGGCATGATTGTCGAACTCTTTGGCCACTGATTCAACTTAGAATCCCTCTCCCCTCCCCAAGGTGGGGGTGGCTGAGGGTTCCAGTCCTCCCATCACTTGCTTGGTTCTGACAACCAGCTGGGTCCTCAGGTGTGGTCCTAAGGTCACTTCATCAAATAACAAAAGACACCGTTCATAGCAGCACAATTCACCATAGCTAAGATCTGGAAGCAGCCTAAGTGCCCATCAGCAGATAGTGGATTAGAAAACTGTGGTACATCTACACAATGGAATACTCAGCTGCTGTAAAAAGGAAGGATCTCCTACGTTTCCAACAGCATGGATGGACCTGGAGAGCATTATGCTAAGTGAAATAAGCCAGGCACAGAAAGATAAGTATCACATGATCTCACTCATTTGTGGAATATAATGAACAACATAAACTGATGAACAAAAACAGATCCAGAGACAGAGAAGCATCGATGAGATGCTCAAACCTCAGAGGGAAGGTAGGGGAGGGTGGGGGTAAGGGGGAGAGATCAACCAGAGGACTTGTATGCATGCATATAAGCCCAACCAATGGACACAGACACCAGGGGGGTGAGGGCATGAGTGGCGGGGGTGGTAAAGACACATATGTAATACCTTAATCAATAAGAGGGAAAAAAACCCACCATTCCCATCTCAGCACAGGACGTGGTGAGGGCTTAGGAGCTCTGCCAGGGATGGGAGGAGGACCAAGTGTGTTTGTAATCCCCGTGGGGGCTCGGGCTGCTGCCCCTTAGGACTCGCTGGCCTCCTCAGCTCCCTTCACTGGGCCCGAGGCTGGCGTCTGCAGAGAAGTGTCGTGTAGATGCCGGGGGACAAGCCCGGGGAGGAGAGGAAACCGCAGGGAAGCCTCAGCTCCAGGCCCAGACCCAGCTCCAGGCCCCCCTCAACTCCAGGCCCCCCTCAGCTCCAGGCCCCCCTCAGCTCCAGGCCCCCCTCAGCTCCAGGCCCCCCTCAACTCCAGGCCCCCCTCAGCTCCAGGCCCCCCTCAGCTCCAGGCCCCCCTCAACTCCAGGCCCCCCTCAGCTCCAGGCCCAGACCCAGCTCCAGGCCCAGACCCAGCTCCAGGCCCCCCTCAACTCCAGGCCCCCCTCAACTCCAGGCCCCCCTCAGCTCCAGGCCCCCCTCAGCTCCGGGCCCCCCTCAGCTCCGGGCCCCCCTCAGCTCCAGGCCCCCCTCAGCTCCAGGCCCAGCTGGCGGCATTTTCTCCGCTTTCAGGCCTGGCTGAGACGGCCGAGTTTAGCTGGTAATTAGTTACCCAGCCCTTCCTCCACAGGCACCTGTGGGGTGTTAGCCAGGTGGCCCCGGTTTCTGACAGGTGTCTGGGGAGATACCTGGTTGGGAACCTGCCCGGCCTGGACGGGCCTGGCTGCTCTTGGTGACTCCACTCACCCCGTTTCCTGCCTGGGCATTGGGTGGCCTGGCCTCACTCCACTTGGCTCTAAGCTCGGTGTCCCCGCCAGGCGACAGGCTGGGGGAACCTGGAGCCGCCCAGGTGCCAGGCCAGGTGCTCAGGGACCTGCCGTGTCAGCTGAGTCCCCTGCGCGCTGTGGCCCAGCTCTCCTCCCTGCGGAGACCTGTCCTAGGTCATGTTTGGTGCCCCAAAGTCTATGGGGTTGTTCCCTCCCGGGCTTGGGTGGCGCGGGGCAGAGGACCCACGCACCAGCCTCAGTCCTCCTCCTCCCGGGGCAGGTCCCTGGGAGCGGTGCTTGAGGCCGGAGGAGGCCGGAGCGTGCTGGGAGCTCAGGCAGCGGGGTCTGCTGGGTGGAGGCCGCCTGTCACTGTCTGCAGGTTACACGGCTTCACTGGCGGTCCCGTGACCTTGGACCCTACCAGGGGTCACTGTAGTTCAATCAGTTCAACAGGGGCCCCTAGACTGAGGGGCTCTGCTCTGATGCCCTCAGCAAACTGAGCCGGGCAGTGCCTCAAGTCCCCGAATGAGGCCATGAAGGCAGCCAGTCTGCAGCTGGGAGCAGAGCCCCTCAGGAGCCCCTGCCCAGCCTCCTCTCGGCCCCTCTCGTCCCTCCCAGGCTCCCCGGGGCTGGGCTCGCACCACCTCCCGTTGACTTGATCTGTGCTCAGACGCCCACAGCGTTCTTGCGGCTCAGTTGTCCGGTTCACACGGTTCCCTGTTGCCCCCAGGTTCCTGCTGTGGCTGCCGGGATGGCCCTCCCGGGAGGTGGCGCAGAGGAGCCTGAGCCCCACAGGTGAGGCCCTGGGCGGGGTTTTGGGTGGTGCTGACTCTGAGAGGGGCCTGTGCGAGCGGACGCTCAGGACGGGCTGGGGACTGAGAGGGTGGGCGCAGAGCTGGGTGGAGGCGCGGTCTGGCCCGGCCTGGGCTCTGCGAACCCCGTGTTTAGTGCTCAGCTCTGCATCCCGTGGGGTTTACTGGACACCTGGACACGCTTCTGGAACTCAGTCCCTTCTGCGGGCACAGCACCCTGAGGTCTCATCACGGACCCGGGGCACGTTAGCCACCTGCTGGCGCTAGGAGCTCAGATGCCTGGTGTGAAGCCAGAGCGTCTGCTTGGCCCTCAGGTCAGCGGGCCCTGGTTCCACAGAAGCCTGGGCTGGGTCCCTGGGGCATGGCCTCCCTGCCCCAGGAGAGCGAGACACACCCTGAACCTGGAGACCCCCGGAGCCTGGTCAGGACCGGGCGGGGGCGAGCCGACAGGTGTGGTCTGGGCATCCGTGGCGACCTGGGGTCTGTGGTGACCGAGCGGAGCCCAGAGGTCTAACACCCGCCCACGGCAGCCGGCCAGCGCGTCCCCTTTTGTAGAAAGATCTTCCTGTCTCTTTAACATTCTGTGTCCGGCTTTTCTGTGCCAGCCTTTCGAAAGGTTCAGGTGTGCGTTGATTGGGACGCCGTCGTAGGGAAATGGGAGGGGGGGCATGTGGGTGGGAGCCCAGTTGTGGACGGCTGATGCCCAAGCCAGATGGAGGCCAGGTAAGATGGTAGAGGAGACGGAGCAAGAGGAGACAGTGATGGATGAGGCAGAAGGACGGGGTACAGGGACAGGTAAGGCGGCCTGGCGCCCCTTTCTGTGAGTGAGGTCCTGTCGGAACACCCACGCTCCCGGAATAAAGGGATGGTTTACAGTGGTCTCTGTCCCAGTGTTGCCTCTGCTCCCTGTTGCGGGACGATGGCAGAGCTCAGGCGGCTTGCAGACCAAAACTACTTGGTGTCTGGCCATTTCTTCCTTCTGCTCCTGCCCTTGGTGAACGTAACATTTTAAAAATAAGGTCAAGTTTATGTGTGACGTGAACTTGAGTTGGGTAGCAACTGGCTGCACCTTTTATATGTGATTGAGCCTTTTTAAAAATTTTGTTAATCCTCACCCAAGGATATTTTTCCCATTGATTTTCAGAGAGAGTGGGAGGGAGGGGAGGAGGGAGAGAGAGACAGAGAGAGAAACATCAATGTGAGAGAGTTACACGGATTGGTTGTCTCCCACACCCACCCAGTTGGGGCCAGGGATCGAACCTGCAACCCAGGGACGTGCCCTCGACTGGGAATCACACCCACGTCCTGTGCCTGGGCTGATGCTCCACCGCTGAGCCGCACTGGCCAGGGCCTGTGATTGAGCCTTTTGACATATTGAGAGATTCATCAATGGGCCGCCTCCTGCACGCCCCCTACTGGTTATTGAGCCCACAACCCGGGCATGTGCCCTGACCGGGAATCGAACCAATTGAACCGTGACCTCCTGGTTGATGGGCTGATGCTCCACCGCTGAGCCGCACTGGTTGGGCAGACCTTTTGATCCTGGCCACTTTAGGTTCCTTGGGTTGTTTCAAATCCACTCTCCAGACCGGGCCCTGGGTGTGGGGAGGGGAAGGGAGAGGGGGGGGAAGAGGGTAGACAGGAGGCGGGGCCTGGCGTGGGGGGGCCTGTCTTTCCCCCCATGGGCCACGCGCACCTCGTCGCCGTGCGGCCACGGGACCTGGTGCCCGGCTGACCGCCCGCTCTCCTGGCAGGGACAGCGACCGCCTCCTGCAGCTCTGCAACCCCAACATCGCCGCGCTGAAGGAGGACATCCTCTACCACTTCGGCCTCAGCACCAGCTCGCACGACCTGCCGGCCATGTTCGGGGACGTGAAGGTGAGGAGCAGGGCCTGTCCTGATCGGTCTCCGCCAGCCGCCCTGTCGGTGGCCCGAGTCGACGCCCCCACAGCGGCCGCTCGCCGAGCCACAGGCTGTCGGGTTCTTGCGAATTGTCCCTTGTCGTGTGTACCAGCCCGCGGGCAGCAGAAAACGGTCCCGGGACGGCCCGTTGGCCCCGCTGCTTGCTCATCCAGGGTGTGCTGGGCCCACACGGGGTTCCTAGTGCGTCTCAGGGGCCAGGGGACACGGCATGGTCGGGGGCGGGACAGGCAGAGCGCTGCGCTGCGTGTGGTTCGTAAGTGACACGCTCACACGGCCCTGCCGGTCCCCTCACCCGCCTCAGTGGCTTTTTCCTCTTCAGAGACTTAATTCTTTGACCATTAACTCCCTTAAGCTGGCGTGCTTCCTGGCTTTCCTTGTGTAAAACAAAATGAAAAGGGAGTTCTTACATACACATGGGTGACGGCCTTCAGTTCTCTGAGTCCCGCCGGTCCCTGGCCACTTCCTGTGCCCCCACCAGCCCCGGGCGTGTCCCACGTGTTGGCCATTTGGAGCTTGGGTGGTGGTGAGAGGTAGTAGACAGAAGCCCCTTTTATTTTGTTATTTTTTTAAATTTTCATTTTTTTAAATATGTTTTTATTGATGTCAGAGAGGAAGGGAGAGGGAGAGAGAGAGAAACATCCATGGTGAGAGAGAATCACTGACCGGCTGTCTCCTGTACGCCCCCTACCGGGGATGGAGCCCACAACCCAGGCATGTGCCCTGACCGGGAATTGAACCCTGACCTCCTGGTTCATAGGTCGATGCTCAACCACTGAGCCCCGCCGGCCGGGGCCAGAAGCCCACTTTGCAGATGGGCTGTGGGGCCTGGGCCGCTCAGCGAGGAGCTGGCTCCCCAGACTGTGAGCTGCTGTCCATGTGCTGCTCAGAGGCCGGCAGGCAGGGCCCCACCCGCCCCCGGAGAAGCAGGTCTGGGCTCCCTCCGGCAGGCCGTGGCTTTGCTGAGTGAGACCCCCCCAGCCAGGCCCCCCGAATCACCAGGAGGCGCCCAGACGGTCTGCGCGCTGGGGCCAGGGAGCTGCATTTCTAGCGAGTTCCAGGAGGCGCGGGTGTCGTGGGTGGGGCGCGGGCCCTGCGCCGACGGCTCTGTCCTCTGCCCGCAGTTCGTGTGTGTCGGGGGCAGCCCCTCCCGGATGAGTGCCTTCATCAAGTACGTGGCCTCGGAGCTGGGCCTGGGCCGGCCGGGCGAGGACTACCCCAACATCTGCGTGGGGACCGACCGCTACGCCATGTTCAAAGCGGGGCCCGTGCTGTCGGTCAGCGTGAGTACCTGTCCCCGAGCGGCCGGTCCTGGGCTCTGCAGGCCCCCGTCCTCCACCCACAGGCCTGTCGGGCTGGGAGGATGGGACAGAACCGAGGAGGCACCATGGGCTGCGGCCAGCAGTCAGTGCGGGAGCCGGGAGCGGGAGGAAAGCCAGCAGGTGTGGGCGGGGCTGTGCGGGGCTGGCTGCCGCCCAGGGCGGCCACGGCTGTGTGGGTCCCGGGGGACCGCCCTGTGCCGCCTCCCGCCTCCCGAGTCGCACGGTTTTGGTTTCTGTGCTGAGGTTCGTGCTCTGTGTCTGCCGGGGGGCGGGGGGCGGGGTTCGGCAGCACACGGGCCGCGGAGCCTGACGCCCCTTCCTCCCGCCCAGCATGGCATGGGCATCCCCTCCATCGCCATCATGCTGCACGAGCTGCTCAAGCTGCTGTACCACGCCCGCTGCTCGGGCGTCACCGCCATCCGCATCGGCACGTCGGGCGGCATAGGTGAGTGGCCGGGGGCCGGGCCTTACCTGTTCTTAGAATGTTACTGGTGAGCCCGGCCGGCGTGGTTCAGTGGTTGAGTGTCGACCTATGAACCAGGAGGTCAGGGTTCAATTCTGGTCAGGGCACAGGCCCGGGTTGCAGGCTCCATCCCCAGGAGGGGGCGTGCAGGAGGCAGCTGATCCATGATTCTCTCTCATTATGGATGTTTCTACCTCCCTCTCCCGTCCTCTCTGAAATCAATGAAAACATATATTTAAGAAAAAACAGAATATTACCATTGCTTCAGCGTTTGGTGTGCCGATGGGCTGGTCTCCTGCGTGTGCTTGGCCGCGCCCTCTGCCCCCCCTCCCGCCCCCCAGCGGCGGTGACACGGCTTCTGTCCTCAGGTCTGGAGCCCGGCTCCGTGGTGATCACCCGGCAGGCGGTGGACGCCTGCTTCAAGCCCGAGTTCGAGCAGCTGGTCCTGGGGAGGCGGGTGGTCCGCGGCACCGACCTGGACGCGCGGCTGGTGCGGGAGCTGGCGCAGTGCTCCGCGGACCTGGACGAGTTCCCCACGGTCGTGGGCAACACCATGTGCACGCTGGACTTCTACGAAGGTGCGGGAGGGGGGGAGGGCCCGTCTCCGACTCACCGGCGTGTTGTCCATGTCGGGCGCCACGCCCGCTGGAGCGGCGGTGTGGGCTCCAGGGCAGGTGGGCGTGGGGTCAAAGCACCCCTGCGCCCCGGCGGAGCCCCCCCGCAGCGTGGCCCTCTCCTCGTGTCCGCAGGGCAGGGCCGTCTGGACGGGGCCCTGTGCTCCTACACGGAGCAGGACAAGCAGGAGTACCTGCGGGCGGCCCACACGGCCGGCGTCCGCAACATCGAGATGGAGTCGTCTGTCTTCGCCGCCATGTGCAGCGCCTGCGGCCTCCCAGGTAGGCGGGCACTCGGCCGCCACCCGCTCCTTCTCCCGCCCGGTCCACCCTCCCGGGTCCCCACCCCGGCGTCTGCCTCCCGCCCACCCTGCCCCTGAGGCCTGCGCTGGACGGGTGCCGCCTGTGACGGTCACGTGGCCAAGCGCAGGGTCTCAGTACCGGGGAGTCCGGGCCACCAGGTGGGCTGAGGACGGTGGCCACCGGCTCCCTCAGGTTTTCCAGGCAACAGCCACCACCAGCCCCGCGCTGGGTCCGGCTCTCAGACTGGGGTTTGCATCGGGGTGTATCCCCCCACGTTCCCGGCCACCCTGCATCGGGGTGTACCCCCCCATGTTCCCGGCCACCCTGCATCGGGGTGTATGCTCCCCATGTTCCCGGCCACCCTGTATCGGGGTGTATGCTCCCCACGTTCCCGGCCACCCTGCATCGGGGTGTACCCCCCCACGTTCCCGGCCACCCTGCATCGGGGTGTATGCTCCCCACGTTCCCGGCCACCCTGCATCGGGGTGTACCCCCCCACGTTCCCGGCCACCCTGTATCGGGGTGTATGCTCCCCACGTTCCCGGCCACCCTGCATCGGGGTGTACCCCCCCACGTTCCCGGCCACCCTGCATCGGGGTGTATGCTCCCCACGTTCCCGGCCACCCTGTATCGGGGTGTACCCCCCCATGTTCCCGGCCACCCTGCATCAGGGTGTATCCCCCCACGTTCCCGGCCACCCTGCATCGGGGTGTACCCCCCCCCACGTTCCCGGCCACCCTGCATCGGGGTGTACCCCCCCCACGTTCCCGGCCACCCTGCATCGGGGTGTACCCCCCCCCCACGTTCCCGGCCACCCTGCATCGGGGTGTACCCCCCCCACGTTCCCGGCCACCCTGCATCGGGGTGTACCCCCCCCACGTTCCCGGCCACCCTGCATCGGGGTGTATCCCCCCACGTTCCCGGCCACCCTGCAGGGCCAGCTCAGTCCGGGGATGTGCCTGGGACTCCGTGGGAAGCGAAGGCGGAGGGAGGAGGAGAGGGCGGGGCAGGTGGCGGCAGGAGGAGGCCCAGGCCCTCTGTGCTCGCCACCTGTCAGCATGCCTGTGGGTCCCCACGGTGCCTCCTGAGGGATGGCAGGGTGGCACCTCGTGTCGTAGGCTGAGCTGGAAGTCCCGCCCTTCCCGCTGACGTGACCTTTGCTCCCCGCAGCGGCCGTGGTGTGCGTCACCCTCCTCGACCGCCTGCGCGGGGACCAGATCTGCGCTCCCCACGACGTGCTGGCCGAGTACCAGCAGCGGCCGCAGCGGCTGGTCGGCCACTTCATCAAGAAGAGCCTGGCGGGGGCCGCCGTCCCTGCCTCCCGGAGACGATGCCAATGAGACCGCCGTCCACCGTCTGCGGCCGCGCGTGGTGAGAGGGAGCGGCTGCGCCCCATCCCCTCCTCCGGCTCCAGGGCGCGCTCACGCGGATCGGCCTGATTTGGGTTTTCTGTACGAACGTTCCCCTGAAAATGGAAATGTTTCTGGGGGGAAACTTCAGACTTTTAAACGCTAATGGTTGTCTGATTTCACCTTGCTAAGCAAGAAGTCTGATTCTCGGCCCGAACACTCACTTCCTGAGGTAGCTGTGCAGCCGGCGGTCGCGAGAGCCGCCAACACCCAGAGGCAGCCCCAGGAGGCCGAGGAGGGCATGCCCCCGGAGCACACGGACACGCGTGTCAGGCGGACCCCGAGTGACATGGGTTTGAGCTGCGCAGGTCCACTCAGACATGGAGTTTTTCTTTTCTAGAGGATTTTTTAAAAAACTGATTTTTAGAGAGATCGAGAGGGAGAGAGAGAAACTCCGATTTGTTGTTCCACTTACTCACGCATTCATTGGGTGCTTCCTTTTTTGAAATCCTCACCTGAGGATGTGTTTTTGTGTTTAGTTGGTTTTAGAGAGAAACATGCCTCCAGTACACTCCCTGACGGGATCGAACCTGCCACCTTGGCGTGTTGGGGTGACGCTCGAACCAGCTGAGCAGCCCGCCAGGGCCAGACGCGGGCTTTCTCTTGGCCCACAGCCCATGGCCTGTGCAGGCTACACCCACATGGTTGGGGGTGACTGGCGGCTGGGGCTGTGTGGAGGGCCGGCTGTAGTTACAGGGAGACTCTCCACCGCGCGGGAGGTGGGCGCCCCTAACCGGTGTGCATCCCATCCCACTGCCTACACACACAGCTCGCTCCTCGCACACAGCCACGTTTCCGGAAACCCGTGTGTCAGCCTAACGATGCTGCCATAGGGGTCTGCTCCACACGCCAGCCCACGGAGCTGGGTCCTTGGGCCTGTGGGTGGGAATGGTCCCCTCGGGTGAGTCAGCCGTGGCTCGTGGAATCCACAGCAGAGTGGCCACTCTGGTATTGGGTCCTGTTGTGAGCACCGGAGGAGGGGTGGTTCCTGGCTGTGCCCGAGGCCCCCTCACCCCACCCTGTCCTGCTCCCCCGCCTTGTCTGGCTCTGCTCTGTCGGTCAGCTGTGTGACGGAAGGTGGGGGTGAGGGGGCGGAGGGGGCGGCAGGGCAGTGTCAGACCCGCAGGTGTTGCTGTGTGTGTGGTCCATGCATTCTATAGAAGGCCCTTCCCTGGGGCTCAGAGTCACTCCCAGCTGAGGGTCAGGTCAGAGGGTCAGATTCACCCGCCCGGACCCTCTGAGGAGGAGCCCCGCCCTCCTCGAGCCCGGAGGCTGTGCTGTGGAGAAGCAGCGGGATCCTCGCCTCCCTGCAGTGGCTCCGTTGCACCCGGCCAGGAGGCTGACCAGGAGGACGCGCCCTGGAGGGCCGGGGCCGTCCAGAGCCCCCGGGGAGCCTGTCCCCTCTAACCCCAGCCCGAGGCGCAGGGCCCGGACTCTGTCCTCTCGGCCCCAGGCTCCTGTCCCATTCTCCCTCTGTCCCCAACTCCCAAGTGCCCCACACTCAGCTGGGTGTTGCCCGTCAGATCTCAGCCCTGCCGAGAGTGGCCCCGGAGCCGGTGTGCCGTGGACCAGGCTCGCTTCTGTGTGGGTTGTCTTGCCTGGGAGGGGTGGGGGGCTCACCTGGCCTGTGGGGGCCCCTCCCACCCTGCCCAGGCACATGTGGCCTAGGAACCTGGCCCCTTCCTGGGAGCACGCCTGGCCAGCAGAGGGGGCACAGACACTGGGCAGCTGGCAGCATTTAAGCTGAAGGAGGCTGCTCCCAGTCGGAGGGCTGGGTCTCAGGTGCGTCCTCCCAGAACCTGGAGCTAAGGCGCCCCTAAGGGACGGGGTCGGGGACCAGGGGTCCCATGGAGGACCTGAGGCTCGAAGCCCGGCCTGCACCGCCCTCTGCTGGCCACGGGTGGGACGGCATGTCACCCCACAGGTGCTGCTGCTGTGTCATGGCGGGGCGTGAGGCTGTGAGACGACCTCATGGGGCCGGACCGTGCCCAGCACAGGGAGCACCTCTGAACAAAGGAGCTTGTTCTGATGGGATAGTGACACTTCTACCCTGACAACTGGACTCGGAATTTAGTTTGGTTACTAAGGTGACTCGAGGTGACCTTGAAAACGCCCTCAAACACGTGTTACCTGGATTCCTCCCCCAGGTGGGCCCGTCCCTCAGTGCACGGCGTCCTGGCCTGGTCCCGTCTCCCTCCACCCCAGTGATGAGAGTGGCCCCTCTGAGCAGGGTCAGGTGACCGTGACTGTCTCTCGCTGCCTGGCGGGTCAGAGAGAATTGGGGACAATATTGGGTTTGTTCTGATGGAACTAGTCAGGTCGGATCTGGGAAGCTGAGTGGTGTCTCAGGCACCTTGTCCTCCGGTCCGTCCTGCAGCGAAGGCAGTGCCCAGAACGGCCCCGGCCTAATGGTTGTCTCGCACCTTGTAATTGTGGGGGCGGGGGGAGGGGGGTCCCGGGGCGAGGTGTCCAGGTGTAGGTGAAACTGGGGCAAGGTGGGAGAGTGTGATTTAGGCCTCATTGTCCAGAGGGACAGACAGGAACCCTCCTCACCTACCTGCCCACTCGGGTGTGGGTGACCTCCCTCTCAACATTCCCAGTGGACTTATGAGGGTTCCTTTAATTTTCTTAGCTCAGAGGGCACCAGACAGCATGAGATGAAACCTCGTGTTTCTATCCATTTGTTGTCTTTGGAACAAATACGCTTTTGCTACAAGTTGGAATTATGGTTTTCTATTAGAGCGAGGAGACAGACTAATTCAGATTCATGAGAAGTTATTGAAATTAGCTGGATGGAATTTCAGTGTCAGAGAAAATGAGTTATTTAAATCACCCAAGAGGTTATTTATTTTTTCAGGATTTATAAATTACAATTAAATAAGAAACATTTGGGTCATGCAAGTTCTTTCAACTCTAAAACTTCTAATTGCTTTTTGCCCCTAATTTTAATAAAGCTTTTAAACAGAGACAAAGAGGCCATTTTACCTGAAATTGCTGAATAATTTACACTTTAATTTTTAAACTGCATTAGCATAACCTTTCAGAGGGACCAGCCGAGTGTGTGTATGTTAATCTCCTACATCCAAGGTGGGGCATGCTCATCCGGGGAGCTAGTCAGCTCTGACCCAGCAAGTTGGGTGGGTCTGAAGAGGTGCGTCCAAGCAGGGCTAGATGAGTGCGGAGGGAAGGAGACTCGGAGGTCCTCAGCCCTTCCTGTTCTTTTTAAAATTGATTTCAGGGAGAGGAAGGGAGAGACAGAAACACTGATGAGAAAGAAACATCTACGGGCTGCCTCCTGCACGCCCCCTACTGGGCATGCGCCCTGACTGGGAAGTGAACTGTAGATCTCTCGGTGATGGGACGACATTCAGCCCCTGAGCAACACTGGTTGGCGGGACTTGCGGTCCTGGATTTAGCCCGTTCTCTCCGCTGTGTGCTGGCCTCCTGGCCACCTCTGCACGGACTCCAACCTCAATGGAAAGCATCTAGTTGAGTGGCAGGAGAGAAGGGATGGGGCGGGGAGGGCAGCAAGGAGCGGACGCGGGCGAGTCCTGTGATCCCTGTAAGCCCACAGGAGAGGCCCTGGTGCACAGGCCAGGGTCTGGGGCGCTGACACCTGCCCGGCACAGAGCACCGGGGACCCGACATCGAGTGACCAGCTCTCCTTGGGGGCAGCCTCCGCGTCAGAGCGGGTCCCCAGGAAGTCCCATTCTCAGGATCCTTTCAGAAACGCCTGTCTGCCTGCTCCACGTTTCCTCCGGACCTGGGGAAGGTGCAGGCCCAGCCTCAGCCTCCCAGTCGGCCTCGCCTGCAGGTGCACACGGGCCAGCTGAGCAGCTGGGGTCTCCTTTGTCAGCTGCGAGAATCGGTCCCTGGGGTGGTCATGACCCAGTCCTGTCCGCAGGTGGAGGTCAACAGGACATCTACGTTCCCACAGTCCTGAAGCTGGTTCTGATGCATGCAATCATGTACATGCATGCAAACTGGCTGGTATAGACCGAAATGGGAGCACCCCATGACTGGGGATTTTCCTAACACTGGTTTTTAGAAATAATGACAGTCTCCCATGATGGGAAGTGCTGTTCATGTTACCTGACAAGGGCCAGGTGTGTTACCTGCAAAGGGAACCAGGTAGCAACACTCAGAGGACAGGATGGGCCTGGAGGAGGTGAGGCCAGGGAGACGGGGCGCAGGCAACAGCGAACCCGAGTCTGTGTGCCATGCATGCGTGCCCGCGCGCCCCCCGCCAGGCCGTGGCCCTCGCGCGAGCGGGGAAATGGGGCCGCAGTGGAGCAGCAGGTGAGCCCCGTCTGGAAGCAGGCCTGCAGGACGCGGCTGTCCCTCTGCGAGGCCTGGGCCGTTTCCTGTGGCAAAGCCATGGCGGGACCTCAGGGCGGGGAGGCGCTTTATGAAATGGTGACCACACACTCCGGTTGCCCAAGGATCCTCCTACCCCAGCGGGGCCCCAGGAGCCCAGGCGCCGGCCTCGGACGTGGTGCAACAGCTGCCGCTGAGCCGCCTCGCTGATGAAAAGGCGGGAACCACCTGGGCTCACTGGTCCGTCCCCCCACGAGCTGCAGAGGTTGGGCCGGGCCGGGCTGCGCTACTCAGGGCCCTGCTGCGCCTGCGCACCTCCCCGCCGCACGGGGGTCCCAGCCTTTGGGGCAAACGGTGAGGACGGGGCGTGGGAGGGTGTGACGGGGCAGCGCCTCTGACGTTGAACCATCGCCCCCATGTTCTCCAGAGCCAGACCCTTCCACCTCTTCTGGGAGGAGTAATCCCCCCAGGCAGCCCCAAGGAGGGGGCTCGGCCCAGTGTGCGCTCCCTCCCGGAGCGGCCCGCGGGCTGCCGCCTGCACACCCCCGCCCCAACCCCCCTGCACACAGCCTCTGCCCGGGACGGCGGGGAAGGTGAGATTTCTCAACAGACGCACAGCAGGAGGGACATCCGATGCCAGCTGGGCGGGGGGGGGGGGGGGGGGCAGTAATCCCCTTGCATCACCCACCTTTGCTGGCACTGACTAATGTTGACTAATGAGCACTCGCCTGGGCTGGGCCCGCGGGTATAAACCGGGGCTGCGGGCTCCCCCGCCCAGAGGACGGAGCTTCCCGCCCAGACAGCGGCATGTGGCCGGCGGGGCGCCAGCTCGGAGCCCTGGTCTGGAAGAACTGGCTGGTCCGGTGCAGGCACCGGGTGAGTGAGGGCCTCCCGCTCCCGGGTCGGGTCCCCGGGGGGACCTGGGGCCGGTGGGGCTGCCCCTCCCTGCAGGGAACCAGGAGGCTCGGTCAGTGCGAGGGGACCTGCCCTCGGGGCCACAGTGGCTGAACACGGGCCGCGGCATCTTGTCAGAAAAGGGTGGCGTGGAAGAACTCTAAAATTATATATATATATATAAAAAGGCGGGATGTCAGCGCGCCTATGGCTTTGCTTCTTGTAAGCCCTAGCCTGTGAGTCGTCTGGCCGGAGGGACAAGGTGGACGTTAGTCCTGGGCACTGCCTCTCCCCCAGTGCTCTAGGCTGCACCCAGGTCCCGGGAGGGGCGCCAGGCGGGCCGGGGGTACCGCTCCGGCCGGATCATGAGTGTGGACGCGCCTCCTTTGGGACGGAATCCAGGTGATGGGATCGCTCAGACCACACTTGTTTTTGCTATTCCTCACCGAGGATATTTCCCCTCCCGGATTTCTAGACATGGAAGGGAGGGGGAGAGACAGAGAGAGACACATCGATAGGTTGCCTCCCGCACCTGCCCCAACCAGGAGCCTGCAGCTGAGGACCCGCCCTTGACTGGGAGTCAAACCCGAGACCCTCCGCGGGCCGACACTCTAACCATCCAGCCGCACCAGCCAGGGTGAAGCCCAGCATTTAGCAGGTGCCCTGGTCGGCCTGGGTGCCGGCTCCATTCCCTGCCCGCCCATCAGGGACCCGTGCGTGGTCCACACAGCCTTGTGAGGCCGGCCTGAGGCCCCCCTGGTCCTGCTGCGGTGACCGTGCCCTTCTCCTGCGCGGTTTCTCGGGAACGGATTTCCTGGAGCTGGGTTTCTGGTGGCAGGTGAGGACACCTGTATCGGGGCAGGTCGATGCCCGTTGAGGGGCCCCCAGGAGCGTCTGCATGGCCGTGTCTGAGCAACCTCGTCAGCATTGGCAGGGTTTGCTGGGGGCGGGGGCCCCGGCCCTACGTCTGCAGGAACGCGTAGCGTATCCTCTTGATATTCCAGTCTGACTGGACATCAGTCTGACGCGTTCTTTCTCATTTGAACAATTTCCTGACAACAACAAAAAGAAAAAATGTCGTAAGAGGAAAAATAAAATGCATATTTTTAAATTTAACAAATTAATAACAAGAAATAACATAAAGGAAACTATAAAAGAACGCCTGCTGCTCAGAGTCCTCCTAGTTCTGCAGTCTTGGGGGTCTGATGTGGAAGAGAGAAGCTGACCCACTGCGGCTGGCACAGCCCCAGCCTGCCGTCACAGCGCAGCGCGGGGACTGTTCTCGGGCGCAGGGACTGTTCTTGGGCGCAGGGACCTCGCGCAGACAGGTGCCTCCAGTCTGCTCTGCGTCTGGCCTGTGACTGCCCTGGCCACACCCCCGTCGGACGGGCTCCAATTCCTTCTCCCACAAATGAGACCCGGAGCTGGCCTTTGGTGAACGTCTGAGGACTTGGGCCAGTGCAGGGGCCAGAGCCGAGTTTAATGCAAGGACGTCGTGTCCTCAAAATGCGTGGTCCTCTTCCGACTGTGGGTCCGAGGGGCTGACAATAAAACTCTGCTGGCCGAGTCTGACTAGGAACACACTGCTCACACCTCGTCCCTCTCCACACGAACCACTGGATTCCTGCTATCAGGGCCACTTCCTCTTAGACACAGATGCAAATGATGGTACCTTCCCCGGGCTTCTCCTAACCCCGGGCTTCTCCTCCCCCCAAGAGTTCTCCTCCCCCCAGGCTTCTCCTTCCCCCCAGGCTTCTCCTCCCCCCCAGGCTTCTCCTAACCCCGGGCTGCTCCTAACCCCGGGCTGCTCCTAACCCCGGGCTTCTCCTCCCCCCAGGCTTCTCCTCCCCCCTAGGCTTCTCCTCCCCCCCAGGCTTCTCCTCCCCCCAGGCTTCTCCTCCCCCCAGGCTTCTCCTCCCCCCCAGGCTTCTCCTTCTCCCCAGGCTTCTCCTTCCCCCTAGGCTTCTCCTCCCCCCCAGGCTTCTCCTTCCCCCTAGGCTTCTCCTCCCCCCCAGGCTTCTCCTCCCCCCTAGGCTTCTCCTCCCCCCTAGGCTTCTCCTTCCCCCCAGGCTTCTCCTCCCCCCTAGGCTTCTCCTTCCCCCTAGGCTTCTCCTCCCCCCAGGCTTCTCCTCCCCCCTAGGCTTCTCCTTCCCCCTAGGCTTCTCCTCCCCCCCAGGCTTCTCCTTCCCCCTAGGCTTCTCCTCCCCCCCAGGCTTCTCCTTCCCCCTAGGCTTCTCCTCCCCCCTAGGCTTCTCCTCCCCCCTAGGCTTCTCCTCCCCCCTAGGCTTCTCCTCCCCCCTAGGCTTCTCCTTCCCCCTAGGCTTCTCCTCCCCCCTAGGCTTCTCCTTCCCCCTAGGCTTCTCCTCCCCCCCAGGCTTCTCCTTCCCCCTAGGCTTCTCCTCCCCCCCAGGCTTCTCCTCCCCCCCCAGGCTTCTCCTTCGCCCCAGGCTTCTCCTTCCCCCTAGGCTTCTCCTCCCCCCCAGGCTTCTCCTTCCCCCTAGGCTTCTCCTCCCCCCCAGGCTTCTCCTTCCCCCTAGGCTTCTCCTCCCCCCTAGGCTTCTCCTTCCCCCTAGGCTTCTCCTCCCCCCTAGGCTTCTCCTCCCCCCCAGGCTTCTCCTTCGCCCCAGGCTTCTCCTTCCCCCTAGGCTTCTCCTCCCCCCTAGGCTTCTCCGCCCCCCTAGGCTTCTCCTTCCCCCCAGGCTTCTCCTTCCCCCTAGGCTTCTCCTCCCCCCTAGGCTTCTCCTCCCCCCTAGGCTTCTCCTTCGCCCCAGGCTTCTCCTTCGCCCCAGGCTTCTCCTTCCCCCTAGGCTTCTCCTTCCCCCTAGGCTTCTCCTCCCCCCTAGGCTTCTCCGCCCCCCCTAGGCTTCTCCTTCCCCCCAGGCTTCTCCTCCCCCCTAGGCTTCTCCTCCCCCCTAGGCTTCTCCTCCCCCCTAGGCTTCTCCTTCCCCCCAGGCTTCTCCTCCCCCCCAGGCTTCTCCTCCCCCCCCAGGCTTCTCCTCCCCCCCCCTAGGCTTCTCCTAACCCCAGGCTTCTCCTCCCCCCTAGGCTTCTCCTCCCCCCCAGGCTTCTCCTCCCCCCCAGGCTTCTCCTCCCCCCTAGGCTTCTCCTAACCCCGGGCTTCTCCTCCCCCCTAGGCTTCTCCTCCCCCCTAGGCTTCTCCTCCCCCCTAGGCTTCTCCTTCCCCCCAGGCTTCTCCTTCGCTCCAGGCTTCTCCTCCCCCCCAGGCTTCTCCTCCCCCCCAGGCTTCTCCTCCCCCCTAGGCTTCTCCTCCCCCCTAGGCTTCTCCTCCCCCCTAGGCTTCTCCTCCCCCCCAGGCTTCTCCTCCCCCCCCAGGCTTCTCCTCCCCCCAGGCTTCTCCTCCCCCCCATAGGCTTCTCCTAACCCCAGGCTTCTCCTCCCCCCCAGGCTTCTCCTCCCCCCCAGGCTTCTCCTCCCCCCAGGCTTCTCCTCCCCCCTAGGCTTCTCCTAACCCCGGGCTTCTCCTCCCCCCTAGGCTTCTCCTCCCCCCTAGGCTTCTCCTCCCCCCTAGGCTTCTCCTTCCCCCCAGGCTTCTCCTTCCCCCCAGGCTTCTTCTTCCTCCCAGGCTTCTCCTTCCCCTGGCTTCTTCCCTGGCTCCCAGGAAGCCCCAGAGGTTCCTGGCTCCACGCTGGGGGGCTCTCCACTCAGCACAAAGCCAAGTTCCAGCCACACCCCTCCTGTTAGAGAACCCCAGGGAAGGCTTTGTGTCTGCCTCCTGCCTTAGGGCCTGTTCCTCACAGCACCACTGGGAAGCCACTTGTTTTCTCTAAAATCCTCAGCCTGAGCTCCAAGGACCTCCCACCTCAGAACGTGTGTGTGTGTGTGTGTGTGTGTGTGTGTGTGTGTGTGTGTCTCCTTTTATAAAACAAACCCTCACATTTCTTTGAAGTTTTTGTCCCCTCCTCGATTCAGGTGCTAAAAGCCTACCTTGATGTTAAAGAATAGTTTCCTTTGGAGGCAGTTAACACGTTGCTCACAGTTTCTGTATTTTCTGAAATTGCAGAAAATGACATATCCAGCCCCGGAAGTTAAGTAACTTATATAAAAAAAAAATGGTTTAGTGTGGGAACCCCTTTCACGTCCCGCGTGGTTCAGGGTTCCGGTTCAGGGTTCGGGTTCTGGAGAAGGCCGCACACAAATGAAAAGAGACTGGAAAAGTATTAATTTGGCGATATTGGGGGCCAGGCGGGAGCCCACCTCCAGTGGGAGGACTACCCGCTGCTCTGGCCGGGCCATCCCTTTTATTGGGACTGTGGGATGCACCCATAGGCCTTGGGCAGGAAACGCCAATAACAGAGATTTACGTGAGACAAACAGGTGGAGGCTGCTTCAGCTAACAGGGTCTCCACTCAGCAGTGAGCCAACTAGCTCTGACCTTTCAGAGCCATGAAGGTTGTTGACTGATCAGTTTCCGGCAGTGTAGGTCTTAGAGGTAGATTTTTGCTGGTTTTGTATCATCACAAGTCATCAATTATTTGTTTTTGATTTGCTAGAAAGGTCCAAGGGTGTGAGCAGGACCCAGGCGTCAGAAGTCAGGAGCCTGACCTCTCTGATAGGCAGGTTGGAAAAAAGATGGAAGGGTGTTTTCTGACGAGATGCTATGGTTGTTTTGTGTGTGTGGTTTTTTTTTTGAGTGAAAGCAAAGTTCCATTACAGAAAAGCTCCCTGCTGCGGGAGGGACCCAAGCGGGTAGTAGTTGTGCATTTCCAAAAAGTAGAACAGCTTCATATGAGGGAAAAACAGGAAGTCTAAGCAGTGACAGAGTGGGGTTGGACGTGTTGGGGAAGGGTTAAAGGAATGATGACCTGTCAGTGGTTTTATACTAAAAAAGGTTAAAAATGAAGTCGCTGACATGGAATCTGGTGCTGAAAGGGGTGACTGAGGCTCGTTCACCAAAACCTTTCACGGGAGTCCTGGTAAGCCAACACATGGGCTCTCCACGGCCCGGCAAAGCCGTCGGTGGGCAGCCCCCTCCCCCCGTGGAGAGTGTATCAGTCAGCGCGGCGGTAACAAATACCAAGGCCACATGCTTGTGTCTCAGTACCGCGTGGAGAAGAGTTCAGCACATGCTTGTGTCTCAGTACCGCGTGGAGAAGAGTTCAGCACATGCTTGTGTCTCAGTACCGCGTGGAGAAGAGTTCAGCACATGCTTGTGTCTCAGTACCGCGTGGAGAAGAGTTCAGCACATGCTTCTGTCTCAGTACCGCGTGGAGAAGAGTTCAGCCCAGGTGGGGGGGGGGGGGGGCTGGGTTCCTCCTGAGCCTCCGGTGAGTTCTCACGGTCTTCCCTGTGTTTGTCTGTGTCCTAATTTCTCCTTATTTTTTTTCTGACACTCAGTTTTACTCAACTATTTGGGGAAAATGCAGTCTTTTTTTAAAATCCTCACCCAAGAATATTTTTTCCATTGTTTTTGTTTGTTTGTTTTTAATAGGGAGAGTGGAGGGAGAGGGAGAGACAGAGGTGAGATACAGAGGGAGAGAAGCATTGATGTGAGAGAGACACATCGATTAGTTGCCTACTGTTCACACCCCGACTGGGAACGGGACTGAGCCCGCAACCAAGGTATGTGCCCTTGACTGGCAATTGAACCCGAAACCCTGCAGTCTGTGGGCCAGTGCTCTAACAACGGAGAAAACAGAATTCCTTTTATGTGAAAACAGATTGTTACAGCGGCAGATGGGAAGCTCGGGTTTTTAAAGGACAAAGCAGGCATCAGGTTTCTCCTCTTACGGGAAGCAGTCCGCCTGGACGAGGCCCACCTGCTGCCTGGGACCTCATCCTAACTAAGCACCTGCGAGCCCTGTTTCCCCTCAGGTGGTGATCTGAGGTCAGGGGTCAGGGCTTCAGCGTGGGAATTTGGGGGACAATTCAGCCGTGGCGGAGGGTTGGCACCGCCCGCTGGGCTCTGTCCTGTGAGCCCAAGGAGACACATGCTCGCCCCCACTGCTTGGGACTTGTAAATGGTAGAGCGCGCCCAGGCGGCGTGGACCTCAGGGGCCACCCCCACCCCAGGGAGGAAGATGCTGCTGAGCCCAGTGGGTCCAATAAAGGGAGTCCCTCCGCATCGTCCTCCCTACGGCCACGTCGCCTTCTGTGCTCAGCACGGCGTGAACGAGGACCCGCCGCACCCGGCCCTGGGGGGGGGGGTGGCGGGGGTGAGGGGGGCTGAGCTGCAGGTTCGGGGCTCTCTGGTCGGACTCCTGTTAGTGTGAACCCACCTTTCTTGCCGTATTTTACAAATGATAGTACCTTCACTGGCTTCCCCTAAACCTAATACTCTGGGAAAGCGTCCTCTTCGGAGAGGTGGGGACCCCGTGCCCCGAGGGCACAAGGGGATCTCACGCCCAGTGCAAAGCCCTTTGTCTCCAAGGACTAGGGCCCCCGGGGGGGGGGGGGGGGGGGCTAATTACAGGCTTCCCGGCTTCCTGGATATTCTAGCCGCACCAGCCACCAGCGAGGCCTCCCCACCAGCTCCTCCCTCCTTCATTCTTTTACGGTTTTATTTTTTGCACCGAATGTTTTATTATTTGTGGTTTTCAGTTGCAACCCAAACCACCAGCTCCCTGAGCAACTTGGAGGATTTAGAAATGGGTTTTCCCTGGCCGGTTTGCTCAGTGGATAGAGCACCGGCCTGTGGATAAAAGGGTCCTGGGTTCGATTCCCGTCAAGGGCACGTATCTTGCTACTCCTCGACCAGGTCGGGGTGTGTGCAGGAGACAGCCAATCGATGTGTCTTTCTCACATCGATGTTTCTCTCTGTCTTTCCTCTCTCTTCCACTCTCCCTAAAAATCAATGGGGAAAAAAATCCTTGTGTGAAGATTAACAAATAAACAACAACAAAAAAATGGGTTTGAACTCCGTCTGTATGAAGCTTTGTTCAAGCGGAAGGAAAGTGACTTCGTCTGCAGGCCTGGGATCCAGCCGGGTTCCGTCACAGCTGGTTCGAGGATACGGCGCAAAGGCGCGCTGTCCTTGGTGTGCGGCATGCAAAGCGGCTCCTCACTGCTTGCTGGGGGCCAGGAGTGCTGACTAAGGGCTGGCAGGCGCCGCAGGGCGTTCGAGGGAGGACGGGCGTGGCACCTGGACATCTGGCACCTGAAGAGCCTGCCCGTGGCCTCTACGTCCTTTCCGCTCTCCAGTGACCTTCTCTGGGGCCCTGTCTCCAGGCGTTGTTCCCAGAGACCCATGGCGGGGATGGCGATGGCGCCTTCAGTGTGCCATTTACAAAGAATGTTTTTATTGATCTCAGGGAGGAAGGGAGGGAGAGAGAGAAACACCCATGATGAGAGAGAATCCCGGATCGGCTGCCTTCTGCACGCCCCACACTGGGGACCGAGCCTGCAACCCAGGCACGTGCCCTGACCGAGAATCGAACCCTGACCTCCTGGCCCATCGGTTGACGCTCAACCACTGAGCCACACCAGCCGGGCCGGTTTGCCATTTTTTAAGAGCTGGAGATACCGTAACGCTTTGCAGTTTATTCAACGGGAAGTATTTTATTTAAAAAAAACAACTTCCGCAGGTCCTTTGCCTCACGGAATTCCTCTGGCCTTGTGTCCTGTTCGTCATCCTGACAGCACTTCGTTTTCAAGAGCCCCCCCGGCACAGAGACAACTGTAAGTGCCTCTTCATTGCAGATCTCACCTCCAGAGAGAGCGTGCAGCGCCTTCCTGCTGCTCCTGGGACTCGGGCTGAGGGAGTGCACGGAGGGCTCCGCCGTCGTATCGCAGCGGCTGCAGTTCTGGGGGTCAGCATTTCCCTCCTTCCCTCCTTCCCTCCTGGGAATGACGGCCACTGTTTGCTCGCTCGGCAGACAGATTCATTCTTCTGACTAAGCTGACCCTCCTGGGCTCGTGGGCAGCTGTCCACCAGCTTCTGTGGGCCACGCCGTGTGGATGAGTGGCTTCCAGATTCCCTACGTATGTGTGTGTGTGTGTGTGTGTGTGTGTGTGTGTGTGTGTGTGTGAGAGAGAGAGAGAGAGTGAAAGGCAGGGGGCGGAGTGTGTGCCAAGGGGGGTGGGGAGGGGAACGTGAGCAGCACTTGACTGAGGTGGCTTATTGGGGCCACGTTAGTCCTGAAAACCTAGGGTTCTGTCCAGTTTTTCTAAACTTCTTTGTTTTATATGATCTTTAACAGCTACACTTAAACATTTAAGAATACAAGGGGCGTTAGACTTCAAAATTTTGCCCAAATTAAAAACCCCTCCCCTCCCCTCCCCTCCCCCCCTCCCCCCGTCCCCTCCCCTCCGTCTGAGTGTTCAGTCCTCCTTTACGGGAACAGCAGCATTAGTTAGGCGATGGCATGATATGACAGGTTACTCTTCTGATTCTAACTCAGTAGCGTTGCATTTCTGCTGCCAGTTGCCTCGGTCATCTCCTTGTGCCCGCCTCCAGGTTACTTGCAGCCCCGGGACCTGCCCAGCCGGGGTGTTCTCCCTTTTGTGCGGGGCCTCCTCTGCAACACCGGGGCGCGGTGCCGGAACACGAGCGACACGGGGCCCACAGAGCACCGTCTCCGGTAAGACACAGCATCCTCTTCGGAGCCAGGGGAAGCGGGGGCTAGAACAGGCGCCAGGCTTTTAGGAACACCTCCCTCATTTGGGGCAGGTCAGAGGTCACGGAAGGCACAGAAGGTAGAGTTACAAGGGAAACGTCTTTATTAAGTTCAGACTCACACGACAATGCCTTCCCACCGTGAGTAGCTGCCGGCTGTTTCAAGAACCACAGTGATTGCTGAGTAACTAGCAAAAGCCATTTGCAGCAAAGGTTTGTTTTCTGCGGTTCAGACTGGCTTCAGAGTGACTTGCTTAGCTAACTGTTCGTGCTGGCGCCCGTGTTTGTCTGCGCCCCCCGGGGTGGTGGTTGGCCGCGCCCCTGCTGCCCACCGCTGAGGCCACGTGAACACAGGGACCGCCGAGCTTTCTTCTCGGCCTGGCCCGCCCTTCACCAGGCGACAGGCGTGCAGCTCTGACCCCCACCCAGGCCGCACCTGTGGTGCCTGTGGCGTCAAACACCAAACAGAGAAAGAGCGGGAAGTCCTTCATGGAACCAGAGTCAAAGGCGTTCACTGCGAGGTCCTGAGGGTCTGGAAGCCTCTGTGGGGGGTGGGCGTGGGGAGCGGCTGGCTCATCGCCGCGGTTTGAACTTACTGGGTGCGAATGACCTGTGTTTTGGTTCATCTGTACCTCCTGGCATTGACTAAGCTAAGACATTTAAAGGTGAAGCATCTTTAAGTTACAAGAAGAAAATGAGATGTTTCCAGGTAATTTTGGACAGCCTGGAACACTATTTATAAATGGCGCTTATATTTTTTGGGATCGGTATTATGTATAAAAGCATTATGCAAAGAACATCATTTGGAAATAGTCTGAAAGCATAACCCCAAGACAGTCAGGGTCTTCTTGTGTGTGTGGAGGAGGAAGTGTTAACGTAAAAACATTCAAACCTGTGAAGAATTCCTGTGAGTTTATTTGAGCCAAGCTGTCGACAATTGCTGGGAAGTAGTATCTCAACGGGTTGGGATGGTGCTCCGGAGAATGGCGGGTTTTCATCTAGTTTTATACATTTGCAGCCAAAGGAGGGGAGTAGGTGAGTTCCATGAAATCCATTGGTGATAGGTTAGGGAGGGGGGAGAAACCTCTGGGATTGGATAAAAAGTAAAATGATGGACACATGCTTAGGTGGGTGCAGGGACAATTAACATAACAATGAAGGGATTTGTGGTCTCTGTCCTGGCGCCCAGGCACATTAGGCTGTGCCCCAAGGGGTCCGGAAAGGGAGGTTACAAGTTACCCAGACATTTCCAGGGTATGTTATCACAGATGCAAAAAGACAGATAGGCTCAGTTAAGGTAAAGGTTGACCTTGTCAGGGAAGATACCGGCCTAGGAGGTGACTGCCCACCATCACTGCGTTTAGTTAAATTCCAGACCATCCTTTGTGGTGACTTTAGGTCTGAGTTAGCAAGACGGCCACGCAGGCCTCCCCTGAGCTGTCAGGTGAGCATGTGGCCCCTTCGTCACTGCAGCACAGAATCCTCTCGGGGCTGGAGGCTCTCCGGCATTCCTCTCAGGCCTGCTGGTGTCCCTCCTCACTCAGAACAGGAAACAACGGGGCTTCCCACCCAGACAGTACTGGCCCCGTCACCTTCAGTTCTGTGAATCCGTGCACCCGCTTCACCTGTTCCTCAAGTACCTACTAACAGCGTCAAAATAATGAGTGTTAAAGGCAAAATAATTAGAACATATTTTTATTGATGTCAGAGAGGAAGGGAGGGAGTGAGAGAAACATTGATGATGAGAGAGAATCATTGATCAGCTGCCTCCTGCACGCCCCACACAGGGCATGGAGCCCACAACCTGGGCATGTGCCCTGACCAGGGATCAAACCGTCGATAGGTTGACGCTCAACCACTGAGCCACACCGGCCGGGCACAGGCCAAACAACACAGCAAGCCTGGCGCAGGGGGAGTTACCGGTGGCCAGTTCGCGTCTCTCTGGCTGATAGTAACCTATTTCTCCATGCCAGGGAGTCACTGTCCTTTTCCTCCGAGTCCCTGCACTTCAGGCCTCCGGTCAGCGTGCGGGACGCAGGGAGGACAGCGGGAGCTCGGGACAGGGCTCCCGGCCTGCGGAGAGCCGTGGGCTTCACGGCAGCGGCATCTCGAGGCTTTGACTGACAGCCAGGGGGGAGTGCCTGTCTCCCGGTGCCCGAGGCCCAGGTGTGAGAGGTGAGGGTGCGGTAGAGAAAGAGGTGAGGAAAGAGGCCCCAGGAAGAAGCCCACACACGGTCAAGCTCACCTCTGGCTTCAGACCCTGCCCCCTGACGGCCTTTCTCATTGGTTCTTACGTTGGTTCACCGATGAAGTCAGTTGACCTTGGTCGCCATCAACAAACATCCACTTTGTCTCAGTTTGCCGATGACCTGAAGGCCAGTTTCCATTCAGGGCGATTGAAACAGGATCTCGGCTCATTGAGTCTGTGAATTTCCAGGCCCTTTTAACCCCCCCGGAAAGTTCCTGGGGCAGAAGTCCCAGGGTTCCTCCCACCTGGGTGGGATGGTTCTGCAAATCCACGTCCCCTTCCTGGTTTTGCTACGGAGGAGCTTCCCCCTCCCTCAGCTGGCCCAGGAGGGTTTCGGGCTCGCAGGCCAGGGCCGTCCGGGGTTGGGTGGAGAGTGGCGTGAGGCAGGGCGGGAGGGTGCAGGTGGCTAGGGTCCCTGAGCAGAATTGCTTCCTCAGACCTCAGCCGACTTGATTTTAGTGATTTATTTTAGCTTGACTAGGGTGACCGTTTTATTCCTCACTTTATCCCTCAGCCTCTGTTTCATAATTTTCCCTATTCCAGGGCCCGGCTTCTTTCCAAGTAGCAGGATCCTCTTTCTCCACTCAGAGCGGCTAAGAATTTATCCTTCTTTTTTTAAAAAAATTGATTTCAGAGAGGAAGGGAGAGGGATAAAGAATTAGAAACATCGATGAGAGAGAAACATCGATCAGCTGCCTCCTGCACACCCCCTACTGGGGAATGTGCCTGCAAC
Organism: Cnephaeus nilssonii; assembly: GCF_951640355.1. NCBI lineage: Eukaryota > Metazoa > Chordata > Mammalia > Chiroptera > Vespertilionidae > Cnephaeus > Cnephaeus nilssonii. The sequence goes on from NC_137083.1 coordinate 989,697, forward strand.
CAAGGTACATGCCCTTGACCGGAATCGAACCTGCGACCCTTCAGTCCGCAGGCCGACGCTCTATCCACTGAGCCAAACTGGCTAGGGCAGTGGTCTGCAAACTCATTAGTCAACAGAGAGGCAAACCGTGGCTCGAGAGCCGCAGCTTGCTGACCACTGGGCTAGGGCAAAGCAGTTTTTCGTTTTGATGAAGTCTCAGGTGTCTGTTTTCTTATGTGGCTTGTGTGTTTGATGTCATATCTGAAGGCTTTGCATGACCCATGACCCCTGATCATGAAGACTTACTCCTGTTTCCTCCAACAGCTTTGCCGTGTGGATTCTCTGTTGGGGTCTGTGGGCCATTTGAGTCGACTTCTGTGTCTGGTGTGAGCGAGGGGTCCATTCTTGTGCATGTGGTTGTCCAGCTGGGGGTTACGTTTCATCTGTAGATGAGTTGGGAAAGAATTGATATTTTAACAACATTGAGTCTTTAAAAAATGTGTTTAAATTTTTATTTATTGATTTTAGAAAGAAAGAGGAAGGGGAGAGAGAAAGACAAACACGGGTTTGTTGTTCCACTTGTTTACACATTCATTGGTTGGATCTTACTAGCATATGTGCCCTGACCAGGGATCGAACCCACAACCGTGGCAATGCGGCCAGAGCACAACAGTGAGTCTCCCCGCCCAGGAGCCTGGTCTGGTTCTCCATTTGGTCACGTTTTCTTGACTTTCTCTCAGGAGTGATTTCGTACTCTTCGGTTTCACACACTTTCTGTTAAGTCTGCTCCTAAGTAGTTCATGTTTTCTGCGTTAATTTTTGTTAATGTGGGCAATCAGTTCTAGCAACTTTTCAACGCATCCCTTGGGGTGTTTTACGCACACGATCACCTCACCGGGAATGGAGTTCCGCTTCCTCCTCTCCTGTCCGGCTGCATTTCCTGTGTTTGTTTCGAGTTTGCCGTGTTCTTCTCCAGTGGGATCCAGGCCTGGAGAGCGGGTTCATTACTAGTTTGAGGGCCGAGAAAGAAGTCCCGTCACCTGCCAGGGGCCGTGTCTCCGTCCTGTTCTTTCTACTCTTCACTGTTCTGCCTTCTCCCCTGGGAGAGGCCAGAGAGCCAGGCTCAGGAGGGAGGACTGGTTCCCCAGCCAATCCCGTCACAGCTCCGGGGCTTCCGGGCCTCCAGTTCATAGTGTCTGTCTGTCTGTCTGTCTCTCTGTCTGTCTCTCTCCCCCCTCCCCCCCTCCCCCCCCTCATCACCCAGGATTTTCTGCCACAAACATCTTCATTTTAGTAATAGTTCTTCATCCCGTCTAAGGACAAATGAAGGCGCCTCTGAAATAATTAGGAAAAGAACATGAAACCAGTTCCTTTCACAGGAAGCTCCCTTCCCGCCCTGTGACCTGTTGATTCCGTGGCTCCCGGGAGAGGCCCTGGTGTGTGTGTGTGGGGGGGTGGGGGTGGGGGTAGGGGGAGGACGGGCCTTTGGCCGCAGCCCCAGGCTCCTTAGGACACGGTTATGTTCACGGTTGAGCACAGGGTCTCGAGGGGTGGTGCTGATTTGTTGCTGTGCTTCTGGAATTCTGACCCACTCAAGGTGGAGGCCACGCCTTCCAAAGGTGAGGGGTGGGTGGAGTGTGACCCGAGGGCAGGCTCCCCTCCGGCCTGGACCTGGCTCTGTTGTGTCCGAAGGCAAGTAGAGGGCGACGGTACTGACGTGACCCTGGGACGCTGTGTCTCAGCATAAAGAAGACAGTGAGCGTCCCCATTAAATGGACAGAGGCCTTGACTATGCCACCTGCCGCGCTCCGTCCTGAGCTCCTGGTGTCCCGGTGGTGACCGCAGGCCCCGCTTCCATCGGCACCACGGCCCGCTCTCCCCCACTGCCTGAAGGCCCCTGGCTTCCCGCTCCTGAAGCCCCGTCTGCGCGTGCCCACGACGCCCTCTGACGGGGTGTGAGACGTGCAGACACGGAAACCACCTGGCAAGGCCCTGCCGTCTCTAGGAACGGGCCTGGGACGGCCTCCCTCCCGGGTCAGCAAGGCCTCAGACACAGAAGATCAAAGGCCTGGTTAACACCACGCCCAGCCCCCGGAGGTCTCAGCTTCCTTTCAGAGCGGCCCTGACTGTCACTGGGCCCCTTCCCACCCTGTCCTGAGGCCGCTTCCTGCTGCAGCCAGACCCGGCCATCCCCCGGGAAACCGTCCCAGCCGCCCCTGCTCCCGGGGCCACACACAGTCCTCCCGTGACGGGGGCTCTGTGCCATGTGGGCACTCTCCACACCCTACCACACCTCTCCCCCCCCCCCCCCCCCCCCACACACACCCTTAGCTCAGCCCTTCCCCACCTCTGGGCCTTCTGATAGTCCCTGACCAGGCCACAACCCCCACTTCTTCCCGTTGGCCGACCATTTTATTCTTTTCAGGTTTCAGCCCAGCATCACCTCCTCTCAGGCCCACCGTGAGCGGAATCTCTGCAACACACTCCCCTCACGCCCTGCCTTGTCCGATCTCACTGACCTGCCTCCTGCCGCTTACTTCAGCCCACAGCTACGAGGCTCATCTGTGCACCCACCTCCTGTCTCCTCCATACCCAGGACGTGTGTCTGCTCCATTCACTGGTGATTTATTCCCAGCACCGTGCACAGGGCGGGCTGCAGAACATGCGAAAAATAAATGGGAAAAAAAAGTGACTAATAAACATATAAAATGGTTACACTCCACAGATAATAAAGGGATTGAGAGCAACTTTCTAATTTTAAATTGGCAAAGGTTTTAAAAACGCTGATTTCCATTCCGGATGACAGGCCGCCGGTGGGAGTGGAAATGGGCACAGGTTTCATTGGAAGCGACTTGGTATTTGGCACCAGGAATCTTAAAAACGCCCAGGACACTTGCTCCTGTGGCGAGCTCTGCTGTGGTCCTCATTCTGCTTGCTTGGAGTTCGTCTAGGTTCCGAGCCACAGCTGCCCATCACAAGATCCATGACCTGGTCTTCTTGCAAGAGATGCAGGACCTGGCTGATGGCGTGCGTGAAATGATGGACAAGGCAACAAGCTTAAAACAGCTCTGGGCAGAACGAGCCAAGCCTCCAGGCAAGTAAATCTCGCTGTCAGCATCTCACCTGGAGACGGGCTTGAGCAGGGCCGTCAAGTCCCGGTCACATAACAGCCCTGCACTGCACCGGGAGGTCCTTGTTCGTCTTGGAATAGGCACGCCCTCCATGGATGAGGCCCAGCACCCAGAGAGGCTTGTGGAGGGCGAGCGAGAGTCCCACCTCCCCCGGGATGGCACACTGGGCACAACCTTCAGAGCGGCTGCAGCTCATCTTGCTTATCTCTGCGGATCCCCTCTCCATTCTCTGTCCTCTTGCTTTCTCCTGTCACTTGCTTCCTTTCTCATCCCCTCTTCCTGTTTTTAAATCTGATCCTGCCTTACACACACACACACACACACACACACACACACACACACACCTTGATCACTTGGTTCCTCCTCCTGGTAGACTTGAATGGGTCTTTCTATGTGTATAACACTTCAGTTATGATCCTTTATGCTTGGACCTCAAGGGTGGGGGGCAGACAATTGCCTGTCTTGACATAGCTGAGTTATTGCCTACAAATTTCATCAATATGTTGGGGTCACAGATATCCTATTCTCGCGTCCTCCTCCACCCCCAACTTTTTAGCACAACCCCATCCAGGGTTGCCAGGTAAAATACAGGACATTCAGTTAAATTTGAATTTCAGGTAAATAACAATTTTTTTAGTTTAAGAATGTTTTTATTTCCTAAATCTGGCAACCCTAAGAACCCACTTCCCATTTTTGTAACATTTTGTTTTTTAATCCTCACCAGAAGATATTTTTCCATTGATTTTTTTAGAGAGAGTGGAAGGGAGAGGGAGAGACAGAGAAACATTGATGTGAGAGACACATCAATTGGTTGTCTCCCGCAGGATTGAACCTGCAACCAAGATACATGCCCTTGACTGGAATCTAACCTGGACCCTTCAGTCCACAGGCCAACACTTTATCTACTGAGCCAAACTGGCTAGGTCCGATTTTTCTCTTTAAGTGATTTTTTTCTCTTTATAGAGTAACACCAGAAAGTGAAATAAAAAGTTTGGCAGAAAAACGAAGCAGATGGTGTTATATATTATTTCTAAGAGAGAAACCAGCACCTTTGTCCGGGGTGGAGCAAGGAGGGGCAGATTTCACTATGGACCAAATGCATTACCAAGGACTAGAACAGCTTCACACACAGAAGATGGAGTCCTTATTAGTAGGTGCTCTTATGGGATCATTCTACTTTAATGTGTTTTTCAAATGAGCTTTTCTATATTCTATTAAAGAGAGAACTAATTTTTTTGAGAGGCAATCTCCGGTTGATTTTCAGTTTGCCAATTTGAACCATTTCTCAGGATAAAAGAAAATCTCTACTCACAACACAACAAATGTCCTGGCTTTTTACACCAAGTAATTCTTCAGTTCTCTGTGGACACTCACTAGGTCTGAAAAATCACAATTTCTCGCCTTTCCTCTTCAACTTTTTCTTTCTTTGCTTTCATGTTCTCTGTCCTGTCTTGACTGGCCATAATGCCTGTGGAATGAGAGATTGATAAAATTAGACTTTTTATGCAAATTAGTGAAATCTGGTTTACCAATTTCCCCCAGGAATTTACTTTCATATCCATGTGTTTTAGAAATCGAAAGTGGCTGTTCATTCTTCATTCAGGCATGTAATCATATTGTGGGCCCACATTCTGTGTTGAACCATTTGATTTTAGAACTAAAACGGCCACTCAGCAAGTGCGTTCTGACTGCTGGTGGGACTAACGTGTCTGAAATCTTCTCTGTTGTAGGTTCTCCTTATGGCTCCAGCTTCTTAACAGTAAGTATTGTGCCGGAAGTTTGAAACATGGTCTTCAGAGATGTAATGGTTAGGCCGAAAGCATGGTTTCAATCTCCTGATTTTATCTTCAGCAACAGCATGGGACTCTGCTTTGGGGCAGGCACACTCCCCGAGGAGATGGGCTGGAAGAGGAACTTGGTCTGGGTCCAGGACAGCAGGTGCAGTGAGGCCTGGGGGCGGGACAGCAGGTGCAGTGAGGCCTGGGGGCGGGGCAGCAGGTGCAGTGAGGCCTGGGGGCGGGGCAGCACGTGCAGCGAGGCCTGGGGGCGGGGCAGCAGGTGCAGTGAGGCCTGGGGGCGGGGCAGCAGGTGCAGTGAGGCCTGGGGGTGGGGCAGCAGGTGCAGTGAGGCCTGGGCGGGGCAGCAGGTGCAGTGAGGCCTGGGGGCGGGGCAGCAGGTGCAGTGAGGCCTGGGGGCGGGGCAGCAGGTGCAGTGAGGCCTGGGGGCGGGGCAGCAGGCGCAGTGAGGCCTGGGGGCGGGGCAGCAGGTGCAGTGAGGCCTGGGGGCGGGGCAGCAGGTGCAGTGAGGCCTGGGCGGGGCAGCAGGTGCAGTGAGGCCTGGGCGGGGCAGCAGGTGCAGTGAGGCCTGGGGGCGGGGCAGCAGGTGCAGTGAGGCCTGGGGGCGGGGCAGCAGGTGCAGTGAGGCCTGGGGGCGGGGCAGCAGGTGCAGTGAGGCCTGGGCGGGGCAGCAGGTGCAGTGAGCCCTGGGGGTGGAGCTGTGAGGTCTGTGACATCAGGGTAGTGCTGAATCCTGAGTCTGGGTCCCTCTGACTCGCCCCACTCCCGCTGGGGCCCAGGTGTCACCCCTGAGGGGTCTTTGCGCCGGGATGGACCAGAACCAGGAGGGCAGGCGGGAACCAGAGGGGCCAGAGGAGGGTCGAGCACATTTACAGGCCGGAGGTAGGGGTTGTCGCATCCGCTAGTTCTAATGAGGGGTCTGACTGGGTAACCTGGGCTTGGAGTCACTAGAGAAGAAACCGGAAGGAAGCAGGACCCCGGAAGGAGTTGCCTCGCCCGTCATGGTGGGATCTGATTGGTTGAAGACATCACTCATTGTGCAGTTGGCTTTTCCTTCCCACCAGGCCGCAGTTCCAGGCACTGAGCGCGTTGGAACGGGTCCGCGGGGACCGGGCCTCCGCACGTTGGTTCCGCCCGGAGGTCCAGCTCAGCTCTGGGCGGTGACTGCGCCTGCGCCGCCGGGACGGCCTGGCCCCGAGCTGTGAGGGGCCGCCCCCTCCCGAGGACACTGAGGAAACCCGGGAACTGAGGAAGGGGAAAGGGGGGAAAAGGGGGGAAAAGGGGGAAAATGGGGGGAAAGGCAGGCAGGGCCCGGACCGTGAGCGGGCCAGCGTCCCGGGGACAGGACGATGTGGCCATGGGCGGTGTCCCGTCCCCGCTGCCGCCCGGCGAGGCACGACCTGGCGCCTGAGGCCGTCGGACACCTGCCCCGTGTCACCCGGGGCGGGACCCCTGGAGGGAGCCCGGGACAGGCCCCCGGGCGCCCAGGAGAGGCAGCCAGGCGGCCCGGGCACCCCGGCCTGAGGACCAGGCGCCCTGCGGGGCCTCCAGGGCCGCGGAGGCTGGGGCCGCGGGGCTAAGCCGGACGCAGTGGCCGTGGCCGCCCCTCCCGGACCCGCGGACGTGGGGCCTGTGTCCCGGGCGGCCAGGGCGCAGGGAGGCCCTTCCCGGACCCGCCCCACGGAGGGCGCTGCCGCCTCTGCCGCCCGGAGACAGCCACGTGGGGAGCAGGCAGGGCCGGGCGGTGTGACCCCACCGGGGCGCGGCCCTCAGGCCCCTCTGCGCTTCGCCTCCCGCGGGTGCTCCGCCCGCCCCGGCCCCGGCCCCGCCCGCGGTGAGAGCACAGCTCCAGCCTGGGCGCCCAGCCGGCAGCACGAGCCTCCTCTCCCGCCTCCCTTCTCCTCCAGGAAGGAAGCCTGGGCGCCGTTTCTCACCGAGGCTGTTGGCAAAACATTCTTTCAGCCCTAATTGTTCATCTTTTTTTGAAAAAATATATTTTATTGAATTTTACAGAGAGGAAGGGAGAGGGAGAGAGAGCTAGAAACATCGATGAGAGAGAAACATCGACCAGCTGCCTCCTGCACGCCCCCGACCGGGGATGTGCCTGCAACCGAGGTACATGCCCTTGACCGGAATCGAACCCGGGACCTTTCAGTCCGCAGGCCGACGCTCTATCCACTGAGCCAAACCGGTTAGAGCCATAATTGTTAATCTCCACTCGATATTTTTTCCATTGGTTTTTAGAGAGAGCGGGAGGGGGAGAGGCAGACATCTATGTGAGCCACAGCGATGGCCCTTGACCGAGACTCGAACCCATGACCCTTCGGTCTAAGTACCGAGCACTCCGGCCAGGGCTAGACAGTTTTTTATTTGCCTTTCTCCACACCAAACTTTCAGTGGCTGTGCCACCAAAACCCGCTCTTCGTGGGGAGGGGCGATGGGGATGTTGTGTGGAGGAAGTATTCCGTGTGACAGGGTGAGTCACTTAGGACCGGGTTTAGCTGCTGTAACAGAAAACCCCAGTCACAGTGGGTGTGCGTTCTTACGCCAACTCGAACCCTCATGTACTTCTAAGATCTACCTCACAATCACAGAAATGGGCGACCACAGCAGACCCCTACCTCTCTCCCTGTCCACGCTTGCACAACATTTAAAAGCCCAACCTCACAGAATCATTTTACATCTTACCTGCCAGGCCTGGTCTCTGCCACCAGAGGTTCTAGGTTCTTACACTTTGCCCCATCCTTTAACTGATGAACAAAAACCAAGAGAAACCCGTGGTATCTTCTTCCATCAGGCAGATCTCAATAAGACCGAGGAGGTGATATCGGCACTGGAAAGCCTTCACCAGCAGCCCCAAGTCTGGGACTTCCTACTTTTACTGCCCAGACTGGACGCAAGCCAGGTCCCCATGGACGGTGGCCTCCGCGGTGCAGCACGCCTCCTCCAGGCTGTCCTGAAGTAAGATACAAAGAAAGTGTAATGAATTATAGGTGTGTGGGTGTCTCCTCCTCACTTTTAAAGGGAAATACATATAACTCTTGAGTATTTTTAAATCCTCACCCAAGGGTATTTTTTCCCATTGATTTTTAGGATAGAATGGAGGGATTGAGGGAGGGTGTGTGAGAGAGAGAGAAACATTGATGTGAGACACATTGATTGATTGCCTCCTGCACGCACCCTGACCAGGGCTGGGAATCGAACCTGCAACCCAGATACATGCCCTTGACCAGGAATTGAACCTGAGACCCGTCTGTGCATTGACTGATGGTCTAACCACTTGAGCAGCACCAGGCAGGGCTCCAAGTAATTATTTGGTAACTAGAGGCCTGGTGCACAAAATTTGTGCACTTGTGGGGGCATGTCCCTCAGTCTGGCCTGCGCCCTCTTGCAGGCCAGGAGCCCTCGGGGGATGTCCGACTGACACCGAGTCAGGACAGGCTCCCGCCACCACCGCTGCACTCGGCAGCCGTCAGCCTGGCTTCTGGCTGAGCGGCGCTCCCCCTGTGGGAGCACACTGACCACCAGGGGGCAGCTCCTGCGTTGAGTGTCTGCCCCCTGGTGGTCAGTGCGTGTCATAGCAACCGGTTGTTCGCAGTTCAGTCGATTTGCAATTAGCCGTTTATTCTATAGGACAGGATAAGAAAAACTCCGGAGTGATGTCATCCCACAGCTAGCATTCCTGCATCTCCGCCTGCCCCTCATGTTCCTGTATAAATATCTGACATAAGTACGCAATGCTGTTCAGCACATTCTCCTTGATTTAAATTATTTAACCATTGACATTTCATATGTTCCAAGAGTCCTCAAATGAACATTTTCACGGCTGTGTGACATTTCTTTTTGGTACTATGCCATCTACCATAATGTACTTAGACTTGTGGTTATTTCTGAGTTTTTCACTAATGGAGATATGACACGTGTATAATAAGTTTAGCTAATGTGACCGTGGCTTCCCAAGTTGTTACGAAGGCGCATTTGTCAGTGTAGGAAGGTGGGACGCATTTGGACAATTGTTGGTTTGGTTTATAACTTACACATTTGCACACCTGGTGTGCTTCCCTTGGCATGACCCGTTTTCAGTGACCGCTCCTGTAATCTGGCGCTCGCAGTCTACAGGAGGCCACGGGAGACTTTCCTAACAAGGAGATTCAGGGACATAACCTCTTAGGTCTTTTTGGTCTCTTGTTGCTAAAATTCAGATATATTCCCATGTCAGTTGAATGGATTTTCAAATTTGCAAGTTTAAGTATAATTATTTATAAAGTAAAATACTGATCTATAAAAACAACATTAACACTACAAGCACGTGGACTCCCTGAGGCCTGTGTGTGTGAAGCGGTTTGGTAAACACGGTCGCTGACGGTTCAGATCCAAGGTTAAGACTGCGTGGAGGACGGTGCCAGGCGTCCCAGTGGGTGCCCTCCAGACAGGGAGCTGAGCACCTGACCTGGAGGCAGCCAGGCTGACTGCTCACCTCTTTCTGAGGTGACAGCGCTTTGCACCCTGGCTGCCCTACTGAGCGCTGGAAAGCGCCAGAAACTCAGGTTCTGTCACAGGCAGAGCAGGAGGTGGCCCAGGTGCCCACGTGTTCATGGGAGGGACTGGACTGTTACATTGAGTCCCGAGTCCAGGGCGTTGGAGCCACATGGAAAGCCACCACGGATGCTGAGTGTGGGTGGTCCACCACAGCGCAGGGGCTGGCACGGTGGCGGGGATGGACGCGTGGAGTCCGTGCCCTTGTGCCAGCCACCGGCTCACGTTGCTTTGCTTTTGTTTGGTTCCAGTTCCTTAACGTCTCTGGAAGAGCTAGATCGGCTGCCACTCAACCCTGCTACCTCCAGGGTTTCCAAAATGGTGCTGAAGGCGACCATTTCCGCGCTGACGTTCCTGCAGGAACACGGAGTAGCAGCCGCAGGTGCGGGTGGGTACCTAAGCGGTTACGGTATTTCAAGTGGTTCACTCGTTAAATTTATTGACAACCAACGGAGCTCAAGTGCCGTTCAAGTCACTTAAGCTATAAAGGCAGGAAGGAACAGCGGTTTCTGTTGAGAAGCGGTAGAAGGCTGAGAACGGGCACCGCTGAACGCACCGGGAGACGCCCACGCAGAGATGTCTGTGCGCCTTCAGATCTCCCGCCCGTGGAGCAGCCTCGCATGACACCCTCCACCACCCAGGCCCCCGTTCTGGTTGCCGGTGCCTCAGTGGAGGGAGGACCCCTAGACAGGAAGGGTGTCCGCTGGCCCTGCCAGAGGGAAGCCGGCCGCCGTGTTTACTTGTCCTCCTGTGGGCTGATCGCAGCAGGAAGCACGGGTTCTTACGCTCAGCACAGAGCCCAGGGAGTGGGGACACAGACCACCTCGCTGCATCCTTCCCGCGACCTCAGTTAACAAACGCGTTATCATTAGGAAGCTCAGGTCTGTGCGTCATCCAAATTACAACGATCCACTTACCTTACCATTGGAAACATTACAGTTACGAATGGAATTAAAATTAGGGATGTTCTATTAACTTTCAGTGAGTGAGAGCTAAGAACTATCACAGAACAGCTTCTGGAGGCAGCTACAAATTGTCTTCATTTATTGTGTCTCCAAAGGCGAGCAGAGGACAGTGTGTGAGGGGCGGGAAGGCCCGTCAGTGGCTCCAGCTCTGGGCCAGCCGTGCTCTGTTCGGGAATTGTGCATCGTGTGCTCTGAGCTGTCATTTAGCCTGACTTCCAGAACCCAAGTTGTCTTTCCGGTTTTAGACTGCTCTGACATTTTATACCCACTGATGGGCTGTTGTGTGACTATTCCCTCCTTTCCTGAATTCTGTGACCAGTGCCAAGTACTCTGGGCCTAGAGGTCAGTGGTTACAGCACAGGCTGGAGTCAGACCTCCGGGTTTGAATGGCGACCTCAGCTGGAGGAAGGACCTTCAGGGGCTCTGGTCTGTCCTCCCGGGAATGGCCTGTCGTGTTGCCGGAGGGAAATGCCTGGCCTGGCGCCTCCTGACACACGGCGCCGTTTAAACCTCAGACCAGCCTCTCCCGCTGATGCCACAGAGAGACGAGCAGCCGGGAAGCAAGGGGCCTGGGTCCTGGCCCGTCCCAGTGCCCTCAGAAGCTCCGATGTAAATGGCGTAGGAATTACTCAGCTGGAGACCACGCGGGCGGGTGGAGGGGGCTCTGTGGTGCCCCGAGCAGGCACTCGGCAGGTGGCTGGAGAGTCAGGATCTGAAACCACCTCGTCGCTGGTTTTCAGATGAAAATTGACAGAATTTTTAAAAATTTTTATTTATTTTTTTAAGGGGAGCAAAGTTTATGGGGAGAAGCCAGTCCTGGAAAAGGTGCGGCTGGGGTTCCAGGAGCAGCCGGAGTCCAGAGCTTCCTCTCAGTGTTACAGTTGGAGCAGTTTAGCACCCACGCTAATTAAAGCCTCAGAGGCCACGTGCGGAGGCCCCATGGCCATAAGCCACGTGGGCGCAGGGACGTGTCCCCGCCACAGGGGCGGACGTCCAGCCCATTGCGTGCGGGGAGAAGAGACCTTGTTGGAATTTACATGCTGTTTTGTGTGCAGTTGACAGAGATTTTGTGAAACCTTGGGGGGTGTTTTGGACTTAAATTTTGGGTGTGCCATTCTGGGTGGTTGGGCAGCTAATGAGTTTTATACCTTAATTAACTCTGATAGAGGAGGAACTTTTTTCCTGTGAGTTTCAGTAATTTCTGGCAGGACAGTGTGAAGACTCCTTAGCATTTTGTACTGTGAACATACTGTAACTTATTCCCCCATGCTAGATGCTAGCTGGGTTTCCACATTTAATAGTAAGACCAACACAGAGACATTACTGTACATTCTTGTTCTTCATGGACATGGCAGCTTCTGGAGGTAGATGTTTAGAAGTGAAATTATCGGGTCCTGTGATTGAATTTCACAAAGTTCTTGAGCTACGTTGTCAGATGGCCCTTAGAGATCTGCAGCCATTCCCGCCGGGAGCGGGCGCCCCTCCCCACGCTGCAGCACCCAGGGCCAGCTTCCGTTTGCTTCTCCTACTGGATCGTCCCAAGGGCATTTGGTCCTTTGAAAGTGAAGGTGCTGTTCTCTGAACTGCTGCAGACACGCCACCTGCCAGGGCTGAGAGATTGACCTGTCACCCCGGCTGTCTCGCAGAGTCGGGGCGCAGCCTGTCCCTGCGCAGCCTGCTGCGGGCCCCGCAGGAGGTCCGGGCGGACCTGCAGTCCCGATTTGGATTTGATGACCTTCATGCGGAACAAATCCTGAATTACTCAGCTGAACTGAAAGAGGTACGCACGCTTCCTGCTTCTCTCGCACTTGGGTTTCTCCTTGAGAGACCGGGAATCGCTTGGGCAGGCTGGGCGGTGCAAGGACATTTTAAGCGACACTTTATCAACGTGTTACTTCTTCGTTAAGCCAATGCCAGCCTTTCCTTTAGCGAGACTGCGGTGATATTTTTAGAAGAGAAACATTCTAGAAAAAGAAAGCTTGACTGCTAAGTATTATTCATGTCATTGCCAGATTCCCACAGACAGCTCATTGGAGCGGATGGTGTGCTCAGCCTTGTCCCGAGCCTCCGAGGACGAAGCTGACGGAGAGGGTCACCCTGGAGACTGTCACACCCGCTGGTCAGCAGCCAAAACCTACCTGGTCCACGTGGTCAGCTGGCTGCAGGTCTACAAACAGGTGCTGTGCCCATCGGGGCGCCCCTGTGTGCCTGCGCGGGTTCAAGCGCGTCACCTCCATCCCACTCCTCCCACATCCTCCTCTGGTTGATGTGTGACTTTGTTGTGGTGGGAACGCTTCACAGAGCGCTACGCCCTGCGCGAAGGGTCAAGTGCCCAGAGCAGCAGTGACTGCGGGCGCAACGCTGGGAGCAGGTCTAGCTGTTCACCCTGGCCATCCCCATCCCCACCTCTCCGTGCCCCGTGTCCTTCCAGGAAAGGCCCTGGGCCCTCCGTCCTGGCCACCTGTGCCCTCCTCCCTGTGCCCACGGCCTGGGCTCGCTGCCCCTCAGCACAGATGCCCCCGGGAAGTCTGTCTTGGACTTCATGCAGCTGCAAGAACCATGGTCTGTTTTTGTCATCACAGCCCCCACCACACGCTTTCCTCCAAGGACACACATCTTTAACTTTTCTTCCTAATACGTGTCATGAATAAAGGTCAAAACCTCCAATAGTAGACCAGACATTTTAAAGCTGCAGATGGTATTGTCCACTTGGTGGCACTAAGTATGTCTGGCAGTAAAATGATCAGGAGACAGAGCCACCTGCCCAGCATCAGCATGGTCAGGTCGACGCCTTGCTCAGTGCATTATCCGGGTACCTGACTGCTGGGTAGTCAGGGTTACCTCGCACACAGATCCTTGTCACGTGCTCCCTGCCTTCCGTGATTGCGCGTGAACGATCTGTTTTGATGCCGTGTGGAGCCACAGCACTGATTGCCTTTGGCTTTGTCATCCCGAGGCCTGTGACGTCCAGTGCATTTGTGACTGGGTGTAATTATGACCTCAATTTAAAGACAGGACTGTATTTATACTGTCTCCAACATGTCAGCTTAGTGTGGGGCATATTTCACTTGTTTAGAAATGTACCTACTGCTTTCTCTGCTGGGAATGGGAGTAGGGGGAGGAAAGAGAGAAATGGGGCCTGATGAAAAAGTTATACCCATCCATGGTTGCAATTTGTAGTCTTTAATTTCTGAGAAATTCAGCCACAATGCAATTGTTACCCAGCTTTGCAGTCTCCCAACCTTGTAAAAATGGCTGTGTGTCGTCTAGCTGGTCTGTTGATGTTTCTCGACCAGAATCTGTTATCTCTCTGTTACTGTTGTTGTAATAGCCCCCGTTTCTGACTGTGCAGGTGCTCCAGCGGTGGCGGGCAGGCGGCCGGCTGCAGCAGGTGCTCAGGAGCCCGCTGGAGGGAGGCAGCGCCCTGCAAGAGGCGGCGGAGGCTCTGCAGGCGGGACTGCTCCTGCTGATGGGCGGCGCGACAACAGAGGGCCCCGGCAGCCAGGCACCTCCAGAGGCGTAAGGCACACTCCCTTCTCAGGGCTTCTTAGCCTAGAGCACACTGAGGGTTAAAGAGTGAAGCTGTGAGAAACGAATTCTTAAAACTGCCAGATCCTGAATTCCAGTCTCTAGTGAGCATGTGCAAGGAGGCCACCCGATGGGGAGGGTGTTTGAGAAAGGCCAGCATTTGGATTTTAGATTTTACATTGTTGACATCTGTTTAGAGACGAACAATAACATGTGTTTCCTATTTAATGAATTTCTCCTCTTAGCTTTATTATTCCCTTCTACTAAATTTAGTTTGATCTTTTTCCAGCTTCTTGATGTTCAGGTTTTCTTTCTTTGAAACAGATGCTCTAAGGCCATCCCCTCTCCTCACAGAGCTCAGGTACATTCCACACAGTTGGATGAGCAGGGCTCTGTCATCAGTTTCTAATATTTCCCATTTAAAATCTTCTCATATTTATTGTGATTTCCTCTCTCACTCATAGTTATTTAGAAGCAGATCGCTTAATTTCTATGGACGTGTGGGAGCTTTTCAAATTACTTTTAAAGATTGATTTCTAGTTTCATTTTAGTGAGAGGACATACTCTGAATGTTTTAGTCTTTGGATTTGGTGAGATGAACTTTATGCTCACATGATCGATTTTGGTAAATATATGTGCTCTTCCAAAGAACGTGACTTCTGTCGTCGGGTGCAGGGGTTTATGAATATTAATTAGGTCAAGTATGTTCCTTGTGCAGTCCAAGTCGCCCCCAGCTTACCTGTTTCCATCTGTCTGTCTTTCACGGCTCAATGGCCAGTGGCCCTTCATCTTGGCCAGAGGGGAAGTCGAGTCAGAGGATTCCGGATCCTCTTTTGTTAGGTTTCCACCAGAATCAAGAAACCACTGTGGCCTTTACTAGACCTGACGTTCCGCCCTCCTGAAGTCACCGTGCGCAGTGCTTTTGTACTGGTGGGGTGTGAGGGACACGGTGGGACAGAGCTTTGCATTAGAGCAGGGCTCACAGACTTGGAGTGGAGCAAACCTCTCTGTGAGGTTTGCTGACAGTAGGAAGGTCTGGACCTGCCGCAGAAACGCTGCCTCGCCTGTGTGCGGGGCCCAGGTTTCTGTAGATGAATGAGTTCTGCAGGTGGTTCGGGCACACCTGCACTTAGGAGGCACCTGCAGCACCTCTAGGCCTGGACTCATCAATCCCGGGAGGAGGAGGAGGAGGAGGAGGAGGAGGAGGAGGAGGAGGAGGAGGAGGAGGAGAAGGAGAATCAGTGCCTTGCCTTACTCTCCTGAAAGTCTCAAGTGTTCAATAGCCCTAGAGAGACAGCAACAGTGGCGTCTGTCTACGCTCCCGGCACGTTCAGGGTTGTGCTTGTAGCAGCCGGCACGGTCCCTTCGTGAGGGAGGCCAGATGGTGGGTGGGTAAATGAGTCGGTAAGAGGGACAGGAAGCACACCAGTGTAAGAGAGCGGAGCTGGAATGAGAACACGGGGGCCACGTGCCGTCCGTTCCTGCCCGGTAATCACAGCGTGAACCTGCCAGTTAGAAAACCTTTCTGAAATGTTTCTTTTCCCACGGGATGGAAATGACGATGTGCCTCAGAAGGCCGTGGAGGAATGACTAGGATTGGGGCCGCGGATGTGCTGTACAAATTGTGAAGGGACACAAAAACCGTGGGCCACATTCCTACTCATGGCACTGGCTCTGTCCCACGTGCTGCTCATGTGACCGCACAGACCCTAGCACTGTCGGCACGGGTGACGTGCCCAGTGCGTGTGCAGGCGTTGCTCTGAGGGCCGGCAGATCAAGGTGTGGGTCCCTAACTGTGGAGCCTATTTGTTCCAAGGGGAATGTTTTCCGTGTTCAATGGGCCAGAGTAGCCACTCTCTGTCCTGCAAACACCAGGCTAGATTGAGCCTGTGTTTTCTCTGCTCCGGGACCCCAGGCGTTAGAGAGCAAAACAGCTCCTGTGTTTGATCTTCCTGTGTCTCCTGTGCCCGAGTCACACAGCGGAATAGACTTACAGAAGTTGAGAAAGGCTCACCCTTTAAGGCATTAATAGCCAAATCTCTTACCTACAGTTCTGAAATCTTAGAAAGCCTGAAACGCATTCCATAGACACTTGTGTGTTAACGTGTCTGTTGATCCTCCACACATGGTCTGAGTCCATGCCTAGGTTTCTCAGTGGACAGACTGGACAGACGCGTCAATGGGTTGAGAAGGGGCTGCCCCAGGCCCCGTGGGTGAAGGGGGCGTGGTCACGTATCTGATAGGTGCACCATGTTTTCTTCCTAATGTCTGAGACACATGGGGCCCCAGGGCTTTCAAAAGTGGGCTTGTAGCTCCTGAGTCAGGGCTTCTGTTAACAAGTGTGGGCCTGTCCTGACTCCTCAGTTGCTACTGTGGCAGAACTCTTATTTTAAAAGTGTGCATTTTAAAAATAAACATGTAGAGGAAAAGTACACCATGAGGTTGTCATGGTGGGAGGCATAGCATTTAAGAGCACAGGAATTGCTCTCCAGAGCAGGGATCCAACATGGCTCCTCAGAGCACCCAGCCAGTGTCTGACTCACGCTGCCCTGGGGACATTCCCTGCAGCCATGACATTGAGATGTGATGAGGAACGCACCCTAGAGTTCTTCTGGCATAAGCAGCAGTTCTGTCTCTAGCAGTCATAAGAGGAAACGGGCTGTTTTCTGTGCAGCAAGCAGGCTTTTAGCTAAATATGGGCAACTGCAGTTCTAAACACGTTCAGATGCTCACATTCATTTAATTCCTACTGGGAAAACACATTGTCTAGTAAATACTTAATTGATCTTTAATAATAAATAAATCTGATTATTATCTTGAAAATTTGATAGGTTGAATGTATCTTTAATTAATTTTTTTTCTGATACCAATACAGTTCTATTAATGTTGTAGGGTCTTAAATTCCACAAAGGAACATCTCATGAAGGAAAAGAAGTTGGATGCCCTTGGGGATGAGCAACTGAACTTCCTTTTGTCTTTTGTGGAATTTTTGGAGAAATTGTTGTTACCTAACCCTTTTGACTCATCCAGCGGTCCCACTGAGACTATTCTAAATGCAGGTCATTCCTGGATAAATCACTTAAAGAATTTAGGAAGAGAGCCATCTGGTATTGATACTCAGAAACTTTTGGAATTTGGCAAAGAGGTGATTGAAAAAGTGCACACTCTTGAAAAGACGGAATCAAGCTATGTTTTGAGATTTATGGAAACAGTACTTTCTGAAATTAACCCCAAGCTCCTGGAATTGTGGACGTACAACATTTCCAAAGGAAAGAGAACTAAATTCGAAAACTTGTCTACACTTTCAAATTTTTCTGTTCTAGAAAATGAGAGGATTCTTAGCAAAAGCTTTAATTTTTCCAAGTTGTTTCACTCAGATTGGCCTGAATCACCAGCCGTGAAAATGAATTTTGTTCATCTAAGTGAATCTATAATCCACAGTCTCTACGAACTTGGATTCCTGAGGCAGGAGCAAGTCTCAGAGGCTCTGGACACTGTCTATGCTGTGAGGAATGCATCTGATCTTTTCTCAGCCCTTTCTGAACCGCAAAAACAAGAAGTTGATAAAATTTTGACTCATATATATCTAAATGTCTTTAAGGACCCAGATTCAGCTTTTCTTCTGCAGGTTTATTCTTCCTTTTACCAATACACTGACAAATTATTGGGCATTCAGAGTAGAGAGTCTTTGCTCTTTTTCCTGACTCAAACCTCAAAGCACATTTTTGAGATTATAAAGCAATTTAATTTTCAAAATATCAGCAAAGCATTTGCATTTTTATATGAGACAACAGAACTTCTTGGGGGAATTTCTGAAGTATCTTATTGTCAACAATTGCTTTCAGTTTTCAACCTTTTGGAGCTTCAAGCCCAGTCCCTGATGTCCACAGAGCGCCCAGAGTTGGGAGTGATCCATGCTACTCTGACTGGCCTCAAACAGCTGCTAATGGGGGATGAAGATTTTCGTATTTCTTTATTTCAGTATATGAACCAGCTCTTCAACAGTTCATTAGCAACCCTGTTGGGTAATGAATGCTTTGCTTTGAATAATAAAATTACTTCTATGAGTCACTCAGTAGATGGAGGGCCTCCACTTACTCTTCTGTGGACACAGATTCATTCAAACCTCTCTGCAGATGGCAGCGTGTTCGGTGAGCGGATGGCTGTTCACTGTTCCATTTCATGGCTTCAGAAGTGGGCTGAAATCTGGGGAAGCACAGCTCAGATATTGCAGCTGGATGTGAATGTTTTCACTCCTCTTCATATTGGTCTTACCCAGCTTTTGGGTGAACTGGAAAGTGATGTGGAAATTTCTAAAAGCTGCCAGGGAATATTTCCCATTCATCGCCCTGCTAGACTCATATTAAACCTACTTAAAAACATGACTCAAGGTGGCGGCCTCCATGACCGGGACGATTTTCGGAATCTCAGGGAAATCTGGGGAGCAGTACGTGATGCATTGGTTAGAGTAAAGTTGCTTCACCCAGACCAGGTGGAGAGATCCCTGTCCACCCTGGACACAGCCCTGAGTCAGCTGAAGGCATTTCCGCTAAGCACAAGAGCAGGCAGGGAGTTTTTGTATTCTGTGCTCGATGTGCTCACGCAGTTAAGCAACACCTCAGACTACAGAGACAGACATACACACTTGATAAATCACTTCCTTTTAAATAACCTCACGGATTATGAAGTAAACTTTGAAAGCATCATCACTGACCTAAGAGAAACAATATTATTTCTTAGAAATGTGTCACATGACCATACTTTATTGTCCTGTGCTGATAGTTTCCAAAACATCACTGAATTTATTCTGGAAGATGGCTTATTACATGTAAATACTTCACAGAAGGTGTTACATATTCTGGCCATGTTAAATTCCTTCTTTTCCTCCGAGGACATCATGAGCATACTGAAAGGATGCGTTGAATGGGCGGACATCTTCAATCATTCGTATGTGGCCTATAACCCTAGTTTTCTACCAGACCATCTTCAGAGTGTTTTGAAGCATTTCAGTGACGTGGAAAACAAAATTAACTCTACATTAACACTTGTTACTTGGCTGTTGAATACAGTGGAATCTGGTTGTTTGTTGAATAAGTCAAATATAAATTGTATGAATAGTTACTTAAAAAATGTAACTGACTTTCTAAATGTTATACTTACTGCAGTCTTTGAAAAAGAAAAGGCACCACAATTTGAGATTTTATTAACTCTTTTAAATAATTCCACAAACCAAGTAAGTATGCTTATCAACAACTTAACAAGAGACTTTGAATTTGCATCTCAATCCAACTGGAAACATTTTACTGAATTAATTCTAAGACCCATAGAAATGTCAGAAGAAATTCCTAGCCAATTTAAAAATACTTGGCTGCATTTAGTAGATCTGGGGAAAGAAATTCAAGACCTTGTGAAAGATATTTTCCCTAACATTCTGGAAAATAACTTCTCTTCTAAAGCTGAAAAGTTCTTAAATATATTTACTACCAGTCCAAAGGAAAAGGATATACATCATTTAGGTAATTCATTTTTTCATTTAGCAAGTTACCTTGTCTTCAACTTATCAGATGATCTCCAAAATTTGCCCCAAATAATTCCACATGAAATAGTGAAAACTGTGGGTCTTGGTATTCAGTTGATTAGGGATGTGTTCAACTCCCTAATGCCCCCAGTCCATCACAATATTCCAGGAGATCCAGGTAATAATAACGTTTTAAAGAAGATAGCTTCTTTCCTGCTCACCCTAAAGAAGACCGACATAGACCTTCTGGTAGACCAACTCGAGCAAGGTGGTGAAAGCCTAATGGACTTTATAAGGAATATCAGTAGATCAGGTACTGACAGTTTGGGGGTC
Organism: Cnephaeus nilssonii; assembly: GCF_951640355.1. Taxonomy (NCBI): domain Eukaryota; kingdom Metazoa; phylum Chordata; class Mammalia; order Chiroptera; family Vespertilionidae; genus Cnephaeus; species Cnephaeus nilssonii. The sequence continues at coordinate 1,009,483 of NC_137083.1, forward strand.
AAGTTGCTTGTTGGCTTGATGGAGAAGTTTGTAGACGGCTCCCATTCATGGAATGTCAATCATCTGCTGAGGCTGTCACGCCCGATTCCCAGAGAGGACATGGCTGCTGTGGTGGATCTGTACTCTGCCCTTCCTTACGCTGTGAGGCTCCTGCAGAGAGTGGTGGACAAGAACATCACCAAAGCCCTCAAGGATGTCTACGACTTCACAGTCCTTCATGGCATAGGCATTTCTCATGTCACCAAGGAAGACTTTATGTTTGTGATGAAAACTCTCCTGGACACCATTGAATTAATATCAGATAAGCCAGGGGTTCTTGCCAAGGTTGTAACTTGCCTTCCTGTGGTTTGGTGCCGGAATTACACAATATCTGGATTTCAGCAGAATCCAGAGTTAGAAGCCTGTAATGGCCACTTCTACAGCAAAGTGGCTAGTATACTTGACCACCTCCACCTGCCTCCCCCAGGTGAAGCGTCACAATGTTCAAATGAAAGCTCCCGGATGGAAATAACTAAGAACATGGTCTGCGTAATTCAGGAGCTAGTGGACTGGAGCTCCGTTCTTCCAGAGCTGTCTGAAGTCTTCCACGTGAAAGCCTCGCTTGTGAAAACTGTGCAGCTCTTTAGGCAGAAGGTGTTTCCATCTGTCCTATCTGGAAATCAGAGCGTGAGTAGCACCTCTGGACTCTGTCCCCCTGGCCCCATGAAGCAAGTTGCTTTACAAATTATAGAAAAATTTAGAAACGTCAGCTTTACAAAAGCTACATCAGATGAAAACATTCTTGATAAATTAGCTCTTTTAAACAGGATCCTTAACAATGAAGGCGCAGAGGCGTCTCTTATGAATCTTCCCTTAAGTTTGGGAAGGATGATAAAATCACTTTCTGGGGATGAGAGCCTAGAAAATAGTACTCGCTCTGTAGTCTCTCTATTCATGACGTTTTTGGATGCAAACATTGTAGGAAGGCATTTCGAAGCACTATCAAGTTTTATTAAAAGGAGTAAAACAGCTTACAACTTTGTAGATCTGTGGCTTGAGTCTGAACAAGCCATGAAAAATCCAAACCTCAACTTCAATAGAAGAATCCTGTTCTCTAAAATTAATGAAGAGATTCCAATGATTAACTCAATGGCTCTTCAAAAAATGACTGTGCAATTTGTCCATATTTTGGAAAGCCTGAATTCATCATCGTTGCAGTCGTCAGAAATGACCGGAGGTTTTCCATCCGTCACAAAAAACTGGCTTCGTAAATATGCAAGTGAAGAATACTCCAGAATAATACAAATATTCTTTTTCCTTATGGCCAATGAGAATTCAACATTGACTGGAGACATTAATACCTTTTTGGATTATCTCAAAAACATTTCCAGAGGAGGTGATTCTCACGTTGACCTTTTTGCTCAACTGGTAAACCAAGAACAGTCAACTAATTTCTCAGTTGCTAGGTTGCTTTTGAAAAGCTTCCTAGTTAATTCAATCAATAACTTAGCTGTGGGCTCTCGACAAGCAGCCTGGAACTTAAGTGACACTGACCTTCAGGTCCTGAATCTCATTAACCTCACCTTGAACCAGACACCGTTAGAAAAGGGTGAGAGAATACTTCTCCCTCCAGGAGGCATGGTGGAGTTCATGGGACAGCTTTTGAAAACATTCTTCACCTTTGCAGAAAAGGAAAATTCTGAGAACAAAACATCTCTTTTGCCGAAAGACCTCCACGACATCGGTGCAGAGATGAGGTGAGTCAACTTCTGTGCAGTACATGTTGTCGTTACTCATTCAACCCACTTTCCTTCCCGGAGTGCACCTGCCACACTGTACCTGGCCCTGTGAAAGCTCTTTGAAGTGAATTGTGGCTTAGCGAACATCTTATTGCAATGTCAAGGTAAAATAACTGATGACTGTTGTTTAACTAATAAACATACACTGAGTGGCCAGATTATTATGATCTCTGAACGCATAATAATCTGGCCACTCAGTGTCTATCCTATATAATAAAAGGCTAATATGCAAATTGTCCCCTCGGACAGGAGTTCAACCAGCTGGCCAGCTGGCTAACTGCCCATATCTCCTCCCCCTGGCCAGGCTGGCCAGACCCCACCCATGCATGAATTCATGCACCGGGCCTCTAATATATATATACTAGAGGCCCAGTGCACGAAATTCGTGCACGGGGGGTGGTGGTGTTCCTGAGCCCAGCCTGCACCCTCTCCAATATGGGACCCCCTTAAGGGATGTCCGACTGCCCGTTTAGGCCTGATCCCGATAGGATCAGGCCTAAACGGGCAGTCGGACATCCCTCTCACAATCCAGGACTACTGGCTCTCAACTGCTTGCCTACCTGCCTTCCTGATTGCCCCTAACCACTTCTGCCTGCCAGCCTGATCACCCCCCCAATCACTCCCCTGCCAGCCTAATTGATGCCTAACTGCTCCCCTGCCAGCCTGATTGCCCCTAACTACCCTCCCATGCTGGCCTGGTCACCCCTAACTGCCCTCCCCTGCAGGCCTGGTCACACCTAACTGCCTCCCCTGCAGGCATGGTCACCCCTAACTGCCCTCCCCTGCAGGCCTGGTCCCCCCCCAACTGCCCTCCCCTGCAGGCCTGGTCCCCCCCACCTGCTCTCCCCTGCTGGCCTGGTCACCCCTAACTGCCCTCCCCTGCAGGCCTGGTCACACCTAACTGGCCTCCCCTGCAGGCATGGTCACCCCTAACTTCCCTCCCCTGCAGGCCTGGTCCCCCCCCCAACTGCTCTCGCCTGCTGGCCTGGTCACCCCTAACTGCCCTCCCCTGTAGGCTTGATCGCCCCCAACTGCCCTCCCTTGCAGGCCTGGTCCCTCCCAACTGCTCTCCCCTGTTGGCGATCTTGTGGTGGCCATCTTGTGTCCACATGGGGCAGCCATCTTTGACCACATGGGGGCAGCCATCTTTGACCACCATGGGAGTGATGGTCAATTTGCATATTACTCTTTTATTAGAGAGGATATCTACACTAATAAAAGAGTAAGATGCAAATTGACCGTATCTTCACAATGCCCACCAGCCAATCAGGAGTGAGTATGCAAATTAACCCAACAAAGATGGCGGATTAATTTGTATATGCAGGCACCGAGAGGGCAGGGTCAGGATGCAGATGTTCCGCACCGCCCCAACCACTCTGGGCCTCTGGGCACCAGAGGAAGGCGGAAAGGTGGCTCTGGGCCAAAGTGAAAAGGCAGCTCTGGCCAGAGCGAAGGTGGTGCTGGCAGCAAGGGAAGGAAGGCCCATTCTTGCACAAATCTTTGTGCATCGGGCCTCTAGTATATATATATATATATATGTGTGTGTGTGTGTGTATATATATATATATATATATATGTATGTATATATACATTTATATATACTGAGTGGCCAGATTATTATGCGTTCAGAGATCATAATAATCTGGCCACTCAGTGTATATAGAAACTGCTTAGCCCCAGGAATTAGTCACTTACTATACTTTCTTATCTTTTTTGACTATGAATATAATTATGAAATTCTATGTTATATGAAATTAAAATTAGTTTTTAAATACTTATGCATATATATCATGGTCATAATTCAAATTATTGTAATAATAACTGTGTAATCGCAACTGAGGAGTTGAAATATTTTCAGTTTATCTACTGTAATGTTTATATTTGGGAATTGACAAAATTCAAAAATTTTAAAACTAGCAGTCACATTATGTTTTTTTCTGTATATCCTTTTCCATCCCTTTGAAGCTTGCCAGCAAGCTTAATATTTTGTTTGGAACAAATATTAATTTTCATTGGCAATGTATTTTAGCATCAGCAGCCAGTCAGTATTATCCCCCCATAATGCTTGTATAAAACAAAAAAATTTAACTATATGTTTTAATTTTTCCATTGCTAAACATGAAATTAAAAATATATATATTTACAGCTTTGTAAAGGATAAAGTTTTAGAAATTCTGAAAGTAGACCAATTTCTTACCTCCATGAAAGAAAAGAAATTGATGAGCATTTTTTCAAGTTTAAAGGAGACCATATATCACCTAATCAAAGGATGGTTCATGTCAGACCACACAGACTTTTATTTTGATAATTACCGAGGATGGACATTCCTGCGAGATTTATTTAATGCTCTTCAAAGTAAAACTTCTGTGAAAAATAAGACTGAAAATAATTTGGAGTTTCTTACCCAGGTGAGTCAGTTGTTTTTCCACATGAATAGTTCTGCAAACCTCTCTCAGCTCAGCCACCAGCTCCAGGCAGCTCTCCACCTCATGCGAGAAGCCTCAGCAGAGATGGCAGCTGTTATGGATTCTCTTTTCAACTCTCCCAGGAAGGACTTCCGTGCCTCGTGTCCTTCACTCCGAGAGGCCATATTTGCTAACCTAACCGACCTGCTTTCCTTCACAAGCCGTTCACTCCCTCTAAGAAACAGAGCAGCATTAGACATCGCCGAGAGAGTGCTTGGTGTTATCTCAAGAGCTGGTGGCGGAAGTCCCGTCCTGGAACCCCTCTTGGGAATGCCTGGTACTCTGGGCATGCTGGTGAGCGCACGTGTGGAAATGCAGGCTCTGGCCGCGTCTGTGAACGCCACGGTGGAGCTGCTCCAGCTTGCCAAGAAAGTTTCGAGGAAGATGGCCACTGTGTTTGAAACTCATCGTGTCTCGGGTACCAATGGCTCTATGAAATTCTTTGATGCTCTGTATTCCATTTTGCAACAGAATGTTGGAAATGCTGTGAATGAAATCACTGCTTTGAAAAAAGTGGACCAGTTAGTATTTGAAAATATCAATGACTTGTTGGTGCCATTTCTGGACTTGGCCTTTGGGATGATTGGGATCAAATCTAATATTTCCCAAGGCTCTGGTGTTTTCAATATGTCATCTAGCATATTATCCTATGAGAACCAGTCCAGGGAGTTTTCTGATATTTCAGAAGAAATTGCTGAATTTTTAACTTCTGGGAAAATCAATTTGGGAGACGTGGAACATCTTCTGGTAGCAATTAATAATGGAACTCAAATATTTTCCATGGATTCTGTCAACGTATGGGAAGAAATCCTAGATTGCTTAATTTCTATAAATAACATCACCAACCAGATAGACTTCCTACGTCCGAATCCAGTTTCCACTCATGGTTTCCCTCAGGATGCTCACGAAGTGACGCTGGTTTTGGATGAAATGCTGTCACGAGACAGCACGGAAATAGGGCCCTGCTTGAGAATGCTGACGGACCTGGCCGTCGCGCTTTGGAGTCCCTCAGAGAAGGATGACTTGAATGTTTCCAGTCTGTGGCTGACGTCGGCTCAGCGTGCAGACGCCCTTCGGAAAGCCGTGGGAACAGTTGTGGAGTTCGCCCGGGGAGGCTCGGTTTTCAGCTCCCCTCAGATGCGGGCAGTGCCTCCTCAGGGCCTGGAAGGAGCCGCCCGGAGCGCGTTGAGCGGGGCAGCTCTCCTGAGGAAAGGGCTTCTCTTGAACAACCCTCAGTGGGTAAGTTCCACCAAAACGGTGCTCCAGCCCGTCTCTGAGATGTTTCTTAATGCAGCTGCTGGAAAGAACATCCCATCAGAAAACGGAGAGAAGGCCAGGAGAGAGAGGATGGCCGTTCCTGACAGCCTCACCCCGTCACCGTGGTTCGAGAACTGCGTGAAGGGATTAATTGCTTTGACTGAGTCCTGGCAGGAAGTCCTGGCAGATGAGAGGTATTTACCACTAACTCGCTGTTTTCCTACTCAGCAGCTGTAAAGGGATCAGGCCGGGAGCACTGAGCAGGGCACGAGTCCTCAGCTTCAGCTTCATTACTGTCCGAAGCTGGCTTCCCTGGAGCGGGTCCAGTCCAGTCTCGTTCCACTGTCCGACTCATTTCTTTGCAAATACAATTTGAATTTATCCAAAAATTTCCAGAAGTAAATTATTTTACTTTCAACAGTAAAAACCTCTTAACTGTGTCCACTTGTCCCAAGGCTAGGTCTGTACACAGCTTTTCTGTTCACGTGCTCGAGCAGCCACAGGTCCATGTGTGTCAGACAGTGAGACTGAGGCCGCATGCTTCCCACCGGGATGGTGCTTCCAGCCGTGACTGCGGGCCACCGCGAGGGGCCAGGCAGCGGTTGGCTCCTCCCTCTTTAGAGTCAGAGTCAACCTAACACTGCGTGGCTGACCCACTCCAAGCACTGCCCCACCCCTGAATGGTGGGTCGGGGAACCTTGCTCTGAGAAGCTTCAGCCCTGCATGTGTCAGGCTCGGAGTCGTCGCTGCCTGAGGTTGCAGGACTTGCTCCCGTGTCGCAGAGATGCTGTGGCCATCCCAGGCCACCCTTTCTTCTTCTTTTTTAAAAATCCTCACATGAGGATAAGTTTTTATTGATTTTTTTAGGGGGGGGGGGAGAGAGAGACATTGATCGGTTGCCTCTGATAAGGGCCACAACCAGAGATCAAACCAGCAACCTAGGTGTGCGCCCTGACTGGGAATGAACCTGCAGCCTTTTGGTGCAAGGAGACCCGAGCACTTGTCTCCACATGTCAGCTCGCAGGACCAGCAGCCTCACCGGGAGCTGGTTGGAACCTGCCCATCGAAGCCATTTGTGATGAGCAAGGTCGCGGTGCTCTGCAGCCATGCTGTCGTCTGACATCCTGGCCTGGATCTCACTCACTCAGAGGCTGGGACCCTGAGACAGGGACAGGGCGTTGTATGCTCAGAACAACACATCTACTGAGCAAGAATGAAAGTCACCCTCATGGCTGGGCAGAGACTGTGAATGGTCACTCTTGCTCCCGGGCCCACGATCATGTGGCACAACTGAAATATAATAATTAAAACCTCACGATTGACCAAAATATATATTACCTGATGGTGATTAGTAAATGGCTCTACACACCATCATGTGTGGTTTTTTATTTTTCTGGCCAGAAAGATAAATTACATGTTTGTCCTTCTGTGTCTAAAACATAGTTCAGTAATAACTAGGCTCTGCCCCCCTTCTCTTCCGGTTCATCTATGGTTTTCTGTAGCCGAGAAGTAGACCTATGTCTGTTTGTATCTGGAGCAATGCTCGGCTCTCCCGCCTGGCTTCCCCGAGGCTGGCCTTCAGAGGTGTCAGGTGCCTCAGACTGTCATCGGCAGGAACTCGGCAGAGACCGGTGTGCAGCAGCTCAGGGATTGCCGGGCCCGTGCCAGGGCATTTACTCACATCTCTAGCTCCCTTGTCCTGACGTGGCAGCACCCGGCTGAAAGCGGAGCCTGGCGGGTTCAGGAGGCCCCACACGTGCCGCCACTTGTCCCCGTGCACGGGGAGGATGCGTGGCCCACACTCGCACCCTCTAATGGCGTTTCTTTCTTTCCTGAGTGTTGCCAGAATGTGTCAGGATTCCCAGCAGCCTTCGGAGCCCCCGGCAGCTGTGGTGACCCTACAGAGAGCGAGGACGCTGCTTCTGCGTGTGCTGCTCGCGCTCACAGGTGGGCCGCCCCGGACGAACTGCTGCTCCTGCCCCGTCTCCAGGGCCGGCTGTCAGCTCAGCGAGATGGATGCCTCTGGGTTTCTTCGAGAGTAACACGCAGCCTTCCTAGCCTGGCTGCCGGGGCCCTGAGGGGCCAGAGCTGGGGTGGCTCTTCCAGGAGGCCTGCCTCCACCCTTCGCTGGCCGTGGCCTTGAGCAAACCTCTGTCAAAGGCAATGCCAACGTGCTTATTTGTACAGCCCCCTCCTCCGCCACAGTCGTGCTTCTTGAAGGCAGCAGCCACGTCTGCCCGTGTGCACATCCTCTGCCTGGCACAGAGGAGGCGCTTTCCTCCCCTCCCCCATGTGTGCCATGGTCCCCTGAACGCAGGGCACTTGGTGCTCATGTTTCAGGCTTTCTTCCCAGAGGGCAGGGTCTGCCGCGTACTCCACCCGTCTCGTCCTCCCCAGCACCTGGCTGCAGTGAATGACTGAACATGTAGGTTGTGAATGAACTAATTCGCCGACTGAGGTCCTGCCTGCCCAGCCCTTCCCTGTGTATTGCGGTGACTCTCCCCTTCGTGCTGTTGCTGAGGGACATGCAGGGCTGTCTCCCAGGAAAACCACTGGTCACGGAGGGTGTGTCTTCTGAAAGGGAGTCTGTTTCCGGTGGAGGTGTTGGAACTGGGCAGCGCTGTCAGTGCCGAGCATTGGCGCCCAGACGCACCTAGAGCGCGAGCGTGCTCCCAGGAGGAAGCTGCGCGGGGAACGGGCTTGTTGCTTCCGTCTGCTTACTGGCACTCTGAGCCCAGCCACGCTGGAGGCGCAATTATTTTGACATCTCAGTCAGCTAGCGGGATGGCATTTAAAGGAATTTAACATTCATTAATACCTAAATTTGTATGTATTTTGTCATTCTGCACTGCAGCTGCTAAATTAATATAGCATACTTGAAATTCCATTAGTAACAGCAAATTAATTTTGAATTTTTACATTTCACAACAAGAAAACTCAAGTATGTCCTCTGCAAGCCTGCCTGAAAAACACCCTGTCACTGCTTTCCGTACCCAACTGCCGCTTCATCCTGTGGAGCAGGAGGGCAGGGACCGGCCCAGGGAGGGCACCGATAGGGTTTGGGCTGGAATGGGCCACAGAGGGCACGGCTGCTCCTCCAGCATCCAGGGAACGCCGTCAGCCCAGTTGCTTTCCTTCTGGAAATAAAGTAGCTACTTGCACGCCGCGGAGTTAAGTTTGAACCAGGAGGAGAGCTATCATTTCCTCCTCCGATCTAATACTTGAATTATGTGAGAAATGACTGCGTGAGAACAGTGAGCGGACAAGATGTGAGCTCAGCCCTGCACAGTCTGGCCCAGCTGTGCGTGCAGGGGGTCCGTGCAGCTCGGATGAGCCCTGGTAGGTCCGCACAGTCGGGGGCAGGAGTGCAAGGCTCTGCGCCGGGGCGTGCAGGTGTCCTGAGGCCGAGCCCTGAAAGGCAGGTCGGAGAGGAGGCGGCACGGTGCAGGAGGTGCAGGGGCTGGAGAGCTGAGCACGGGGAGTGAGCTGGGGGAGGTGGCTCGGGGAGGCCCTAGATGTGACCTGTGCCTTCGGAGGACCCATAGCAGCATCTCCCTTTAGGAAGAGCCCCGGCTCAGGGAGGAAGGCGGTGCAGGGGTGCGCTGGGGAGGAGACCCAGCGGGTGCTGTCAGGAGGAGAGATGGCTGTGAGGTGGGGGGAGATTCTTGGATGTGACCTGTGAGTATGCAGGCTGGGTGCCCTAACCTTGATCAGTGTGTCACCCTCCTTCCTTTTGAGACTGAAAGGGCACTGCCATCTCTGCTCAGGGACAGCAGGTGAGAACCTTAACCTTAACCCTAACCCTAAACCCTAGCCCCTAGCACTAGTCCTAAATCCTAAACCCAAGCCCTAACCCTAAGCCCTAACACTGACCCTAAACCCTAACCCCGATCCTAAATCCTGACTCTAAATCCTAACACTAAATCCTAAACCCTAAGCCCTAACCCTAACCCTAACTGTAATGCTAGCCCTAGCCCTAATCCTAATCCCCTAACCCTAACCCCAACCCATGGTATTGATTTCTGCTGAGTCATGGTTTTGATTTTTTGCTGAGTGAGTAAATTGAATGGGAGAGAAGCTGGATGTCAGAGAAAATGGAAAGAATGAGGCAAGAAGAGAAAGATCAGAGAATATGGAGACAATGAGGTGAGAAGTGAGAAATCAAAGGAAATGGGGGAATCAGGAGAGAAATTAGCAGAGAAAACGGAGGGAATGAGGAGAGGAGCTCAGAGTGAGTGAGAACTTGCCCAGAGGGTGCAGCAGAGGGACCAATGTGGGGACATGGCTGAGGGAAATGCATTTCTGCCCATCGGGAAGGGCCGGGAGAGCTGAGTAACCAGGTACATTTGGAACCCAAAAGCCACAGCTCTCCCCTCGTGTCCCACGTTCATTTTGATGATTGAAGAAATCTCTGAACTTGTATCACTTTGAGTCTTTAAGAAATGACACTGTGAGAGCAGCTTCTTCCGGAGAAAATGTTCAGGAATTATTCTGTCTCCTCTGGCAGGAAACCTGTCCTTGGCCAGCGACGCCCTGTGTGCTGCTCGGAGCTGCGAGCCGGGTGGAGTGAGGTGGCTCATGGTGTCTGCTCTGCGGGGGGTCCCTGTGCTGCACGACCTCTACCAGGCTGGTTGTCTTCCATGTTCCGGAGTTTCATGTACATGGGGTTGGCCCGTGCAGCTTGCTGGTGCTGTTGTGTGGGAGCAGTGTGGGTCCCCCGAGCTTGCTGAGGGTGTGCATGGTGGTGTGGGGAGCAGTGTGGCCCCCCCAAGCTTGCTGAGGGTGTGCATGGTGGTGTGGGGAGCACTGTGGGCCCCCCGAGCTTGCTGAGGGTGTGCATGGTGGTGTGGGGAGCAGTGTGGGCCCCCGAGCTTGCTGATGTGTGGCGCACGGTGGTGTGGGAAGTCGGAGCTGCATGTAGTTACTGCTTGTGAACTGGAGGCTCCTTCCTGTGACGGGTGGTCTACGCGGAGCCCCAGGGCCATGCCTTCCTCCGCCCGCACTCTCGGGACTGCCTGGCTCCTCACTGTTCCTCTCATCTGGGAAATGAGCTGAAACCTCCCACGCACGTGGGCTCAGACCTGGACATCTGACTCAGCTGCGTTCTGACTCTCGTTGCTGTGTGTTCTAGGACCTGGAGAAGGCGTGGTCCGCACCCCGTCAGCTGGACTGTGAGGGTCTCCGCAGGAACCTTTCCCGCACCCTGGAGCACTTTAAGAGCCACCTGGAGAACGCCGCCGCCTGGGACTGTGCGTGTCCGCCCGCGTGGGACTGGACCCCGCAGCGCCTGCACACGTATGTCAGTGGGCCCACTGCACCACAGTTTCCTTCATGAAGGCGCTGCCTTGCCTTTCCCAGTTATGGATCTCAGACAGTAGCATGGGCCGCACACTTACAGCGAGCACAGAACGTGTGTTTTGTAAGCAAGTCAGGCTTTTGCATGACTTTGTTTTACGTTGTGAGATGCGAGAGCAGCGCTAGCTCTCAGGCTTTGTGAGTGGTCTCCGGCTTAGATCAGAATGCTGAGACCCGACACTGTAGTCAGAGGTTCCCAGATTACTTCCTTACAGTGGGTTAATTTTGTCTTATGTTCTCAAAGTGTAAACCACAGGAGGGGAAATCGCGCACTTTGTATCCTGCTGGAGAGATGCATTCTTCCGACTTGCTGGTGTCCTAGTTCCTGAGACATCCCCGTGTCCCATCCATCCCTTCATTTTTAATCCTCACCGGAGGACACGCTTACTGACTTTAGAGAGAGAGGAAGAGGGAGGGAGAGAGAGAAACATTGATGTGAGAGTGAAACATCAATTGGTTGCCTCCCACATGCACCCTGACTAGGGATTGAACCCATAACTTGGGTATGTGTCCTGAATGGCATCAAACCCACCACCTTTCTGTGCACAGGACGAAGCTCCAACCGCCCAAGCCACCCGGCCAGGGCAACGTGCCTCCTTATTCCCCAGACTCATCACGCCCAGCGGGGCCCTGCTGCAAGGATTGGGGCGCAGTGTCACTGAGTGGCCGCCCACACGGTATCAGGAGACATGTCTGCTGGTGGGAGGACCCTGTGGAGACGCCATCTCGTGGTGGCTCCCCTCCCAGCACCGCCTCTGTCGTAGCGTCTTGTGTAAATCAGCTTTAATTTTCTGCCATTTTAGGTTGGCCCAAAGGCTCGAAAAGGCTTTGTTTCCTGGGAATTTGATGACTTCTCTTAGCAATTTCACAGCAACTGTGGGTAAGTATGTGGTTCTTCTAAATTTGCGTGATTAAAAATGAAGTTTAGTTTCTCACACAAAAATATTATCAAAATAAAACATAAAAAGGAAAAGTCATGCTGTTGTGATTAATAACAGCTCAGAGCTCGGCTGGCTTGAGGGGTTTGGGGTTAAGGAGTCAGGTCCTCAAATCCTGCTGCCAAACCTGCCCCGCCCTGCTCCCAGGCCAGCGTGGGGCCTGGCGGCTCCTCTCTCTGGCAGTTCATAGGCGGCTGTGGCATTGGTGTCCGGGCTGAGGCCTCCCGCAGTCCACCCTCCACCCTGCTCTTGGGGAAAGAGGAGGATAAGTAGGTGTGTGGAGGGGAGGGAGGCCCGCGGTCCTAAGGAAACCTCTGCCCGGAGGAAATCTAAAACGCGCAGGTCTCAGAGAGAGCGGGAGCAGCAAGCCGAGCCCGGGGCTGCTGGGCTCCGGTGAACCGTGCCGTCTCCGAGGAGCGGGCCGGGGCTCAGGGCTCGGTCAGGAAGACCGTGTGGTGTTTGCGTGGCTGTGGCTGCGGCCGCGGCAGGAAATGGCCTCGCCAGGTGTTTGCATCGCGTCTCGTTTTCAGTAACAGCCCAGCGTTCGTTACTGTGTTCTTCTCCCGCTGCCGTTTCTCAGATGTGAGGGTAAAAGATCTGGTGAGGAACATCACCGCCTTCACCGAGGAGCTTCGATCTGCCCGCCTCTCAGCTGAAACCATCAGCAGTATTTTGGAAGCAAGTATTTCCCGCTCACAGGTACAGTGTGGCCGCTTCCGCCCTCGGGCACCCGGGCTGCTGGCCTGCCCTCCTCCCGCCCCTCCCACGCTGGGCTGGGCTGCTGTGATCCAGGTCACTCGGAGGCAGAGGGAACTGCAGGTGCCCTTGTCTGATGCCACGACCTCGGGCCCCTAGTCGCACAGTGTTGCCTCCCTGGGTTAGGAAGGATGAAATTGGTGACGGTACTCACTCCAGGGATTCTCAGCCCCGACGCACAGCCCCCCACGTCTCAAACTGTCTACAGGAACTTCGGCCTCCTCTAGGTACAGAGTCGCTGTGCCGCCTGACCGCTGAGCGTGGTGTGCTGTGGTGACGGGCTGGGCACTGCAGGGTGGCTGAGATGCAGGGTGGCTGAGATGCATGGCTGAACTGGGGGGTGGGCACGCACGGCGGACAGGGACTGGCGAACGAACATCTTGCTGCAGTGGGAAGCCCCTGGGTCTCAGCAGGTGTTCTAGCTGCCCTTCTAGCACTTGGGCCAGTGGAGGTTTACTTTCCCTCAGAGAACCTTCCAGAGCAGTCACCATGAAGATGGCTTTCAAGTGGACGTTTTTATTGACAATCAGCTGGACCCCAATTTCATGTGTTAAATTTCATGTGGATTCTGGCTAATTGGGGCTAAATGCAAACCGTGGCAGTAGATCAGTTAAGGAAGAATGACTCTGTACTAAGAAAGAGAGAGTGAAGCTAGGAACCCAACATTCAAACGACAGCATCAGCAAGCTCTTTGTGGGGTCACAGAGCATCTGTCTTGAAGGAAAATCCCGAAAGGCGGCTCATTGAGTGCGACATACCTGGGTGGGGGGGAGGTGGGAGGAGGGGCCCTGTGCCTGGGTGGGGGGGAGGTGGGAGGAGGGGCCCTGTGCCTGGGTGGGGGGAGGTGGGAGGAGGGGCCCTGTGCCTGGGTGGGGGGAGGTGGGAGGAGGGGCCCAGTGCCTGGGTGGGGGGAGGTGGGAGGAGAGGCCCAGTGACTGGGTCTGGGGGGGGAGGAGGTGGGAGGAGGGGCCCAGTGCCTGCGTGGGGGGAGGTGGGAGGAGAGGCCCTGTGACTGGGTCGGGGGGCGGGGGGAGGTGGGAGGAGAGCACCCTGTATGCAGCTGTGATCAAACTCCGTGTGGGACCTCCAGGCAGCGGGCAGCGACTGGCTAAGGAAGAGGCTGACTGCCGGGCTGGAGCTGGGACAGGTCGGGCTCCCTCCAGGCCCTTTCCCATCAGGCTCTGGCCTTGGCTGGTGCTGCTGCCTGATCAAGCATGCTGCCACCAGGTGTCGCCAGCACCCCATCTCGGGAGGGTGGTGCTCGGAGAAGGCTGTGCAGAGGGGACATGGCTGTGCAAATGGCTGCCCGCTGATTGCTGCGTCCCTGCTCCCCCTCTGCCTCCCTGACAGTGGACGTCACTGTGGTCACCTAACTGCTGGACGGTTAGGCCATGGGAGGCTGTTAGAAAGCTCGCATTCCTGCCCTTCAAGGAAACGGTGCACCTCCTCGTTTTGATCAGGGTGTGTGTCCACAGACCCTGCATGCACTCATGGTCGGTGAGGAGGCCACACTTGGGCTCTGGTTTTCTAGGTTGTCCCGTGGGCACCTGTGTGCCGCTGTGGCCACTGCTGATACCCGTCTCCCTGGACCCGGCACGGCCAGTCAGTTGTGCATTCGTCGCATTGGGTCCTCCGTCCAGCTGTTGGCCGCCTACAGGGAATGCTTCTCCACGGAGAAAAGTAGCAGGGCCTCACTCACACGTCCACGTAGACGCGCCTTTCTGGCGGTGCCTCCAGAAGCTGGGCCGTCCCTGCTCTGAGCAGCAGGGTTCTCTGGGAGGCAGCTAAGTCAGGACACAGGATGCTGAGAGGCACGTGTGGGTGATGTGCGGTGCTGGGGACACCGCCGGGGATACATCTGTGTGCACTTAGGTAAATAGTTTTTTAAAAAGATAAATCTTTATTGTTCAGATTATTATAGTTGTTCCTCTTTTTTCCCCCCAGGGCTCCCCTCCACCCGGTTCCCACCCCCCCTCTGCCCTTACCTCCCCGCTACTGTCCTCATCCATAGGTATACGATTTTTGTCCAGTCTCTTCCCGCACCCCCCACACCCCTTTCCCCCCAAGAATTGTCAGTCCACTCCCTTTCTATGCCCCTGATTCTATTATATTCACCAGTTTATTCTGTTCCTCAGATTTTTTATTCACTTGATTTTTAGATTCACTTGTTGATATGTATTTGTTGTTCATAATTTTTATATTTACCTTTTTTCTTCTTCTTCCTCTTCTTAAAGAATACTTTTCAGCATTTCATATGATACTGGTTTGGTGGTGATGAACTCCTTTAGCTTTTTCTTATCTGTGAAGCTCTTTATCTGCCCTTCAATTCTGAATGTCAGCTTGGCTGGGTAGAGTAATCTTGGTTGTAGGTTCTTGCTATTCATCACTTTGAATATTTCTTGCCACTCCCTTCTGGCCTGCATAGTTTCTGTTGAGAAATCAGCTGACAATCGTATGGGTACTCCCTTGTAGGTAACTAACTGTTTTTCTCTTGCTGCTTTTAATATTCTCTCTTTGTCTTTTGCCCTTGGCATTTTAATTATGATGTGTCTTGGTGTGGTCCTCTTTGGATTCCTTTTGTTTGGGGTTCTCTGCGTTTCCTGGACTTGTAAGTCTATTTGTTTCACCAGGTGGGGGAAGTTTTTGGTCATTACTTCTTCAAATAGGTTTTCAGTATCTTGCTCTCTCTCTTCTTCTGGCACCCCCATAATTTGGATGTTGGTACGCTTGAAGTTGTCCCAGAGGCTCCTTACACTATCTTCATATTTTTTTATTCTTTTTTCTTTTTGCTTCTCTGGTTGGGTGTTTTTTGCTTCTTTATATTTCAAATCTTTGACTTGATTCTTGCAATCCTCTAGTCTGCTGTTGGATCTCTGTATATTATTCTTTATTTCAGTCAGTGTATGCTTAATTTCTAGTTTGTCCTTTTTCATATCCTCGAGGGTCTCACTAAATTTATCGGCAGTTTCTAGAAGATTCTTGGAAAACCTTATAACCGTGGTTTTGAACTCTATATTCAGTAGTTTGCTTTCATCCATTTCTGTCATTTGTGACCTGTTTCTTTGTCTCCACATTTTGGCTGCTTCCCTGTGTTGATAGAGTGGATTTGTGTGCTAGGTGTCCTATAGGGCCCAGTGGCTCAGCCTCCCCAATTACCTGAGGTGGACACTCTTCGTGCACCCCTTTGTGGGCTGTGTGCACAGTCTTGTTGTAGTTAAGCCTTGATTGTTGTTGGTATCACTGAGAGAAATTGACCTCCAGGCCAACTGGCTGTGAGGATCAGCTGTGTGTACACTGGGAGAACTTGTGTGCTGGAGACACCCTTATGGGGCAAGACTTGCTTCAGTGGGGCTTTGGTGCTCACTGAGTCTTCCCCCTTAGTGTGTCCCTTATGGATCTGAGGAGTTGTAATCTGGATGGTCCCACTCAGACCACTGGGTACACTGGCTCTTGGATCTCCAAGGAGGTGCAAATTTAGCCTCTGCCTGAGGCCACCCAGCAGGAGCTGCGGAGAGATCTGCAGATTCCACTTCTTTGTTTGGGGTTTGAAGGTGCCCAGATGAGGCCCAGCTGTGAAGCAATGCAAGCTGCTGCATGGCCTTGGGCCTTCTTTTGAATGTTCTGGGGCTCTCTGACCCAGCTGCAGTTTGTTAGGTAATTATAGATTGCAAAGGGCCAGGCCATTCATATGCAAAAGCCTCTGTGCACAGCTTGGGTGGGGTGGGGTCTCAGGGAATCGACAGGGCAAGAGCAGACAGCAGTGGCTTCCTGTCAGCCCTGCCCTAGGAGGCCCCTTGGTCTCAGTGTCCCTTAGTAATCACTGCAAGCACCTCTGAGAGAAAGCTGCCCTCGAGTTCCACCTGCTGCCAGACAGTCCAGTTTCTCCCCGTATGAGTCTGGTCCCCAGAGTCTCGCCTGGAACTGGAGTTCAGAGCAGTCGGGAGCTTGTGTCTCCCTCCAGATTGAGAAAGACAACCGCATACTCAGTTGCCAGCCCTTCCCATGCACGTGCCTCTGTACCACTGCACTTTACTTCCGCAGCTCCTCTGAGTCTCAGGGTGCTTTTCTCTTTCCTTCTAGTTGTAGAATTTCCACTCAGCCATCCTTCCTGTGGTTCTGGATGATGTCCGTTTTGTCTTTTAGTTGTAGTTTTCAAGTGGTTGTGTGAGGCAGCAATTTTAGGTGTTTTCTCCGGTAAATAGTTTTGAACCTCACTTTCAGGGTTTGCATTGATCTCTGCAAAAGTGCTTGCTATTCTGGCCAGTGATTCTAACGGTCAGTTTCTTTTTTTAAATCCTCACCCGAGGATGTTTATTGATTTTAGAGAGAGGAAAGGAGATAGATAGATAGCCCCATAGAGAGAAACATCCATGTGAGAGAGAAACATTGATGGATCGGCTGCCTCCCTATGTGCACTGAAAGGGGATCAAATCTGCAACCTTTTGGTGCACAAGATGTTGCTCCAACCAACTGAACCATCTGGCCAGGGCCCTTCAGGTATTTTTTTTTTAATTTTTTTTAAAAAATATTTTATTGATTTTTTACAGAGAGGAAGGAAGAGGGATAGAGAGTTAGAAACATCGATCAGCTGCCTCCTGCACACCTCCTACTGGGGATGTGCCCGCAACCAAGGTACATGCCCTTGACCGGAATCGAACCTGGGACCCTTCAGTCCGCAGGCAGACGCTCTATCCACTGAGCCAAACCGGCTAGGGCCCTTCAGGTATTTTTTAATCCCATCACTTCTCCACCTTTTGGAGAAGGTCAAGGTGTGTCTGCACCTTGAGCCCCCTGTGAAAAATTGGTTAAGTAGGTCTGGACACACCTGACATGTCCCCTCACAGGTTGAAAATGTCCTTCTACACATCCCAGTCATTGTGGGGTTCATTTCAATGTTGGCTTGGCTGGGCCACAGCACCCAGATATTTGGTCAAACACCAAACTGAATGTCTGTGAGAAGGTATTTTTAAAGATGAGATTAACCTTTAAATGGAGAAACTTTGAGTGAAGCAGGCAGCCCTCCTTAGTGGGGGTGGGCTACATCCAATCAGTTGAAGGGCTTCAGAGGAAAGACTGGATGGCTCTGGGCCTGAGCTGCAGCATCAGCTATGCCTGGGGTCGCCTCCTTACTGGCCCTCGATTGTGCAAGCCAGTTCCTTAAAAATATCTCTACAAGTTGTAGACACATCCTATTGGTTGTATGTCTCTGGAGAGCCCTAACCTTAACTGTTCTATTTCTTCAGCATTTGGGACATTTTTTGATGTGATATGAAAGCATCTGATGAGTCCTGCCTGCTCTCAGGCTCCTGGTAATTGAACAGTCGCTTGTGGTGTTGAAGGCCCTCGCTGGGTCAAATGTTTCACAGAAGTTGTACCTGTCAGAGTATGAGCACGGACAGGAAGCTCATGTCTGTAAAATCTGACTGTTGCTTGATGACCTGTCATATTTCTAAGGTCATTAATTGAAAGCTACACCCACACAGAGAGCAGCTCAGCTCCTCTGAGGGTGTTATTTATATATATAAAAGGCTAATATGCTAGGTGTCTGACCATCCGACCGGTCGCTATGATGCTTACTGAACACCAGGGGGCAGACGCTTAATGCAGGAGCTGCTGAGCGGCAGTGACTTGGTAGTGGTGATTCTCAGGTGACACACCCCCAAACCAGAGAGGAGGGAGCCCAATTCCTCACGGGGCCGTGCAATTCCACCTTCGGCTGTGGGCTATGTTGTTGCTGGGGCACTGTCAGCCCTGAATTTGGTTTACTGCACACTTGGGTTTGCGTTCCACACCCTGTACGACAGCAACTGTGCAGAGTGCCCTCTCGCACTCTGGATCCCTCAGGGGATGTCGGAGAGCTGGTTTTGGCCCCATCCCCGCAGGCCAGGCTGAGGGACCCCACCTGCCGGAGGGACCTCGCTCACTCTGCAGACGCTGGGGAGGGACTGTGGGAGGTTGGCTCCAGGTTGTATCTGGCCCGTCTCACCCAGTCCCACCCCACCAGCCACCTTCGAATGAATTTCCTTAGTCACTTTTAAACTAGATCAAACACAGGTCCTCCTCAGCCCCTCCTTCTGGCTTTGTTTGCTTTTCCTTTTCAAAAATTATAACAAGCTCAGAACTCTGGTTTTCAGTTTGCAAAAGGAGGAGGAGACACACAGTTTCTCACTGATAACTGTGCAGAGTTAGAGGGATAAACCGACGGCAGGGGCTGAAGCTGAACATGAAGAACAAGCCGCAAGCGCTCCATCTGAGAGCAGCCAGGGTTGGGGGGCTGGGGACGGGGCGGGCAGCGGCGAGTGCAGGACGGTGGTCATGTGTTGCCCTTGAGTCATCAGAGGGCCGATTGCTTAAATTAGGCGCACATTTCAGAAACGCTTTCATCCAGATGTGTGAGTGGAACAGAGGTGGGCTCGTGTGTCTCCAGGTGAACCCCCGCATTCAGGGCGTTGGGCGCTCAGACTCCCCCCTGAGTGGGGCTGCACGGCTGGGGTGCATCCGCTCAGACCCTCCTCCACCAGGTCCTGTTCGGCGCCCTGACGGTGGCTCTGTCCGGGAGATGTGACCAGGATGTGCTGGGTCTCCTGCTGGCCTTTCCTGACGACGGGAAGGCTTGGTTGGCCACTAGGGAGCTGTGTGGCCTGCCCGGGGCCAGAGTGTACTCTCTGCTTGTGTCCATGAGTCGCAACTTGGACCTGCGCAGCTTCATTTACAAGGTAAGGTGCCGCTGGCGTGGCCTGTGACGTCGGTGGCTGCCTCTGGGGGTGGGGAAGGGGTCAGGAGAGAACTAGAGCAAGCAGGTCCTCGCCGCTCAGATGCCGCCTGAGAGGGAAAGCGTGGTGGTGGTTATTCCGTGTTGTGTGTTTTCCTTCGAGACGCTGATGCCGGCGGAAGCCAAGGGCGTGCTCAGCTCCCTGCTGGACGTCGTCTCCAGGCTCAGCCACCTGCTCCCCAGAGCCAGCCACGTCCTGGAACACCTGCCCCAGTTTCTTCACACCCCAAACCTCACAGCCTTGCTGGACCTGCCCGACTCCCTGCAGGTGTGTGTTTGATCTGGGCCTTGGGAGCATTCAGACGTGCTGGGCCTTCGGTTCTTCTGCCTGTATTTCTTTTGCCACATCTAGTCCTGCCCAGACCACGGATGTAGGACAGGAAGCCCTTTGAAGGGCTCTGGAGGCAGCAGCACGACAAAAAGCAAGGCCTGGCGTCTCTGAGAAGGAGGCTGGGCTGATCATGCCTGGTCCTTGTAGGCGCAAATGAGGTTCCAGGGCCTCTTGGCCTAAGTCAGAGAGGAACTTGCTTTCACAAACCTTAACCCTTTGCACTCACTTGCTTTTTTCTTGATTCCTTTATTCTACTCGGGATTTAATTTTTTAAATACCCCGGATTTTACAAAGCGCGGCAGTAGAATAAAAAACTGGAGTTTCTTTTCATATAAACTTATTTATTTGGATTTTTTTATATTTCAAATTATTGATACATTCAAAGAGTAATTTGCACTCGACATCCGAGTGCAAATTAAAGCAATTCCTTACATGTAAACAATTGGCATACAAATTGCAGATCATTTCTGCAAATACAGGAAAACTCGAATGAGGTTAGTGGTGTGATATTTGTCTTTGATTCAACTCTCTCTGCCTGGGATGGAGCTGACTGGGAGGGAATGTGTGGGGGTATGGGCATGGGGTGCAGGAATTGGCAGATGGTAGAGTGAGTCCTCAGAGCTGCCCATCAGCCAGGGGACAGTTTGGGGAGACGTCAGTGTCGGGCAGTTTGGCAGTAGAGACCACACTGAGTGTTAGTCTGTGTTAGTGATATTTGTTCATCGCTGGGCAGGGATTGGCTGTGTGTGTGGCCCTCCCCCCGTGGTGGTTTGCATGGGTTTTGCAGGACAGAACGGGCCTCGGCAGGGCCTGCACCCTCTGACTAGTCGCCGTAAGTTTTCAGTGGGAGGAGAGGGGCGCTTCCACAGGGCTGAGGGCATCGCTCCAAGTCACTGATCACTGAAGTGTGTCTCCACGTGCTTTCAGGCTTCACCCCGGGCCCCGGCCGCAAGTTCAGCCTTCGGCTCTTTCCAGGCTGTGGTGACGATGGTTTGCCAGGAGCAAGAGTCTTTTCTTAGCAACTCCAACATGTTCCTTAACTTGCCCAGAGTTAACGAGCTCTTGGAAAGTGACAAAGAAAAATTCAACATTCCTGAAGACTCAAGTAAGAAAACTGTAACCCATGTTTGCTTAGATTAATTTGCATATTAACCATTTGCTTTGCTTTATACAAAATACTTTGTGTAGGAGGTTGGCAAGGAATTTCTTTTCCACCCTCTAACTTTTATCCTTCCTTTTTATTGGAATTTAAAATTTTCAGTTACAGTTGACATTCAATATTATCGTATTTTCCAGCGTATAAGACGACTTTTTAACCCAGGAAAATCTTCTCAAAAGTCGGGGGTCTTATACGCCGGAAAATATGGTAGGTTAGAAAAATCTCTGACAATGTATATCAGATTGCTTAAAACCCAAATACCGATTTTCCGGCGTATAAGACCCCCGACTTTTGAGATTTTCCTGGGTTAAAAAGTCATCTTATATGCCAGAAAATACGGTATATCAGTTTCAGGTGTATAGCATGGTGATTAGACATTTATATAATTTATGAAGTGATTTCCTCCCCCCTTACCTCCCCATTAGTCCAGTGTCCACCTGGCACCATAGATGCAAAATTATCAACAAAACATTAACAGATCAAACTCAGCAATATATTAAAAAGAAAATACCCATGATCAAGTGGGATTCATTCCAGGAATGCAAGGTTGGTTCAATATCTGCAAATCAATTGACATGATACACCACATAAACAAAATGAAAATCATATGATCATACCAATTGATGCAGAAAAAGCATTTGACACGATTCAGAACCCATTCATGACAAACACTGTCAGCAAAGTATCCTTCCTTTTCAGTCAGGCTGCCCAGCGCTGGCGTGGCAGCTGTACATAAACACGAATATGTCTCTTCTGAAATCAGAGTCGCTCCTGTGTACGTTAAGCTTATAATTTAAAGTGTAAGTTGTTAAAATGTCAGAGCAAGCTCTATAATTCATGCTTTAAATTCATTATGTACTCACGCTCTTACTTTACATTTTATGGGATTATTTCTATCGAGTTTATAGTCCTTTTTGAGTAAAAAAACTTGTTTTCTTTTCACCTGGTGAATGTGGAAGGAAATAACTACGACTGTGCTCTTCATACTTGGGTGTCAGGAATCAGGGATCGACGCTGAGAGAGCATTTCCATTTCCCATGCTCTCTTCAGGGCCATGCACCAGGGACGGGAGCACTCACGCCAGCTTCAGGCCTGACAACACTTGATTCCTAATCGCTATGGCGATGCAGGCTCTGCCTTCATTCCTACCTGTGGTTGAGTCCAGCAAACCCGCACCGCACCACTGTGAGGAATGGAGGATCTGAGTGAAAACAAGGCAATTTCACATATCACAGGAGTAAATGCCACAGCTCTGTATAGTGCAGCACAGAAAATTCAGCTAACTTTGTTTAAAAAGTCTGTGCTGGTCCCCAAACTATAGCAGGCTCTCTGGACTAGGAGCCAGGCTTCCCTTTCTTCAGGTGTCCCTGCCAGCCCTGGTGCTCTCATCGATCGCTCAGTTTGACATGTGAAGGTCACACTTCCGTTTCTTTCAAACATCGATGAGAAAGTGGTACCTGAGGCTTCTCATGAGACAAGAGCCACTAAACACAGTCAAGAACCACATTCCGGAGTCTCTGCCCCAATGCAGACTTGGGTCACTCACTCACGGAAAGCGAGGCACATGGATATGCAAATGAGTCCCCCACTCACCTGGGCATCCCATCTTGGCAACACTTTCTGTTTTTAATTGCGACAGCACCATTTTGCTTGAAGCTTTACCAGGAAATACTACAGTCTCCAAATGGCGCTTTGGTGTGGTCCTTCCTAAAACCTGTATTACATGGGAAAATACTGTACACACCCAACACCCCGGCGGTGAATAAGGTCATCCAGAAGGTAAGCTGCGTGGACGAGGGTCTGATGAGCCACACGAGCAGTGCTTCTGGAAGGCACCTTTAAAGAGACTGAACGTCATGAACACGCGTGTGGGATTCCCTAGGGTTTCTTAGGTTGATTACAGCTTATTCTGGCCAGTTCCCCGTCCTGCGGCCGTTACAGTGGGATCTGCAGTCATGCTCTGAGGGGACACTGAGGCAGGAGGTGTCGGATGCAGTAGCTAGCCAGGTGAGGATGGACGGACAGGAGGCCGGGTCGCGAGCGCGGGCACAGGGGCACGGGTGCCGGTCTGCTGGTTGTGCATCTGGTGACAGAAGTGGCCTCTGGGCATGCTGTCGGGGTAGGCGGGGCTTCCCGGGTTCCCTGCGAGCTGGGGCTGCACCTGAGGGCGAGGGCAAGGGCGAGGGCGAGCGCAGTGCAGCGGAGGCACCGCGCCTGTGAAATGCTTGATTCCCTTCCCTGTTGCTGACTCCTCAGCGCTGACCACGGCAGGACTTTCCTTGAGATGCGTGTTGTGCTTTCTTGGGGTCTTGTTCTGGTCCACAGTGTCTGAGCCTGCGGTGCCTTTAGGTCACCACAGAGGATGCGGTGACTCCTGCGCAGACCCGCGGAGGGGCGAGCGCTCAGGACCGACTCCCACCTCCAGCAGCATCACCTAGCCGAGGCTCCACGCTTCCCGGAGCGGGTGTCCAGAGGCTGCGGCAGACCCCCTCCTTTCCCGCGGCACTCAGCTCAGGGATGCTTTTCTTTTCAGGGACTGCTTTTGGTTTCGCTAATTTTGAGTGTGTTTCATAGCTTCTGTGTCTACCTTGAAAATGTAATTTGGAGGCGTATTTACCAAAAGTCTGCACTCCCGTGGCGAAGTGAGCTGGGGCGGTGGTGGCGTGAGCCCTCCCGAGCTCTGCGCTACCGACCGAGGCCAGTGTGCGCGGCACCGCTGGGCCCAGCTTGGCTGACACGGAGCTCTCGGGTTGCGTCTTTCCCTCGAAAGTGTAGCTTCTGCTTCGTTGCCCACTGACCTTTACTTTCGCAGAGAAGAGACCTGAAACCACATGAGATTTTCTTCCTCCTTCTAACGCGCCTGGTGCTTATGCTGCTGCTTTTAACCGGCGCTCCCAGCTCTGGAAGCATGCTGGGCACGTCCTAGGGCTGTGCTGGGTAAGAGGCGGCGGTGAAGTCCGCAGGCTCGGATGCTGTGTGGTGGCGAGCGCCTCCTGTGGTTAGACCTGTGGTTAGACGCGCTCTCAGGACGCCTCCTCCGGCCCTGCACCCTCCTCGCTGGGTCTGGTCTCTGACCGTCTCCAATTGTCCCTTTCTTCTCCCCCTCGGCTCTCCGCGGAGGCGGGGCGGGCTCGTACCCAGGTGAGCTCTGCACGGCTTGTCTTGCTGGTCCAGGGCCCCCGCGCTGTCCCACGCCGTCCCGCTCCGTCCCGCTCTTGTCCAACGGCAGCCTGGTGGTGGTCTTCAGGCAGAGTCTCCTCATGGCCGGCGGCCCCCGCCTCACCACCTGCTCCTCCCCCTTCCCACGAAGATCCAAAGTCAGTGTTTCCGCCATTTCTCCCGCCTTCATGAAGTCACTTTCAGATAAAGGCCGTTACTCCGATCACACACTGGCCTCACCTTTTACAGGGAGGATCTTTTCTTTTTTTCTTTTTTTTTTTTTTTTGCAGTTGTTTTCTGATTGTGATTATTTTTTTTATTGTTTAACGTATTACACATAGTAGTGCATATATCTCCTTTTTCCCCCCATTGACCTTCCCCCAGCCTCCCCTACCCACTGTCGCATGCCCTCATCCCACCCCCCCAGTGTCTTGTGTCCATTGGTTGTGCTTATATGCATGCATACAAGTCCTTTGGTTGATCTCTTTCCGCCCCTCCCCAACACTCCCCAGCCTTCCTGCTGTAATTTGACAGTCTGTTCGGTGCTTTACTGCCTCTGTATCTATCTTTTTGTTCATCAGGTTATAATGTTCTTTATTTTCCATAAATGAGTGAGATCATGTGATATTTATCTTTCTCTGACTGGCTTATTTCACTTAGCATAATACTCTCCAGGTCCTTCCATGCTGTTGCAAATGGTAAGAACTCCTTCTTTTTTACCAGCAGCGTAGTATTCCATTGTGTAGATGTACCACAGTTTTCTAATCCACTCATCTGCTGATGGGCATTTAGGCTGTTTCCAAATCTTAGCTATGGTGAATTGTGCTGCTATGAACATAGGGGTGCATATATCTTTTCTGATTGGTGTTTCTAGTTTCTTGGGATATATTCCTAGAAGTGGTATTACTGGGTCAAATGGCAGTTCCATTTTTAGTTTTTTGAGGAAACTCCATACTGTTCTCCATAGTGGCTGCACCAGCAGTACACGAGGGTTCCTTTTTCTCTGCATCCTCTGCATCCTAGCCAGCACTTGTCGTTTGTTGATTTGCTGATGATAGCCATTCTGACAGGTGTGAGATGGTACCACATTGTTGTTTTGATTTGCATCTCTTGGATAATTAGTGACTTTGAGCATACTATCTAATAAAAGAGTAATATGCAAATTGACCATCACCCCAACACACAAGATGGCTACCCCCATGTGGACACAAGATGGCCTCTACAAAATGGCCTGCAGGGGAGGGCAGTTGGGGGGGACCAAGTCTACAGGGGAGGGCAGTTAGGGGTGACCAGGCCTTCAGGGGAGGGCAGTTAGGGGTGACCAGGCCTTTAGGGGAGAGCAGTTAGGGGTGACCAGGCCTGCAGTGGAGGGAAGTTAGGGGCAATCAGGCTGGCAGGGGAGCAGTTAGGCATCAGTCAGGCTGGCAGGGGAGTGGTTAGAAGGTGATCAGGCTGGCAGGCAGAAGTGGTTAGGAGCAATCAGGCTAGCAGGCAGGCGAGCAGTTGGGAGCCAGCAGTCCTGGATTGTGAGAGGGATGTCCAACTGCCTGTTTAGGCCCGATCCTACTGGGATCAGGCCTAAATGGGCAGTCAGACATCCCTTGAGGGGTCCCAGATTGGAGAGGGTGCAGGCTGGGCTGAGGGACACCACCACCCTATGCACGAATTTCATGCACTGGGCCTCTAGTATTTTCATATGTCTCTTGGCCTTCCTTCTGTCTTCTTTTGAAAAGTTTTTATTTAGGTCCGTTGCCCATTTTTTTTTATTGGATCATTTATCTTCCTTTTATTAAGTTGTATGAGTTCCTACAGGGAGGATCTGTTCATGGTCCACTGGTACTTCCCCTGGAAATGGGGTCACACTCACCCAGAGTGGGAAGGTGGAGGGAGAAGTGGAGCCCACAGCTTCCATCACTGCCGAGGTGTCGGGCAGCTCAGCAGGGGGTGGGGGGCGCAGATGCAGGACCAGGAAGGGGATGCACTGGGGACGCGCTCCCAGCTCTGTGCCCAGCTGGAGCGCCACCCTGGGAGCAGGGTCTGGTTGGGAGCCAAATGGATGGCAGGAAGCACCCTCTCCTCAGCGTGGTGGCTGCCTTTCATCCCCGACCTGGGTGACCTGTGACCCCAGGCGATGCAATCAGACTCCCAAATCCTCCTTAATCTTCTCTCTTTGGCATTTAGAATATTTTCAATATTAAAAACATGACGTTGCAATTGACGTTTTGGGGATACAGCTGTATGTTTTATATACATTATTTCCTAAGGAACGAGTTTTTTATCTTGAGAGAAGAAGGCATGGGCTTTATTTTGAGGGTCAGGGCCTGTTTTTACGATACCGATTTATTTTACTAAAACCATGTGCTGGCTACCCAGCAACAGCAGTGCTTCACTCCGCTCAGCAGGGCCGGGAGTCCTACAGCGGATGTGCAGAGTAGCTAAGAGTGGATTTTTAAGGAGGAAGCGAAGGTTGGCATTAATTTAGTCAGCCAAGGTGGATCGGAGGCATTTACTGTTCTAGACAGTGAGGTCAACATGGGGACCCCACGGGGAACAGGTGGGGAAACTGAGGGGAACAGGTGGGGGACCCTGAGGAGGACAGCAAGGGCACACTGAGGTGGACAGGTAAGTGGGTGGAGGAGTCTGGGCGAGAGGTCTCGGGGACACACTCCAGACCCGAGGGCCTGGAGGGGGGCACCTGGCAGAACTGCGCTCGGGATCCAGCACTTCCCGCTCATCTCTGCGGGCGCCACAGCTGACCTCTTCCAGCTGAGACGGAGGCATAACCAGCTGTGCTCTGTTTGCAGGCTAATCACACTTTTGTGTTTGTGGACAAGCTGAGGACTTTATCCAAGACACTGCTGAGCATAGCCAGCAGTTCCCAGAGCAGTGGGCACGGCCAGATGCTCGGGCAGCTGCAGGTGAGCGTGCTCCTCGCTGAGGGGCTGGGGAGCGTGTGCCGGGGGGGCGTCCAAGAGAAGGGTCTGCAGTCGCCTCGGCGCGGCTTTCCCAGCTGCCTGATGATACTGACGCACAATTGGACACGCGCGAGAACTTTTTGTAAAGATCAAGCATTTTGCCCACTATGCAAGGTATCTATGCTAATAAAAGCGTAATATGCTAATTAGACCGGACGTCCTTCCGGACGAAGCCTGGGCTGTGAGGGAAGCCTGGGTCCCAGGTGCCTGCTGGCAGCCGGAGGGAAACAGAGTCCTGGGTGCTAGAGGGAAGCCGGTGCCGGCAGCCGGGGGAAGGAAGGCCTCCTCTTGCATGAATTTCGTGTATCGGGCCTCTAGTTAATAATTCATTAATAGTTACTCAAGCTTTACGCTCCATATTAACGTACTGCTTTTTCTGGTGGTTTGTATACTTTCCAACTGTAGGTCTGTTAATGACATTTCCTAATATTCTGTGCTGAGTGCGTAATATATTCCAAGGTCAGCGGGCTGCAGGGTAAAAGGAGCCGTCCTTGGAGCCTGCAGCCAGTCAGGGAGGTCACGCCCTTGGGGCGTATGTGCCCTCTGACTGACGCGTGTCCTTTAGATGAGAAACAGGCCACCTCTTTCTTTGTGTTGGTTATTTCTCGTGCCCAGGTGAGCAGTTCAGGTGATGAGAGCAGGGGCTCGGGGGCCGGTCGTCTGGTTTCCCTCCAGCCCCTCGCTGTGACCGGGGCTGGTCCCTGGACTGCTCTGTGCCAGTTCCCTGCTGGTGACGAGGAGTAGTGGTCAGCAGCTGTGAACGACGCGGGCGTGTGAAGCACGCGGAGCAGTGTTGGGCAGGCAGGCTGTGCCCCGTGTCCGGTCCCTGCAGAGCAGATGCCAGGAGGGGGTAGCACGTGCGAGATTGCATCACGGAAACCTGGCTGTTAGAGCAGAGGAGGCGGGAGCGGGAGGGAGGGCGGAGCATCCACGCCAGAGGGCGATGCAGGTCTGACCCTGGCGGAGAGAGGGAGGGATGTCGCTGCAGCGTTGGGGACAGCCCTGCCGATAGGGACCGACCCGCCATCGAGCCACAGTCAGGCATCAGCGGGTCCCGGTCAGAGGAGCCCTGCTCCGGGGATGGGCTGGTGTGGTGGCCCCGGGCCGGGAGCCAGCGAGGCAGGTGCGGCTCTGGGCGAACTGGGGTGGGCATCCTGGTGGTGGAACGGGTGGCACAGCTGTGTCGGCGCTGGCCGTTGCTGGGACACCTTCTTCTGCAGTTTGTTTGCTCAGGACTAACTCGCTGACACGGGAATCGGGCCGGCGTTTCTGTAGTGAGTCGGGGTGAATAGTTGAGGCTGGGGTGAGGGGTGGGGGGCTGCGAGAGTGCCCCACCTGAAGGTGAGGAGAGCATGCCGGAGCACGGCCCACGGCACAGGCGTCGGCAGGTGAGGCGGGGGGGGGGGGGGGGGGGGGAGGGGATGTAGTCGGGAAAGAGGAACGGCAGGTGACTGTGGAAGGAGCCTGGAGGCTCAGAGCGGCACAGGGTTCAGGGTTCGGGAAGTGCTGGCCCTTCTTCACGTTGTGCCTGCGGGAGAGGCCGGGGAAGGGCTGTTAGGAGATCTGCCCGGAGTCACGCGCCGTGCGTCTGACTTTCCGTATCGGCGAGGTGACGGTCCTCCCCGCGGTGGTCACGGCTGCTCCTTCTGCTTCCGAGGTGACGTCTGTCCTTCTCCGTGGCTCACGGGGTGTGCAGGCCTCTTTCCAGATGACTCATGTGATGTGCCTTCTTCTTGAACGACAGTAAACTGAGTGAACCACCCAGCATCATCACAGAAAAAACGATGCCATTGTTTTTGTTAAACTACCTTTTCCTTTAGGACGCCCTGAGAAACAAATTTATAAGAAACTTTGTGGAAAGCCAGTTACACATCAACATAGACAAACTGACTGAGAAGCTGCAGACGTATGGTAAGTGTGTGTGTGTGAGTGTGTATGTGAACATGGATGTGTGAGTGTGTGTGTGTGTGTGTGTGAGTGTGTGTGTGAGTGGACATGTGTGAGTGTGTGTATGAGTGTGTGTGTGAGTGTGTTTGAGTGTGTGTGAGTGTGGATGTGTGTGTGTGAGCATGGATGTGTGTGTGTGAGTGTGTGTGTGTGAGTGAGCGTGGATGTGTGTGTGAGTGTGGATGTGAGAGTGTGTGTGTGTGTGTGTGTGTGTGAGCGTGGATGTGTGAGTGTGTGTGTGTATATGAGCATGGATGTGTGAGTGTGTGTGTGTGTATGTGAGCATGGATGTGTGAGTGTGTGTGTGTATGTGAGCATGGATGTGTGAGTGTGTGTGTGTATGTGAGCATGGATGTGTGAATGTGTGTGTGTGAGTGGATATGTGTGTGTGTATGAATGTGAATGTGTGAGCATACATGCGTGTATGTGTGTATGTGAGTGTAGTTGTGTGCATGTACGCGTGTGTGTAGTGGGTGTATAAAAACATGCTGGTGTGTTTTCATGCATGTTCACTGTTCGGACTTTCTTCATGAAGTCCTGAGCCAGAGTCTGTGTGGGTGCTGTTGAGGAGCGAGGCCTGGGGAGCGTGGGGGAGACCCCTGTGTGGTGAGCATTGCAGTGACGAGGGGAGGGCCCTCCACCGCTCACACCACCTGTGGGGACACCGTGATGGACTTCTGGGGTCCGGTGGCCTCTCCTGCTGTGGGGCCCCGGCCAGAGCAGACCTGGGGGCTTGATGCCTCCACACCCCTGCCCCTCCGATTCTGAGCCCTCGGCGATTGTTTTCCGGGCCTGGGCTGTGTTCTCTCCTGTGACCCAGCTCCTCCTCAAACCAGAGCCAGTCACTGAGCCCTCGTGGAGTCTCGTCCTGAAAAATGTTTGATGTTCAGCCTCCATGGCCGAGATGCTGCCAATGCTACCCTGCTGCACAGACGCGCCCACCCGGGGCCGCCCACCCGGGGCCGGAGTGCAGCGGGCTGGCCTCCGTAACTGTCTGCAGACTCAGCCTTGCAGAGGAGCGGCTGCCACAGGCCTGGGCTCCAGGGAGGCGCTTGCCAAGGGTCGCGCGAGTCCGGGTGACTTCCCCGCTGCCCAGACTTACTCTCCGCCCCCCTGCCCCACGTGCCCAGCCTTTGCTGATGGGACCGTTTCTTTTCACTTCCAGGCAGTGTAGTGCCATGGGAGGCGTATGGAAGGGGGAGGCACACTCAGCTGGCAGCAGCAGAGTTAGCTTGTGAACAGAACTGGGTCTGGAGTAGCGCCGCCTGCAGGAACGTAGCTGCGTGTCCCTGCGTTTGTAGTGTCCGCCGTGGGGACGGCAGGCGCTGTGCTGGGGGAAGCTGCCATGTCCCTGTGCTCGCTGTCCTCAGCAGGGGGCCTGGGCCGGATGCTGAGCCGCTTGGGCGCCGCCGACCTCCTCTCCCTGGGCCACGCGCTGGTCAACCTGTCCTCCTGTGTGCTGCTGGACCGCTTCCAGGGGCTGCCGTCAGCCGCCGCCCTGGAGGCCACCGCCCACGGGCTCATGCAGCACAACAGCTTGTTGGCCAGTAAGTGTCCAGTGGCAAACCATGCTCACGGGGGCCCGCGCCAACACGTCCCTCCCCGAGCTGGGACCCGGGACAACATGTCCCTCCCCGAGCTGGGACCCGGGACAACATGTCCCTCCCTCCCCGAGCTGGGACCCGGGATGGCACGTCCCTCCCTCCCCGAGCTGGGACCCGGGACAACATGTCCCTCCCCGAGCTGGGACCCGGGACAACATGTCCCTCCCTCCCCGAGCTGGGACCCGGGATGGCACGTCCCTCCCTCCCCGAGCTGGGACCCGGGACAACATGTCCCGCTCCCTGAAAGTGCCTCCCGTGGCTCGGAGAGAAGCGGCCTCTCCCCAGCAGGGCTCTGCCTGAGGAAGGGGTGGCCGGGCCGGCTCCTGAGCTGCCACCGCCTTGGCCAGGGCTGTCCCCGCACCTGTCTTACTGGGTTACCCTGTGGTTTTAGGGTGAAGTCTCACAGGACAAATTACATTTTTCCTGATTAAAGTTCTCCCATTTTTATCAGTTTCCTGACACCTGGGGGCGGGGAGGTGGGGGGGGAGGACAGCGGCCGATTCTGCCCATCTTGCGATGGTTCCCTTGTTTACGGGAAACCCCATGTTCTCAGGCGTGGTGTGAACAGACAGCAAAGGCGCGCAAAGCCCCTCCTGTGTCACCGAGCAATGACGCCCCAGGACGTCAGTGCTTAGGAATGCCCTGGGTCCCAGAGAGGGAAGTCCCCAGAAATGCAGAGCCACCGTTTCTGCGCATTGGGGTGCCGCTGTGCGGGTTCACTACCATGAAACGGGGATGGCCGAGGAGTCGGAGGCCTTGGGCCCATTGCCCCAGCTGCCTGTGCGACGCTGGTGACAGACGCACCACGCCCCCTCCCCCCAGCCCCCTCTCCTGGGCCTCCCTGCGAGCTGCTCCGGTGGTGACGGCCTGTTGTCCGTCTGTCCCTCAGGCGTCATCTTCAACAGCTCCTCCGTGCGCAGGCGCTCCGGCGCAGACACGCCCCCGCTGCCGCCCCGCGTGGCCTACACCATCCGGACCAGCCTGCTGTACAGCATGAGGACGGACCAGGTGGAGAACCCATTCTGGAAGTTCCACCCCCAGAGCCTGCCAGCCGACAGCTTCAAGTACAATTACGTCTTCGCGCCGCTGCAAGACATGCTCGAGAGGGCCCTCATCCGGGTGCAGACCGGGCGGGAGGCCGTGGGGCCCGCCGCACAGGTGCAGCCCATCCCGTACCCCTGCCACAGCAGCGACCTGTGAGTACCGGGGTCCCCCGTCCCCGTGTCCCTCAGTGTGAGGCTGGAGTGGGGCACCTCCTGGGCTTTGTGTCCTCATCTCAGCATCGGGGGACTGGCCGGTCTGCTCAGTGTCTTAGGGTGCGCTTCTCAGGCACCGAGCCCTGGCTGGAAGGACAGTTATTGAGATAATGCCACGCAGGCGGCGTTACCTCTGACGCAGGCGGCGTTACCTCTGACGCAGGCGGCTTGAAAGACCCTTCAGGTTGGGGTGCAGTGCCCTCCAGGCTCCGCAGGGCTGACTCCCAGGTCCGCCTGTGGGAACGAGGGAAGCTGAAACGGCTCTCTTTTCTGCAGATTTTAAAGACGGGTGTGCTGCCCACAGCAGGCCAGAGCGTGACCAGAGCCTGCGTAGCTGCACGGGGGAGGGGGAGTGTTCAGGCGTGGCCAGTGCGCGCTCAGGCAGGGTTCGTGTAGGGGGCACGTGGGTCACTGAGGACCTCACCAAGGCAGCCTCCATGGAGGGGTGCAGCCAGGTTAGCCAGGACACTGGGAGAGGGGAGGGCAGGAGGAGATGGCATGCAGACGCCCAGGAGTCCCTCTGTAGACAGGAGAGGGAGGTGGGCAGTGGCTGGTGGGGGATTTGGGAAGAAGAGGTTTTCTGAACTTCTTTTGTTAATCCTCACCTGAGGATATTTTCCCCTTGCTTTTCAGAGAGATAGTGGAAGGGAAGGGGGGTGGAGAGAGAGAAACGTCAATGTGCGAGAGACACATCGATTGGCTGCCTCCCACACGCTTCCCGACCAGCAGGTGCCCTTGACCAGAAATGGAACCTGAGACCCTGGGTGGGTGGGCCGATGCTCCAGCCACTGGGACACACCGGCCAGGGTGGTTTTTTTACATTTTTTAAGAAATAGGGTGCAGTTGGCGATAGTCCAGTGAGAGGCGAGGACCGATAGGTACGATTGGCGTAATGGAGGGGAGCAGCCTTCGCAAGGGGTGGGGCCGAGCCCAGGCCTTTCATCCAGAGGAACAGGGTGCTCAGCTCCACTGAGCCGAGCACTTCCCGTCTTAGCCACAGGTCTCCCCCACCTCTCCCTTCCCCCCTCTCTCTCCCTCTCTTCCCTCTCTCCCCCCTCTCTCCCCCCTCTCCCCCCTCTCTCTCCCTCTCCCCCTCTCTCTCCCCCCCTCTTTCCCACTCTCTCTCTCCCCCCCTTCCTCTCTCTCTTTCCCATTCCCTCTCTCCCTCCCTCTCCCATTTATTATCTATTAGCAGCCATGGCTCATGTTCTGAGGGACGTACGTGGGGAAATGTTACTTTAAGAGTGCAGAGTGGGATGGGAGCAGGACTCTATAAAAGTTAATGTTCCCTTCAGCCCGTGATTCATGGGTGGTTCTGGCAGGACAACTTTACGGTGTGCTTCATGCATACAGAGAATTTCAAGTGTTAATATACTGCTTGAGAGAGCAGGGCAGCCTAATGAGAGGCTCTCAGGAAAGGAAACAGCAGCCTGCAGAGTTCCACCTGCACACAGCCGCTCCTCAAAGGGCGCTGCTCTCCGCCCCACTGCTCAGGCCCTGCTGTCCACAGGAGCAGCTGGTCCGGGGGAGGGGGGGGGCGCAGGTCCGGAGGAGGGGGGAGCGCAGGTCCGAGGGTGGGGGGAGTGCTGCTCTCCTGAGGATCGGGGCAGGGGGGCCTGCTCTCCTGAGGATCTGGGGGGCTGCTCTCCTGAGGATCTGGGGGAGGGGTGCTCTCCTGAGGATCCGATCAGGAGGGAGGGTGCTGGGTGATGTGCCTGACCGAACTGGTCCCCTCTGTGACTGTTGGGTTTAGGAGTCAGTGGTTAGCTGCCGGGAGCTGAGAAGATGGAGAAGGACGTTAGCTCAGCACCTCTAAACCGGCGGGGTGTTTGCTTGTGTCGGGACGACCCCTCGCCTCTTTGTGGGGCGATGCGTGTCGTACACACTGAACCACGCCTTGCCAGGAGTGCAAGCGCCTGCTCTCTCTCCATTGGAAACCACGGGTGGATGCGTGTGTGGCAGTGAACAGTGGGTCACGTGCCTCGGATGCTGGTGACCAAGGCTTCTCAGGACCAGAGAGCCTCAGGCCACGGTCTTTTGCTGGGGCCCACGGGGTGCAGGGCCTCTGTGGAGCGAGTCACCCCCAGGGGCAGGCGGTGGGGCCACAGCCCTGTCCGCTAGACGCGTCTCCTTGTGAGTTTGCGCAACTGCTGAGTCAGGACCCCAAAGAGCTGTCCTGCCCGTCACAGGCCTGTTGCCATGGCCTATGGAGACTGTTCCCCACAGGGCTCAGTGGGAGGGGCAGCGTGGGGGCAACGTGGGGACAGTGTCTGTGGGAGGGGGCAGCGTGGGGACAGTGGGAGGGGGCAGTGTGGGGACAGTGGGAGGGGGCAGTGTGGGGACAGTGTGGGGACAGTGGGAGGGGGCAGTGTGGGGACAGCGTGGGGACAGTGTCTGTGGGAGGGGGCAGCGTGGGGACAGTGGGAGGGACAGTGGGAGGGGGCAGTGCTGCCCGCAGCCTGATGGGAGCAGAGCTGCCCGCTGGCGCTCACAGGCCGCCTGGTGCCTCCTGACAGATTCTTGAACAACGTGGCTTTCTTCCTCCCCCTGATCATGATGCTGACGTGGATCGTGTCTGTGGCCAGCATGGTCCGAAGGCTGGTTTACGAGCGGGAGATCCAGATGGAAGAGGTGAGCTGCCCGGGGCTGGCCGGGAGTCGGCTCTGCTGGGCTCCGTGGAGCCTGCGGTCCCTGTCCCGGAAGTCACCGTCAGCCCGAACTGCGGCTCAGTAGGCGTTTCCTGTGGAGCGCGGGAGGGAGGGTGAAAGGAAGTGGAAGGCACGTGACATTGGAGTTAGGAAACCTGTGTGCTCACTCCACAGTTGTATGTTTTTGTCTTCCCCGAGGACATGCTTATTGGAGAGAGGAAGGGCGAGAGGGACGGGGGAGAGAGAGAGAGACCCATCGGCTGCCTTCTGCACTCACCCCACTGGGGATCGAACCCGCAGTCCAGGCGTGTGCCCTGGCCGGGAAGCAAGCCTGCGGCCTTTCGGTTGGTGCTCCAGCCCATGGAGCCGCCCGCCCAGGCCCAGCCATTCTCATTCCACCCAGGACGACAGAGCAGCCGGCTTCCCGTCCTAACTCGGAGCTGGGATTCTTCAGGCTCAGCCTTGCTCTTTCTGTCAAAACCTAAACTATCAAACCTGCTTTCACAAGGCAAGTACCCAGGACCCTTCCCGCCTCAGCCACAGGAGGGCGCGGCCGGGACACACAGGCAGTTTACTTGCTCACTGTTTGTTAGGCACAGACGAGCGAGCGGGTGCCCCTGCTCCGCTCAGCTCCACGTGCGCTGCCTGCTGCTCTGCACGCCTCCCCCCTGCATCCTGGTCTCTGATCCACGTGGGCCCCTGGGCAGAGGGCCTGGGGGACAGTCAGTCTCCTGGGCTCCCAGCTCCTTGGCCAGAAATCCTTCTTCATGCTCAGTATCGCGATGTTATAGATGAACAAGTGAATTAACTTTATTGAATTACTTCAAACTGAATTATTTAGCAAAAGTCATTCTAAAACCTTTGCCGTAATCCCTCGAACTTAAGGAAAAGTATTTCCCCCTTCATTTTCTTTGTCCTTATTAAACAAAACCAGCACAAGCAAAATGAAAAACAACACGAAAGGAAGTGAAAACGAACCGCAGGGACGGGGAGCATGTGGCCTGCAGCGGGTCAGCGGGCAGCCCGGCGGGACCTCCCTGAGCTGTGGTTTTCCGCGAGGAGCTTGTTCCCACGCACTGGCCGCCAGTTTTCTCTGCCCTCACGCGGGACCGGCCTCCTCTGTGGGGACCTAAGAATGACACGCAGGCGCAGGCGACGTGCCTGGCGCAGAGCCCTCGGGGCTGGATGTCCTCGCGGGGCGCCCACCCGCCAGCGGCCTTCCCCCAGGACGGACCCTTCTTCTCGGCACCCACTGGTGTGCTAAGGGCTTCCTCTCCCGGCAGTACCTGCGGATGATGGGGATGCCCCCGGCCACCAGCTTCCTGGCCTGGTTCCTGGAGAACGCGGCTGTGATGGCCCTCGGCAGCGCTGCCCTGGCCGTCGTCCTGAAAACCAGCGGCATCTTCGCGCACAGCAACGCCTTCATCGTGTTCCTCTTCCTGCTGGACTTCGGGGTGTCGGTGGTCATGCTGAGCTACCTGCTGAGCGCGTGCTTCCGCCGCGCGGCCACGGCGGCGCTCTGCTGCAGCCTGCTGTACCTGGCCAGCTTCCTGCCCTACATCGTGCTGCTGGTGCTGCGCAGCCGGCTCAGTGCGGCCGCCCAGATGCTTCTGGTGAGTGAGTGCGCGGCTCTGCAAAGTGCCCAAGGAGACCGCTCACCACCGACAACACCGCTCACTCACGCCCGCGTTTCCCTGCCTGCGCGGGCCTTCGGGCCTCCTCTCCCCAGGCCACCCAGAAGGAACCTGCTGTGGCTCCGGGGCCCTGCGGGGCGGGGCGGGATGTGCTGGGGGCAGGCAGCCGGATGGGCGTTTCTCCCTCACAGCCCCTCCCGGGGAGACGGGGCGATCCCCAGTACCCACGGGAGCCGGCGGCTTTAGTTCTCTGCTCTGCATGGGAAGAAGCGGGATCCCATAGCTGTTGTAGCGGTCAGCCCTCCGCCTTCTCCTGGGAGCTCCACGCGTGCCAGCACGTGGAGGGGAAGGGCGTCCGTTAGCAGCGCCAGGCTTCCGTGCGCCTCCACTCGGTGAGTCACTCAGGGCTGACGTGACTCATGGAGAAGACAGCTCACCTTCATGGCGCGGTGCCGCTGGCGGTGGGCACGTGGTCGGCGGGGAAGGGACGGAAGGATCGTCCTCAACGGGGTCAGCTCCGCGCACGCAGGGCTGACTCACGGCCCACGCCCCGCAGGTGCGGCCTCGGCTGCCTGTGGGCCCGTGGGGGGAGGGGCTCCTGTGCTGAGCCTGCGGGCGGGTGTTCTGTGAGCACATCCCTTTCTCCAGCATCAGGGGGCCCCTCTGTGCCCGGTCCCCGCTGGCCACGCCCACAGCACAGCCCGCGTGCAGGTGGGCAGGCGGGCAGGTGCTCCTGTGGGGCGGCATCGTGCCCGCTGCCTGGTGCCCATCAGTGTGCTACTTGCCTCCCCTGTGGAAACCCATGACCACGGTTTGGGGCTGGTGTCAGTCAGGTGTTTCAGGGAATGAAGGCCGCCCGGGCCAGGCGGGCCCGTATGCTCTACACGTGGAAAAGGCGTGGATTTCAGGCACCGCTGCTGGTTTTTACTCCCACCTCACGTGGAGGGGCTCCATGCACACAAAGTTTGATTTCCTCTTTGCGCGTTCAGGTGGTTTCCAGCCGGGAAAAGTCTACCTCTGGTACGTTACGTTTTCAGTAACGCGAGGCGCCTTTTCAGCCGCCTTTCCCGACGGGGAGCTCTGCCCGAAGCGGAGCAGCGGTTCCCTCGGCGCTCGATCGCCCAGGCCAGGACACGTGCGCCTCCTCAGCCTGCGCTGGGCTGGGGCCGCGCTCAACACAGAGCACAGGAAATGCCCTCCCCGCGGCCGTGTGCCCGCATGCGCCCCCACCGGGAATTATTACTGTGCGGGCGCGCAGGAAAGAGAAATAATCCCTTTTAACTTAAAAGTGAGCTTGTCCCACGCGTTTCCAGCGGCTGGTGGTGGGCTGAGTGTCCAGGCGCGGACACTGGCTTACCGGGTCCTTGGAGGAAGCGCGTGGCGCCGTGGACATCCGGTCCCGTCACGCACTAGCGGCTGTTTTTCTCTCTCCATCGCTCCGCACAGTGCCTCCTCTCCAC
Organism: Cnephaeus nilssonii; assembly: GCF_951640355.1. NCBI lineage: Eukaryota > Metazoa > Chordata > Mammalia > Chiroptera > Vespertilionidae > Cnephaeus > Cnephaeus nilssonii. Next base: position 1,046,977 of record NC_137083.1, read on the forward strand.
AACCGCCTTTGGACAGGGAGTGTTCTTCGTTACGTTCCTGGAAGGGCAGGAGGCAGGTAAGACGATGCGCGGTTCCGGCCGCTCCCGTGGTTCGGGTGTCAGGGGCTTTGCAGTTGTCCTGGTGGGGGCGGGACAGTAGGGAGTCCCCACCACAGAGCAGGGCCCTGGGAAGGAGATGCTGGTGCTCAGCGTGGCTGTGCAGCTCCTCCCGCGCCCAGCTGCCCTGGCGTTAGGAACGCTCAGGAATAGCCACGGCGCCTGGTCCCGCCGCTGCCCGGTCAGCCCGCCAGCCAATGCCCGGCTCTCCCTCATGGCACCCCGACACCCCATTCCCTTAGCAACCGAATGGGGTGTGCGCACGCCCGTCTCCCAGGGTCCTGTCGGACTGGAATCTGCCTCCCTGGGTCTCTGCCCACTTTCCCAGTTTCTCTTCCCAATTCTCTCGTTCACATGTCAGCCTCCACTGTGGTCTCCCGCTCTCATCTCTGCGTCCAGAAAGGGACTTAGCCAGTGCCGAGAGGGTACGATTATCCGCTTTACTCCCAGGACGGTATCCCTATTAATTTGGCCTAAAATAACATTTTAAAAAATGGATTGGCAGCCTTTCTCGCTTACCTTGAAATTTTGACAACTGACATCCTAAGCCAGGACAGACATATATTTCTTACATGTTTATGTGGTTTTTATGAACACTTACACTTAAAATATATGCAATAAATGGACTCACCGTCAGCAGCTGTATATTAGCCCTTTCACTGGGCGCTGGTCTTGGAGTTCTCAGACATTTCAGCAAAACACGCTGAACCGTTGTCAACTTACACGGAGGCTGGGCCGAGACAGAAGAGCGAGCCAGGCCTCCAGGTGCCGGCAGCGGCTCCGAACCAGCTGGTCCGAGGAGGCGGAGGAGAGTCACGGTCAGTCCTTGGAGTGTTTCGGACTGAACTCCAGCAAGTGGCAGCGTGTGTTTTACATCAGAGCCTAAGGCTGGTCCCTTAGGGGAACTGAGGAAGAGGGGTGTCTTACTTAGCCTATGTTTTAACCCAGCAGTAAATTTCAAATACATTGTAAGAAAGAATGGTCCTAGTCCACCCCAGGCCTTCTACGTCCTGTTCATATGTTTCCTAAGAGCACAGACCATGATGTGATGTAGGGCCTGGATCGGCAGGAGCCTTCTTTATCTTGTTGTGTAACATGCCTGCTTTCTCCAGGGAGTGAGGGAAGCACCTTTCAAACACTTTAATGCTGTAAATTAAAATGTTAATGGTTGCTCTGCCCGTGTCATCGAACCCAGCGCCTCCTTTGGCTCCAGCTGCTGCCAGCTCCGCCAGAGCCTCCAGGACTAACACCCGTCTCCCCCTGGTTGACTCTGCCCTCCCTCCCTCCAGGGGTCCAGTGGGGCAACCTGCACCAGCCTCCGGAGCAGGCAGGCCTGGCGCTCGGCTGGGTCTGCGGGATGATTCTGGTCGACTCGGTCCTTTACTTTCTGTGTGGCTGGTACCTGAGCAACTTGGTTCCTGGTAAGACTCCTACCCTTTGTAATGAAGCGTGGGCCATCTTGTTCCAGTAACCTCTGTGTTGTAAAAGCTGCTGTCTAAAGTTTCCCACTGAAAGCAGATGGTCCCTTGTTCTGTTAACTGACTTTGCTATTTGGCTTCTGTGAACGTGCTTGCTCGAATCTCTGCTAACGTAAGGGTCTGGTTCCTCCCACGCCAGGTACCTTCTGGTTATATCTGAGTTGTGCTGTGCTCAAGGCCATAAGCTCCCTGCAAGATAGTTACTAGGCGCACTGCCTCCCCCGCCTCCCGATCCCAGCACACAGGCTTCTTTTATTTTTTTAAAAAGCCTACGAAAGGTCCGGAAGTCTCATTCCATATTTGGAAGACAAAGAGACCTAGAAAATATAAAAAGTGAAAGCTTCCTCCATGTTTTGGCTCAGACTTTGAGAGGCTACTCCTCTGAGACTGCTAGCACAATAAAGGCTCCAAGTTAACTTGGCTTATTGATCAAGGTGTCTTCTGTTTAGCTCACTGATTTACAATATAACAGTAAGATGACAAAATGAACTTAAAGTGTGAGCGAACTGCTGTGCTGTTGTATTAAAACTGCTGTACCGGAGACAGAGAGAGAGGAAATGTGGGTGTTTATTATTTTAAGTAATGCTGACTTTCTCCAATTAATGTATACATTATTTTTTAAAAATATGTTTTTATTGATCTCGGAGAGAAAGGGAGAGGGAGAGATAGAAACATCAATGATGAGAGAGAATCATGGATCAGCTCCTCCTGCAGGCCCCTACTGGGGATTGAGCTCATAACCCAGGCATGTGCCTTGACGGGGAATCAAACCGTGACCTCCTGGTTCATGAGTTGATGCTCACCCGCTGAGCCACACTGGCTGGGCCTAATGTATACATTTATATAACTTTAAGTTATGTAACATTTAATATGAAACATGTTAACACACTAAAACACAAATCTATATATATAAAAGCCTAAGTGACCGTTACGACAGAATGACCAGAACAACCAGAATGACCAGAATGACCAGTCGGCCAGTCAACCAGTCACTATGATGCCCACTGACCACCAGGGGGCAGACGCTCAATGCAGGAGCTGCCCCCTGGTGGTCAGTGCACTCCCACAGCCAACCTCCTGAGGCCCCTCCTCCCGGTCGGCCAGACCCCCTGATGGCTCTGATTGAGGAGGCCGGCCGGCCAACCTCCCACAGCTCCTTCCCCACGGCTGAACCCTCATAGGCCTCAATTGATGGCCAGGCTGAGGGACCCACCTGTGCACAAATTTGTGCACCGGGCCTCTAGTTATTTAAATAAAATACTAAAAAAGGAAATTTTAATTGATGAAATGTTTCCAAAAGATAGCTAGACATATAAATTAATGATAATGTTCAAAAATTATTGAAAATAATGACAGTAACTGGTGGCTGGTGATGGTATTAAGCCTTCCTATAGATTGACGAGGATGTGAGCAGTGCAGCCCTCAGCAGAGCAGATGGCAGCGCTCAGTAACCAGCCCGCTCGTGGGCGACTCACTCGGTGGTGGGTTTGCATTTCAGTCAGTGAGAAGGGACACAGTATTCAGTTAACCTGCTAGGGAGAGAAACAGACTCGTTCATAGTTCATCAGACATAAGCATCATGAAAATAATGAGTCAATAGGAAAAGCATGATTGTTAAAGGTAGGCAGGGTTTTTCTAAACACCAAGGACATAAGCAATGAGAATCGATCGAGTTTCATTTATAAGAATTTAAATCAAATTGCAAATAGCCAAATAAAATTATAAGACAATTTATAAGCTTATAAAACTATTTAAAGAAAATGATAACATTCTCAAGTCACATTTTAAAAAGACATATCTCAGTATTTAGTTAAAAATTTAAAATATCGTAATTTGGTTTATATGCCAAATGGTTGTTTATGTGGACTTATGCGACATTTTTTTTCCGTTGTTAATTTTTCTGCTTTAAACATGCACTTCTCCTGTAACACAGTTAAACTACAGGAATTGACTATATGTTTTATATTCCATCTTTTCAAAATGCGAGTGATTTAATGGGCGCAGAGAGCAAGCATGTGGGGTGCGGCGCCTGCAGCGTCGCAGCAGGGAGAGGTGTGCTGGGGAGTGAGCCAGAAGCGCCTTCCCTCCTCCTCAGAAAAGGGCGCGAGGCTGGCTCTGCGCTCCCTGGGCGGGCTCAGGGACGAACCCCTGCACGTCACGAGGCCCCAGAGCGGGTGGGGCAGTGTCTTTATGACGGTGGCGCTGTGCCCTGGGGAGAGGAGTGATGGTGAGGGAAGGCCCTGGGGGTCTGAGCGGGCTCTGCCCTGCGTCCCATGTCGGGGCGCCTGTGTGTCCCCCTCTTCCCTCCTGTCTCTGGCAGGCAGGTAGCAGTCGCTGCCCCTCTCTCAGCGCCCTCCCTCCGGCCCTGCTTCCCGCAGGTGCCAGTGTGCAGCACAGCCTGTGTCAGTTTCTGATTCTGTCTGCTCTGGCAGCTCGACTGACACCTGCCCAGATTTGCGCCAAGTTTTGCAAAAGCCCTGCTCTGGGGAGGGGAGATCTGACGAGAGGCGTCGGGGGTGGGGAGAGGAGCATGATCACAGGACTTCTCAGCATCCATGCTGTGCGCCTGTCCCTCCTAGTGAGTCTCTTCCCACGAGCTCACACGTGTCCTGCTGGCCGTTTCTGAGGAGACCCTGAGCAGCACCCGAGAATAGTCACATTCACGGAGACAGAAAGTGGGTGGGCGGGCGGGGCTGGGCGGAGTGGGGGAGAGGGGGAGGGGGAAGTTCTGGAGGTTGGTTGAACAGCAGTGTGAATGTGCTCAGCGTCACTTTAAATGATTAAGATGGTGTATTTTGTCACATATATCTAAGACAAACACAGAAGACGTGGGGTGCAGAGGGCACTTTTAGGTCACATCTGGAGAAACTCAAGTGAAGGAACTGGTGGGAGCCGTGGAGGAAGGTGGCTCGGCTCAGGGGGCCCCATCCGCGCAATGGGGCGTCCCGTCAGTCCTGTCCTGGGAGTCAGTGGGACATCACACGTGGTGGCTCTCAGAGGAGCGTCTGTTTTATTTCTCCAGAAGCTAAATGAACCCGCTTGGGGCTCTGGGACAGGACACCTGAATGCCAAATCTGGAGAAGTTTCGGGAAGCCCTTGGGGGCGTGGAGAAGGCTGGGGATCTGTCTCTTCCTTCCGGCTCGCCTGGTCGCGGGCTCCTGCTCCGTGCCTCCCGCGGGGAGGGCCGTGTGTCAGCCTTGTCTGCACGCACTCACCCTGCAGCCCCAGGGGAGCTCCCGGCAAATTTCTACCCGTAACGTCTGCTCCTGAACTGGAGCAGTTCCCTCGGAACCAGCCGCACCCAGCCTGCTCCAGCCAGGGCCCCAGACGGGCGGCTGACGCTGTCTCTACCCCCCTGGGGTGCTTGTCCGGAGCGTCTCCCCTCCCACCAGGCGCAGCGCAGTGTCTGAACCCCCAGGGAGCTAGGACCCAGCCGGGTCACTTCCACACACACAGCTGGCAGAGGCGGGGGACTGGGCGCCACCTTTGAGTGATAAGCACCCACCTCCACATCTGGCGTTCAGAACGCACCTGGGTTTATAGTTCTCTCTGCTGTTGTGCAGCCACGTTTAGGGGCTGCCTCGCTGAGAAGGAAGGCCAGGGTGTGCTGCTGCACGAGAGACAGGCCTGCCCGCCTCTCCCGGCCTCAGGCCGCCAGGAGCGCTCCGCTCCCGCAGCTCACGGCCACATCTGGCCGCTCAGGCTTCGTGTTCCATAATCTTCTTTACGTGCGTGCGGGCCACTCGCATTCTCAGGGTCTGTCCGATGTCCCTGCCTTCTTCCATCGCTGCCAGTTTGGGGCTTGGCTGACTGGTGCCCAGCCTGGGAGCCGAGCTCGGGGTGAACGGAAGGCTCTGCCCAGGTGGATGCGCAGCCACACTTGGGGGTGGGCAGATGCGGAGCGGAGAGCGGCTCCCATTCGTTTACATCAATAGATCAATGAGGGGTGTCTTTAAAGTCCAGATAGGTTAGAGCTGGGATGGTCTAATTAGCAAGTCACCATTAATATCCAACTTATTTCTAGTGCCTTTCTCCTGACTCCGAAAGGCTCTCCCACTGCCTTCTTCCCACCTTTATTGCCACCTGCTCAGGAGGCCTCGGGGCAGGGGAGGGAGGCCCGGCCGTGGCCTGTGCAGGTGAGGAGGGGTCAGGCCCGATTGTCGCTGGCTCGCCCATGGCACGTGTGTGGAACACGTCGGCATGGACTAACGCTTTGTGTTCACGAGTTAGGACGTCCGTTACAGAACGTTGTGAGTAGAAACAGCTGGACGGGTCTGACCGGGGCCTCGTTTCTCAGGCTCCGTGGGTGTCCAGAAGCCGTGGTCCATCCCCTTCATGGCGTCCTACTGGAAGGGCGCGCGTGGCCTGGCCACCCAGAGGCCGTGCGCTCGCGATTCCGGGCTGTTCTCCCTCCGTGAGGACGTCGGGCACACAGGTCTGTACAGCAGCCGGGGGCACGGCAGACACTCGGGTTTCCTGGGGCTCCCCCCTCCTCACCTGGTGCCTCCCTGGGAGGCGCATCCTGTTCCTGCTCCCCGGAGAGGACGCGGACAGGCAGGAGGGGGGCCCTCTCGCTCCTCCCGGGAGCTGCCACGAACAGGCAGGAGGGGGGCCCTCTTGCTCCCAGGAGCTGCTGCGGACAGGCGGGGGCGCCCTCTGCCCAGTCCTGCCTCCCTGGGCCCTGTCGGAGGCGACGGCGGGTCCGCGTGCACAGGCTCTCAGGACGTTCACTCCACAGCCAGTCTGTAAAGCAGTGGCTTCCCCCGTTCCACACGGAAACAGGAGCCGCTCGTTAGATTTGGAGCACAGCAAGCACCTTGCACGCACTCCTCCCGAGACTATTGCTTGAGGACGTTTTGGCTTGTAACCTGCTTGCTGTTGTCCTCTGCATATGCACATGCACATGTGTGCCTGCATGCATATATGTGAGCGTGCACATGCATGCACGTGTGGGTATGTGTATGTGTGTGAGTGTGCGTGTGTATGCATGTATGTGCACGTACATGTGTGTTTATTTTCATTTCATTACAGAATGGATACCATGAGGGTACAAACCTTTGTAATCAGAATTTCACTTAATTTTTGCCGTTATGTGATTTGCCTCTTGATTTTGGTGAAGGAAGACTTTTGCATGTTTCACATGTTTCGGAGCCAGAATTCATGTCTGGGGCCACCGCTAGGTCACTGCACTGTGGGGTGCCATCCTCTCCGGGTGTTTGCATCTTCACAGGGTCATTGCCGCAGCTCGGGAAAGGGGAGCGGGAAGGAGGCCCCCCCGGCGTCACCCTGGTGTCCGTGACCAAGGAGTACCAGCCCCACCAGGCGGCCGTGCGGGACCTGACCCTCACCTTCCACAGAGGCCAGATCACCGCCCTGCTGGGGACCAACGGCGCCGGGAAAACCACCGTCATGTGCGTCCCCTTCCACCTCGTAAAGCTCAGGCTCCCCTTCCTAAATGCCAGTCCACCCGAGCAGCGAGGCTCGGTCCCTTTCTCACGGAGGAAGCATGGCCCTCTGCCCCTGCCCCCTGCCCCCTGCCCCCTGCCCTCTGCCCCTGCCCTCTGCCCTCTGCCCCTGCCCTCTGCCTAGCTGCTGGGCCTCCCCACCCCCCCCCACCCCCAGCCACCCTGCAGGCCTGGGGCAGGTGCAAGGAGAGGGTGACGGGTTTTAAAATCTTTCATTCTTCCTGTTTTCCCTACAATGAACTCACCTGCTTTTACTTGAATCTTGGAAAGTTCTAGGGCCCTTTTCATTGTTCTCCTCAGTTTAATTGTGTTTGCTTTTCTGTGGGAAGGTGACATTCAGAGCGAGTTTGTAGTTCTGTAAACACCTGAGTAGTTTTTCATGTCCTGATTTTGTGTGGTTGGCTTTTATTTTTATTTTTTTTAAGATTGGATGTTTAGTTTAGAATCTGAAGGCTATGCATTTGGATAAAGAATCAAGCCTCGTTGTCCCAGAGAAATAAGGAGCTCAGACGTTCGAGCCACAAAACAGCCCGGGCGGCCTGTGGCGACGGAGGCCCTTTGAGGCTGAGCCTTCAGCGATGGTGGAGCAGCCGCGCTCTGCCCTTTAGCAGCTGACGGTGCTTCCTGACGGCAGCGAGCGGGCAAGGAGCACACACGCAGCTTCAGAAACCTCAGTGGGACCCGCTGGAAGGGAAGCGTGGGGTTTCCTTCTCTCCATGGGCCTGGCTGGAGCCGCGGCCCCGCTGAGCACCGGCTAGTGTGTGCAGTGGAGAGTGGCCGCCCAGGGGCCACTCTCAGGAATAGCCACGGCGCCTGGTCCCGCCTGGTAGCGACCAGGGCCCCAGGCCACACCTCTCCTGCGGGCAGAGGGCTGCAAGCGGCCCTGCCGCTCCGAGGTGCTCTGACCGCGTCCCTGCAGGTGTGAGGAAGGCCACCTGGGCCACCTCGGGGTGTCCCTCCCAGCAGCTCTCAGAGGACAGGCTCCAGGGCCAGTTAGCAGATTGGTCGGCACTGTTTAAACAAAAGCCCTGAGGCCGCAGCAATGGGAACACCCGCCCTACGGTCCTGTCCTCGGAAGGTTTGAAATAGCCCAGCAAACAGCTGATCACGAAGGGCATCGGAGTGCAGTGCACGCACCGGGGTGCTGAGCTCCCATGACTCCCCGTGCCCCTCCCCCCAGCCCCCGGCCCCCGTGCCCCTCCCCCCGGCCCCCGTGCTTCTCCACCCAGCCCCCGTGCTCCTCCCCCCGGCCCCCGTGCTCCTCCACCCGGCCCCCATGCTCCTCCACCCAGCCCCCGTGCTCACAGACCCAGCACGATGCCCACAGACCCACCCCGCACCCAACCCGGTGACCTGGGCTGACCTGCTGGCGCGTCTTCTCCGCAGGTCGCTGGTGACAGGGCTGCACGCGCCCACCTCTGGAACCGTCCTCATCGATGGCAGGAACCTGCAGACAGACTTGGCCGTGGTCAGAAAGGAGCTGGGGGTGTGTCCTCAGCGCGACGTCCTATTGGACAGGCTCACTGTCCTGGAGCACCTGCTGCTCTTCGCATCCATCAAGTCGCCGCAGCGGACCCGGGCGGAGCGACGGCAGCAGGTTGACAAGTGAGTGGCGGTCCCTTTTGGGCGGGGGGGGGGGGGGGTCCCTGCCTCTGTGAGTCAGTGAAGGGAACAGAAGAGACGCTTCAAAAACATCTCAGTGCCTTCATCCCGAGAGGAGAATGAGCCAGCAGCTCCTAACGGGATGGTGGCACGGCCACCAGCACTGGACCCGGAGGAGCGTCTCGGGGAGGACGCCACTTGATGTGGCCTGGAGTGGGGACGAGGACACAGGTGCCGTGGGCGGGGCTGTTGGAGTGAGTGCCGCGGACCCGGGTGCAGGGGGAGTCTTGAAGTGAAAGGCAGGGCGCCGGGCCCTGGGGTGAGGACCAGGAGTTGGGGCTTCGTCGTGCAGGGGTCACTGAGGTCAGGACATGATCCTGTGACCAGAGCGGAGGGCGGAGCCCAGAGCCAGGCCTCCCTTGAGGAGAGAAGAGAAGTTGGGAGACCTCGCCAGGCCTGGGTCAGGGGTGTTGTTGGCAGCAAACTCGGCGACTGGAGCTGCGGACGCCCTGGGACCCGCGGGAGGCTGCTTTGTTCGATGGTGATGGGCAGTCGGGGCGTGTGCGGGTGGACAACGGGAAGGCTAAGGCCCGAGCCCTTGTCACTCCACTCGAAGAGGTTGGAGAGGTGAGGAGAGACCAGCAGGGAGGAGGAGGCACGTCCATTAAGGAGGTCAGGTGCACAGGATGCTGTTGAGGGCCCATGAAGTGAAGATTGAGAAATGACCTCTGGATGGAGAATGCCGGGGTCATCGGTGACCTCCGTGGCATGTTGAGGAGGAAGGTCACATGGGTCAGTACGGAGAGGAGGAAGGAGTTTTGCTGCAAAGGAGCGAAGAAATGGGACAGGAGAGCGATGGGAAAGGGAGGCGAAAGGCGGCGCCACCAGGACAGCGGTGAGGCAGAGGAGGGTGACGTGGAGCCTCCGTGTGGCGGGAGGGACCCGGGGAGGCAGCTGGACGCGGCCGAGCGTGTGGACTTGGAACCCACAGTTAGAGGATGGGGTTTGAGGGGTTAAGTGACTGCGGAGGCCGGTCAGCAGGCAGAAAGGTGGTGTCAGGAGGGACGGGAGCCTCTGCAGGGGGCCAGGGCGGGCCGGGCTGTGAGCGTGAGGCTGGGGGAGGGGAAAGCACAAATGGAGGGTTTGCTTAGTAACAGCTGCGTTTGCGTTTGAGAGCCTCTGGCTTCCTGCGACGAGATTTCTGTTTTCTCAGCCTCGGGGCCGCTGGTTAAAGTGATCAAGGGGGACCTGGTAGCTTCACTCCCCGCTATGTGGGGGTCACCCTGTGTGGGGATCACACATGTGGGGTCACCCTGTGTGGGGTCACACATGTGGGGGTCACCCTGTGTGGGGTCACACATGTGGGGGTCACCCTGTGTGGGGATCACACATGTGGGGGTCACCCTGTGTGGGGTCACCCTGTGTGGGGATCACACATGTGGGGGTCACCCTGTGTGTGGTCACACATGTGGGGTCACCCTGTGTGGGGTCACCCTGTGTGGGGGTCACACATGTGGGGGTCACCCTGTGTGGGGTCACCCAGTGTGGGGATCACCCTGTGTGGGGGTCACACATGTGGGGTCACCCTGTGTGGGGGTCACCCTGTGTGGGGGTCACACATGTGGGGGTCACCCTGTGTGGGGGTCACCCTGTGTGGGGTCACACATGTGGGGTCACCCTGTGTGGGGGTCACCCTGTGTGGGAGTCACACATGTGGGGGTCACCCTGTGTGGGGGTCACCCTGTGTGGGGGTCACCCTGTGTGGGGTCACACATGTGGGGTCACCCTGTGTGGGGTCACACATGTGGGGTCACCCTGTGTGGGGTCACACATGTGGGGTCACCCTGTGTGGGGGTCACCCTGTGTGGGGGTCACACATGTGGGGGTCACCCTGTGTGGGGTCACACATGTGGGGGTCACCCTGTGTGGGGGTCACACATGTGGGGGTCACACGTGTGGGGTCACCCTGTGTGGGGGTCACACATGTGGGGTCACCCTGTGTGGGGGTCACATGTGTGGGGGTCACCCTGTGTGGGGTCACACATGTGGGGGTCACCCTGTGTGGGGGTCACACATGTGGGGGTCACATGTGTGGGGTCACCCTGTGTGGGGGTCACACATGTGGGGTCACCCTGTGTGGGGGTCACATGTGTGGGGGTCACCCTGTGTGGGGGTCACCCTGTGTGGGGGTCACACATGTGGGGTCACCCTGTGTGGGGGTCACATGTGTGGGGGTCACCCTGTGTGGGGTCACACATGTGGGGTCACCCTGTGTGGGGGTCACCCTGTGTGGGGTCACACATGTGGGGTCACCCTGTGTGGGGTCACACATGTGGGGTCACCCTGTGTGGGGGTCACCCTGTGTGGGGGTCACACATGTGGGGGTCACCCTGTGTGGGGTCACACATGTGGGGTCACCCTGTGTGGGGGTCACCCTGTGTGGGGGTCACACATGTGGGGGTCACCCTGTGTGGGGTCACACATGTGGGGGTCACCCTGTGTGGGGGTCACCCTGTGTGGGGTCACACATGTGGGGGTCACCCTGTGTGGGGGTCACCCTGTGTGGGGGTCACACATGTGGGGTCACCCTGTGTGGGGGTCACATGTGTGGGGGTCACCCTGTGTGGGGTGTTGGCAGAGGCCCACTGGGAGGGAAGGGCCGGAACAGTGACCTGCTGAGAGGAAGCACCGTCCTCTCCCAGCGGGTGTCGTCGTCATGGGGCCCCTGGAAGGCGGGGACATGCCCTGCGTCTGTGATGGGGGCCCCGCCCTGACGGTGACGTGGGGACGGTGACGAGGAGCTGAGGGGAGCTGAGCTCGTGTGGGGTCAGGAGGGGCAGGAACATGAGACAGACACCACCCTCCGCCTCGTGTCAGGCAGGTCCTATCAGGGCCTGGTGCTTTCTGGGACCCGCAGTCCTCGGAGCCCCGCGTGGACCCTCGTGGTGCCGCTCTTGTCGGGCTCCTGGGTGGGGGTTGCTGGTGCCCACAGCCTGCGCAGCGCTCACCTGGCCGGGTGCTCGCGGCGGCGTCTGAAGGCAGCAGGCCCGTTCTCATGTTAGGGCTCTCCGGGACGTGGGGCTGACGCAGCACCGGCACAAGCAAGCCCGCGCCCTGTCCGGGGGCCTGCGGAGGAAGCTGTCCATCGGCGCCGCTTTCCTCGGCACGTCGAGAACCGTGGTGCTGGACGAGCCCACCAGTGGGGTGGACCCCTGCTCCCGGCGCAGCATCTGGGACATCCTCCTCCAGTACCGAGAAGGTGGGGCTCCGCGCGCTCTGCTCTCCCTGGGACCGGGCCCCTGCACCGCGAGGCGGCACCACCAGAGACCACCCTGCCCGATGCCAGTGCAGGGACCACCACAGTCCACCCTGCCCGATGCCAGCACAGGGACTGTGTGCAGAGGGCGGTTGGCAGTTGGCCCGTCTGCAGGGTTGGTGCTCCCTGGCCTCCCTCCTGTCCTCACCTCGCCTGCCTGCTCACGGCTGCCCCGCCCACCGCCCAGAGCACTGTGTGTCCGCAGCTCCGGGCTTCCCGGTGTCAGTGCTCCCATCCTCTCACACGCGCACGGTCCCGGGTCTAAAGGCCACCCCTCCTGCCTTCACACGGCGCCATCCATTTTCTTACACAACAGCCGCTTCATGGAGGAGACTTCTCCTCCAGCGCCCGCCAGGCTCTTGCCTGAGGATGCGTCAGGAGACAGGACACCTGGCTCGCTCTCCTTTTTATAAAACGTCTCCTCTGCTCGCAACAGTGCTCCAGGCCTAGAGACGGGCAGGGACACAGGCCCTGTGCCGGGGCTGTTTCTCCCGCTGGGCCCATCTGAGCGCCCCGTGTTCTGAGGGGGGATCTTGGGAGCTGGTCCCGACCCTGAGGCCTGCAGAGGAGAGGGTCAGGGCCGCGCCAGTCCCTTCTCCAGGCTGCTTCTCTCTGGTTAAACACGGTGCGCATCTTGGCATTGCCTGCTCTCCACTGCCTGTGTCAGGCCGGCTCTGATGCCGCCTTTCCTGGGACGCAGGTCGGACGATCATCCTCACAACCCACCACCTGGACGAGGCGGAGGCGCTGAGCGACCGCGTGGCCGTCCTGCAGCAGGGCCGGCTCCGCTGCTGCGGCCCCCCCCTCGGCCTGACCGAGGCCTACGGCCAGGGCCTCTGCCTGACACTCACGGAGCAGGTGACCGGGGCTGCCTCCCGGGCCGGACGCTGACCTCAGCGGGTGTGTGCTGGGGACGCTGCACTCACGCCGGCTGCTCCCGACTCTGTTGACAGCCTTCCGCTCCGGAGCTGGACGGCCTGCAGGACGCGGCTCCCACCACGGCCCTGATACAGACCTACGTCCCACAAGCGTTTCTCAGGGACCGCAGCGGGCGCACGCTGAGCTACGCCCTCCCCAAGGACGCCGACAGATCCGGCTTCAAGGGGCTCTTCCAGGCGCTGGAGCAGAACCGGCACCGCCTGCGCCTGGCGGGCTGCGGGGTCGCAGACAGCACCTTGGAGGAGGTACTGGGGGCTCCTGCCGCTTTGTCCCTGTCCCGTCAGTGACGAGGGTGGGCAGCTGTGGGGAGGGGGTCAGACATCTGTGTTTGTGTTTATTCCAACTTCTGACGTGTCAGGCAGGGTGTAGGCCAGTTCGGAATGCCACACACCCGACCGGCGACTTCTGCTCTTTAAGGGAAGCGAGCACTTCTGTATTTGAGAGCGTGGCGTCTAATTCAGAGCAGCCGATGTCCACGCTGTCAGGGCCGGCGCTGGCTGGCTGGCTGTTTCCTCACGGAGGCGCCTTCCCTTTCACTGCGGACCTTGTTTTGCTCCGGAGCCCGGGCGCCCCGCGGCCCTTACTGGGCAGAGAAGCCGAGCAGAAACCAAGCGCCAGCAGGTGCACACTGCTGACCCCGCCGGCCTCTGCCGGGGACTGACGTCAGCGCGTGTGGGTCACACAGCTGGTGGGGGTCAGACCAGGTCCCCCCTGGGCCGTACCTGACCCCAGGCCAGTTGGTGTGGGGTTGAGGCTGGCTCTGAGGGGCCCGATTCGAGTCTTACTTTCCATTGTTAGAACCTACAGAGGCCTTGAGGGTTGAACGCAGCGGTCGCTGCTGAGGTTAAAGCAGGAGTTGGGAGGCTTGCCCGCGGTCCTGCATTGCCCGGAAGCAGCGCAGACACGGTGGGTGGGTGGGTGGTGGTGGCTCTTGCACTCTAAGCAGTGTCGGGAGCATTAAAGTCCCGCATCTCTTAGGGTGCCAGAGCCCCGAATCCCGCAGTGTTCGCGCACACCAAACAACAGCGGCAGCACCGAGCACAGGCTCCTCGGGTGTCACAGTGAGGGCTCCTCAGCGTCAGCCTTCCTGCCGTCACTCCCGGCACGGCACGCGGCCCTGGGCGTCTGAGGCCAGGCGTTCTGTGGTAGAGCCTGGGCGGGCTTCAGTGTGGGAGGTGTTTCGTCTCAGCGTAGCTTCTGAAAACCCTCCTGATGCTGTGTTCCTTAAATATTTCCTTTCTGCTTACTACTCATTTTTGCTCTCCAAAATATTAATAAAAGTTTAAGCATTTTTATTGATTTCAGAGAGGAAGGGAGAGGGAGAGAGAAACATCAGGGATGAGAGTGAATCATTGATCGGCTGCCTCCAATCCCCCCCCCCCTCCCCCTGCCTTGGGGATTGAGCCTACAACTGGGCATGTGCCCTGATGGGAAATCGTACCTACACCGGCTGGGCTCCGAAATATTTTGATTTATACTTTGCCCATCCACATTCCTTTTGGAAATGCCTTAATCTTCTTCCTCTTTGCTGCTGTTGTTAAAATGTTCGGTTATTTATGAAGTTGCACATGGCAAGATCCACTCCCCTCAGCTCTGACCCTGCGCTTGGGGTCAGGGAGTCACACACTGTAGTGGAGGGGGCGCCGTGCTCCCGCCGCCCTAAAGCGCAGGTCTTCCAGCAGCTCGCCTCCGGCACACGCTCCCCAGGCCCCGCTCATGCCCTGCCGCTAACCACCAAGAAGCCCAACCACAAGCCGCAGAAACAGCCGCCTGGTTCCCGTGGAGAGTCTCTGCTTCTCCCGCTTCTGGCAGCAATTTCCACCTGCTACGCTGAGCGCGTGCTTTGCACATCAGAGGTGCTAATAAGCACCATTGATCAGATTGTGTCTCTCCCCTTTCTCTCCCGCACACAGACGCTAAAAAAGAAGTTGTCTGTGTGAAGGACAGCCATAAGCACAGGATCCCAAACTGTACTTAACAAAATACAGCATGATGCACACGGGCCTGTTTGGGAAAGATAGCTTAAATGGGAACAGATTAAGCACTTAGAGAGCTTTCCTTTGTGTGGGCAGTCTATAACAGCCACTCACCAATCTTGTCTTTCACACTCAACAAGTATTGACTTTCCTGTCTCTGCCTGCTATCGACCACAGTTGGCGCGGCCGCGATCACACGCGCCTGCTTGCCGCTAATCGGCGGTCCTGCCCAGGACGCTGCGAGGAGGGGGCCTGCCAGTCACACCCCGACTCTGCGGCTGGGGAGCAGGTCTCACGCTAAACCGCGGGGCGTGTCTCGTAAACATGGTCCCCAAGTAGACCCCCAGCCAGCGAGGTTAAGTGTGAATCTGACCCCTGCTGTCACCAGTGTCATTACAAAACGGACACTTTCCTTCTCCCGCGAGGACCTGTGTTTGCCAGGCGTGGGCTGGGCCAGGCTGCCGAGGGCTCCCCGGCACAGGGGACCGCTCACACAGCCCCCTGAAGCCACGCGGTCTGCTGACGCAGCTGACGCAATGCACATGGACCGGTTTCAGTGGTGGGTTTGTTAGTAGACCCATTTTTGGAGCAGTTTTGGGTTCGCAGCGATATTGAGCGGAAGGTCCAGACATTGCCCATGCGCCCCGCCCCCACAGCACTGCGTCCCGTGACCAGCACAGGGTGTGTCTTCCACGACTCGGAGGGTTTAGGGTCACAGGCTGGCCGCTGTGAGGTGGGCCGTCTCTGCTCGCCCACCCGCTCTGCTCAGCGGGCCCCTGTGTCTCAGGAAGGATCTGGGCGCCAGATGGGGAGTGTGAGCTCAGACGCCCCCACCTGCACGCAGGGCTGAAGCTCGGGTCCCGAATGACAAAGATCAGATCCAGGGGCCACAAGGGCCTGACATGGTGGTTTACGGTCTGCGGACAATGGGTAAGAACAGGGAACTCCGGGGCAGACCTTGCCCGTTGAGTTCATGTCCCTCTGTCCCTCTGTCCTCACCTCGTTCTTGCTGATGGGGCCCGGGGCTTGGATCCCACCGGATGGAGGTGGGACTTGCGCTCCCAGCACCGAGCAGGGACCTCAGGCCTTCCCCTTACAGGGACGGTCTCGGGGGGGGGGGGTCCACACAGACGCTCAGTCCCCGCGGGAGAAGCCGTGCCCGTCCAGCTCTGGGCCTCCAAGCTGCAGGCACTGCGGGGCGGGACTGTGGGATGGGGCAGTGCTGTGGGCGTGGCTTTGCCGCCTGCGTCTGCTGGTCTGACCAGTCTGCCCGAGTGTAAGGGTCACGGTCAGGCCCCCCCCTTAGCGGCCTGTGAGCTGCCTCTCAGCCTGCCCAGAGCTCAGTGGCCTTGGGGTCACGCCAATGAGAGGAATGAAGACGTGAGTTAGGGTGCTTGGTGGGTATCTTCGTAAGGACCCAGTGGGGAAGGAAGGCCGAAGGAAGCGGTGCGTGTGCAAGGAGCACAGGTAACGTGAAGCTCTCTTCATTCTCACAAAGGTGTTCCTGAAGCTTCTGCCAGACCCCAGCGAGCAGTCTGACATGGCCCCAGGGACGGGGCTGGAGGCGCAGCGCCCGAGGCCCCCGGCGCCCACTCCCGGCTTCCACTGTGAGTACAGAGCGTCGGGGGCTTCCCGGAGGGCAGTGCCTCGACCCCCGCAACGCCCTGGCTTTGAGGTTGAACAGAGAGAGACTGAAGCAGGGCCGGTGTGGCTGGACCGGAAGGAGAGGTTCGAGCAGGAAGCTCAGGGTTTCCCCTCCCCGCCCCGCCGTCACCCTTCCCCTCTCAGGGCTGCGAGTTGGGTAGTTCAGGCGCCTCTGCTAGGGGGCCTCAGGCAGCCTTGGTCTCTGTGTCCGGCTTATGCAGTGCCCTGCGGCCACCCACGCCGTCACAAGGGCCATCCTGCGCGCTGGCCGTGGTTCCAGTAGACCACACTCTCTGTCCATCGCTCTCGGGGGACATGCGGATGGATGGGTCCCACAACTCAGCTGCAGGGAACATGCGTGCAGGCATCTCTGTAAGATCCTGAGGCAGACTCTCTCGGATAAATACCCAGAAATGGGCCCAATGGGTCACGGGGCAGTTCTCTTTAAAAAAAAAATACTTTTAGTGATTTCAGAGAGGAAGGGAGAGGAAGAGAGGGATGGAAACATCAGTGATGAGAGAAAATCATGGGTCGGCTGCCTCCTCCATGCCTCCCACTGGGGATCCAGCCCAGAACTGGGGCATGTGCCCTGATCAGGAATCAAACATGACTTCCTGGTTCATAGGTCGACGCTCTACCCCTGAGCCACTCCGGCCAGGCGGTCATTCTCTTTTAATATTTTCAAGAACTTCCACAGTGCTTTCCACAGTGGCTGCACCAATTCACATTCCCGGCAGCCATGCACAAGCGTTCGCTTTCTGCACACCCTCCCCAAAGTCTGTGCACAGCAAAGGGAATGAGTCAGGGAAACGGCAACCCACGGACTGGGAGGAATCATCCATCTGGTAAGGGGAGCTCCTTCAACTCAACAGCAACCTCTCCAACAACTGGTTAAACATTGGCAAAGGACCTGAGCGGACATTTCTCAAAAGAAGACGTACAGATGGCCAACAGGTGCAGGGAGAGGTGCTCAACCTCACCGAGCATCCGGGCACTGCAGCGGTGCACACCTGTTAGCACGGCTGTCACAGACAATCGGGTGCTTGTGAGGACGGCAGCTGCCTAGGCCCGGCTTCCACTCCCGGTGATTCTGAGGACCCGACGTCCACCGCTTGTAGAGCAGCAACGCTTTCCTCTGCTGAGGGGCCTGGGGTCACTAAAGGCGCCGTGAGAGGCTCCACGCTCAGCGTGTGTGGGAAGGACCACAGGTCCTCGAACGCAGGGAGGAGCTGGGAAATGGTGTGTTCCCTTTAAGGCGTCCCCACGGCTCCTTAGAAGCCTTACCTCTCCCCCACGAGGCCCCGGATTGCGTTGACATTCTCAGCTCTATGGTTTGTCAGCAACACTTCACCTAACATCGTAACCTGTCTTCTCCGCAGTTTAATCCCCGGTGTTTCAGTCCTCGTTGCTACTTCTTGTGCCGACGGAGAGCCGTGCCCACAGTGGTTAGCGGAGGGCCTGCGGCCTCTCGTTGGCTTCTGAAGGATTGTGTTTGCGCAGCCCATCCTGCGCGGCGAGGCGTCGTCCTCTGCCTCCTGAACGAGCTGTTTCAAGTTCTCTGTGTCCCCTGGGCTGAGCCGTGCTGCTAACCCTCAGGGTTGTCTTTCCTTTTGTCCACGTTTCCTCGAACGGGGGCACTGCCCTCCCTGCGAGCTGGTGGGAGGAGCGTGGCTGCTGCCTGTGGTACAGGCCAGGGAAGGCTGTTTCCCACGCTGGTGAAAGCCAGCAGAGAGCTGGCGGCGGCGCTTTGCAGAAAGCAGTCTGCCCAGATGAAAATGGATCGGCTTGGACGTGGGCAGACAAATGCTGGGCAGGTCGGAAGCAGCAGCTCCTGTTAGGGGCTGTGGGGGGTCGGGGAGGTGAGAGTCGTGAGCCCTGGTGGCAGCGCAGACCAGAGCTGCCAGAGCGCGCCAGGTGGTGACAGGCGGCTCTGGTCCTGGGTCAGTGCGGCAGGCACCCAGCGGGCTGTCGTCCTCCAACCGAGCCCCATTCCCTCCCCCACTCCCTCTTCCCGGAGGACAGGCGCCTGGGAACGTCTGAGCGGCCCTGCCCTGCTCCCCTCTTCCAGCCACTCCCCACCTGTCAGCGGCACCTGTGCTGGGCTCCGGGCCGGCGCCCCCTGAGGCTCCCGCCGGCCAAGTCCGTTCTGCTGTGTCCTCGGGCTCACTGACGCGTTGTCACGGTCTGACTCCCTTACACAACCAGGAGCCCTGAGCGTGTTGTTCAGAGAGCATGGTGATCTAGGGCCCAGCCCGTGCTCACGGGCAGTGAGTACCAGGCTGTGTTCCCCAAACTGAACTTGTTCTC
Source organism: Cnephaeus nilssonii (assembly GCF_951640355.1). Lineage (NCBI taxonomy): Eukaryota > Metazoa > Chordata > Mammalia > Chiroptera > Vespertilionidae > Cnephaeus > Cnephaeus nilssonii. The sequence continues at coordinate 1,065,800 of NC_137083.1, forward strand.
AGCCTCTCCTGAACTGGGTGCATTTATAAATGAGACGTTTAATTACATCAATTTTAAGGTTCATTTCAACTCTAAAATTCTGCAACTCAGTGAACACAGAATGATTAAGTTTCTATTTCATAAAATAGGCTTCATTTTTGGAGTAAGTACACAGCACTTATTGATCACAAGATGCCCTAATACTCACTGTGGAAAAAATCCAGAATATTTTGAAGAAAAAATTTAAAGTAGCCATGTTCTTACCACATAAAAATATAAATGTTTAAGTCGGTTGAAGATGCCTGCGCTGCTTTACCTTCTGACTACAAACCATCATGCAGTCACACCGCACAGAGGGAGAAGCCGTTCCATGAAAGGCGGCTTATCCCATGGAGTACGTGCACCCACGTGTGTCTTCCGTGAGCTGTTTATCCTGAGCTGCTCTGTCTCACACCTGGTTCACCTGACACTCTCCTTATACACAGTTCACATTTCCACCCTCCTTTTCGGGGCCATAGTTCCCCTACCGCTCGTTTTACTGGCGGTTAGACATTGCTGAGGGAAGCTGGCCGCCTCCTCCGAACGTGCTTTGTCCACTTCATGGCCCGCAGCGAGCACGCCCCGTCAGCGCGCTGTCTCCTGAGGGCGGGCTCAGCTCGCTGCCGCTGGAGCTCGCTGGTTCAGTCCACCCCGAGGCAGACAGGGAAGCCGTTTCCAGCCCCTTGCTACTGTTTCCTATAAGATGCACCTGCCCCTTGTTTGATATTCTTGATGAATTTCAGTAGACCCAGCTGGTCTCCTGCAGAAAGACTGCGCCTGCCCCGCCCTGCAGAGCCTCCAGGTCTCCCACGCGCCCACCATTAGGGTGAGCCACACTGTGGTCTTTACCCGTGGGTGAGCTGACACTAATGCTGCTCTGCCTCACATAGGCGGGTGTGGGCCCCTTTGTGGGTTGTCTGTAAGCTGCATGTCCATGCGTGCTGTCGGCCTTAATGTTTGAACCATTGAAGCCACCGACACCCCTCCTCCCAAAACACCTTTGCCCGTTTCCCTAAGCGACGGGATGGTCAGGGCCCATGTGGATGCACCATCACGGCTGTGACGGCGTCCTCGGGCGTAATTGTACTCATAAGTCAGACACCACCACTCCCAACAGTTGGGTTCAGCATTTCAGTTCTCTTCGTTAAATTATTCATGTGGATGCTTTTATGAGTTTAGCCACGAATATTTGATTGGTGGTTGATTCGTGGTCATGAGCTATCTTGGCCTTTTACTTTTCCCATTTATGTCCAATTAGCATGGGGGAGGGAAGGAGGGAAATTCGTTTTTCTTAATATGAGCGAAGCCTTTCCCCCGACTTACTGAGCCTGTGTGGTGAGCACTTGTGTGACCGAGGCCGATGTTGTCTCTGTTCTGTGGTTTAGTGAGTGTGGCCGTAACAGCCCTCGTCACTTAGAGGGAACGTGTCCCAAGTCTTTCTTTTAGAGCTGAGGGAAGGACATTCGGAGAGGGCAGGTCATCTCCCAGAAGTCACCCAGCAGGTGTGGCTGAGACCCCCAGCCCGGTGGTCTCTGGGCCAGGCCGGGGGCACCCCTGGCCACCCTCGGCCTCTGCTCCTGCCCTCCACACCAGGCACGTTTCCTGAGTGGAGTCCACACGCAGGCGGTCTGTCTCCTTTCCTTCTGCACCGCCTGCCGCCCAGACCAGAACTCCCACATCACGTGTTCGGAGCCCTTCCCTGCCGCACCCGTCCGAGAAGGTGCAGTTGGTCACTGCCATTGATGCCATGCAGTGACCCATCGTGGAGGCTTTTCCAGAGAGCTCACGGGTTTACAGTGGACGAGAGGCCAGAGCCTGGGCCCAGGTGAAGGGACACAGAGCCAGGGCCCCAGGTGAAGGGACACAGAGCCAGGGCCCCAGGTGAGGGGTCACAGAGCCAGGGCCCCAGGTGAAGGGTCACAGAGCCAGGGCCCCAGGTGAAGGGTCACAGAGCCAGGGCCCCAGGTGAAGGGACACAGAGCCAGGGCCCCAGGTGAGGGGTCACAGAGCCAGGGCCCCAGGTGAAGGGTCACAGAGCCAGGGCCCAGGTGAAGGGACACAGAGCCAGGGCCCCAGGTGAAGGGTCACAGAGCCAGGGCCCCAGGTGAGGGGTCACAGAGCCAGGGCCCAGGTGAAGGGACACAGAGCCAGGGCCCCAGGTGAGGGGTCACAGAGCCAGGGCCCAGGTGAGGGGACACAGAGCCTGGGCCCCAGGTGAGGGGTCACAGAGCCAGGGCCCCAGGTGAAGGGTCATAGAGTCAGGGCCCCAGGTGAGAGGTCACAGAGCCAGGGCCCCAGGTGAAAGGTCACAGAGCCAGGGCCCCAGGTGAGGGGTCACAGAGCCAGGGCCACAGGTGAGGGGTCATAGAGTCAGGGCCCCAGGTGAGGGGTCACAGAGCCAGGGCCCCAGGTGAGGGGTCACAGAGCCAGGGCCCCAGGTGAGGGGTCATAGAGTCAGGGCCCCAGGTGAGAGGTCACAGAGCCAGGGCCCCAGGTGAGAGGTCACAGAGCCAGGGCCCCAGGTGAGAGGTCACAGAGCCAGGGCCCCAGGTGAGAGGTCACAGAGCCAGGGCCCCAGGTGAAAGGTCACAGAGCCGGGGCTGTGGGCCCTAGGTGACTTGGGCTTGTGTTCTTGTCCCACAGACGGCGCCCCTGCCAGCACCCTCACGCAGGTGGCTGCCCTGCTGACCCAGCGGCTGTGCCGCACGCGCCGGGCCTGGCGGGGCGCGCTCTGTGACCTGCTGCTGCCCGTCCTCTTCGTGGCCTTGGCGATGAGCCTGTTCCTGGTGAGGCCTCTGGCCACCGACTACCCTGCCCTCCAGCTCACGCCTGGCCGCTACGGGAAAGCCGAGACTTCCTTCTTCAGGTGAGAAGCCTACTCCTTCGGGGAAGGGCCCTTTACTTCCAAGCTCCGTCGGGCAGATGGAGCCGCAGCAGCGCGGGTGCTGTTAGGGACCGCGTGTTTTCCTTACCTGGCGGTCTTAGCAGGAGGGTCCGCTCGGAGCAGCCCTGGCTCCTCCCAGGGCCTGTCTTCAGGCCCACGTTCGGGGTGAATGAGGCAGCCTGGCCTCCAAGTTCGTGTCTCGGGGCACCCGCCGCTCCCCAGGCACCAAGCCCCTCGTGAGTGCCCCTGGCTGACCTGCGGCGGCCAGGCCACACCAGCCCACGGCCTTGAGCGGGCACGGAGAGCCAGGTCTCTGGACGGAGTTCACACACCTCCGCTCCTCCTCCCTCCCGCTCCTCCTACCTCCGCGCTCTCCCCTCTGGGGCGCAGGAGGGCGTCTGGCTGCAGGGCCGCTTGTTCTCCACTCCTGGGAGGCCCAGGTCACGTGCCCCTGGGGTTTGGAGCCTCCGAGTGCTTCCTGGTCCCCAGCCCGGCTCTGCAGCTGGTCTTCCGGTCGCAGTCCTGTGCTGCCTGACCTGGGGAAGGGGCAGTGACTCCAGGAGCCCAGGCCCCGCAGCTGCTCATCAGCACAGGCACCTCGGAGGGGAGCGGGGGTGGGGAGAGCACGCAGGCTACTCTCCTCCCAGGTCCCCCATCCCCTCCCGCCCCTGCCCTCCTGCTGTTTGAGCTCCATCTGCAGCAGGGTCACGGGGAGGGGACGAGGCAAGGGCACGGAGGCCCTCAGGGTGGTGTGCCGGCCCGCTCTGTGCAGCAGGCTGCGGGGTCACGATGGACGTGGCCCCTCGGAAGTGCTGTTGTGGAGAGAGCAGGGGTCCCACTCAGAGCTGCCTCAGGAGCCACAAGGCTCCAGGTTTCCATCCTGGTCGGAGAGGGCGGTTCCACCCACCCCCTCAGCACCTTAAAGTAGCCAGTTCCGGGCACCGCAGAGCAGTCTTGGGGGAGCGAGCTTTGAGTTTTGTGGCAACAGGACAAGCAAAAGCCAGTTGGTTTGTTTTTTCAAACAGTGACCCCTAGACCAAAGCAACCAAACAGTAAAAAGTAAACCATAACTTTAAATCTTGCGCTCAGTCGTTATTCCAAGGAAACTACTTTATGGATCAATACTTTTCCCCCAGAAAAAGCATTTTAAACTTTAGTATTTTTTCTTGGATTAATAGGTCAAAAGAGGGCAATCGGGAGCATTCTGAGAGATGTCACAGTAACATTTTCTTTGTATGAGCAGCGTTTCCGGGGAAATGTGTCTCTCTCATTGTGGAAGTGCTTTCTCATTTGTCAGAAACTTGGGGGCTGTTTGTGCAGGGGCCACACTGCCCACTTACGGGACATAACTTTGCTGTAAACGTCAGCATTTCCATCACCGAGCATTTCTGGCTGTAGCCGTGGGGAGTCATATTAGGCCAGTCATAAACCATGTTGACTTAACAATAAAAAATCCAGTTACTTTTATTAGCAAAAGTGGTTTATTTGGAAGCAACAGAGAATTGCAGTTTGGGATAAGGAGGCTGTAGCAAAACTACTGTATTTTCCGGCGTATAAGACGACTGGGCGTATAAGGTTCTCCTGGGTTAAAAAGTTGTCTTATACACCGGAAAATACAGTATACACACACACACACACACACACACACACATATATGTGTGTGTGTGTGTGTGTGTGTGTGTGTGTGTGTATATATATATATATATATATATATATATATATATACCGTATTTTCCGGAGTATAAGACAACTTTTTAACCCAGGAGAACCTTATACGCCCAGTCGTCTTATACACCAGAACATACAGTAGGCAAGTTAAGCAAACAAAGGAGAAAGAACATTACAGAGACTGAGGAGGAAGTGGGAGGGGCGATGGCGCTGTGACTGCCAGTCTGAGGGAAAAGGAGAGTTCAGGGGGGCGGTGGCTTCTCATTGGCTGAGTTGGGGAGCTTCCCATTGGCTGAGCGAGTTGCTGGGCCTGGAGAAAACCTTCCTCCCCTGCTGGGGTTGTTGGACTACAAAGCAAGTCCCTTCCCTGGGGCTGTCACTGAGGGCTGGGCAGTGCTGAGGCCCCCTGCAGCCCCCACTCCACTTTAGAGGCGGTTTTCCTCATTCGGTTCACAGCCACCTGAACAGTCACAGGTGGGGTTGAGCTGAGCCCGAGAAGGACGGTGCTTTGCTGTAACTTCCTCTGGGTTGGGCTGCAGCGGTGCTTGCGTGGTGACGGCTCTGGAGCAAAGCTGTGCTCAGCAGAACACACACGTGGTGTGAGGAGTGCGTCCTCTTTTCCATTTCAATGCTCCCTGGGAAGACAAGCGGCCAGGGAAGGCCAGCTTCGGGGAGGCACGTACGAGCAGAGGTGGAGAACAGGCCCACTTTCAGGGCAGCGCTAACAGCACAGCTGTCCCACGGATGCTTTTTGAGAACATGCTGTTCCAGCCGCTGCCCTTCGCTCAGGGGCCGTGGGTTCCAGTAAGGAGACTGAGCAGCCAGGCTTGAAAGCCAGTGGAGATGTTGTCGGGGTCCCTGGGCAGAGAGGGCTCACGGGAAGGAACTTAGTGCTTCACGGGGGTGGGGGGTGGGGAGTGGTTTCCAACCAAGTAGCAGGAAAGGGGGTGCCCCTCGGAGGAAGCTGCATCTGGGGGCAGACCCGCCGGGTCAGAAGGTGCTTCCGCTGGGCTGGGCTGGGCTGGGTGTGGCCCCCGGGAGAGGGTGTTTGTCCCAAGATGTGCAGGTCTGGGAGTGCGGAGGGATTTAAACAAGGCTTCTGTGCAGGCAGCAGGGAGCCCTTGGTAAATTCTGAGCATAAAAAAGGTCCGATTGGTCTGTTAGAGGCTCAAAGAAGGGCTGGGAAATTTAGGAATCTCGTAGAATCCCCACCTACGTAGAGGGCTACCCGGCACAAACATGGACGTCGCCTCTCATTCGGGGCTTTGATTGCTCTCGGGATGTGGGGGCAGCAAGCCCAACGACTCGGACTTCCCTGTGCTTGAGTGCTGGTACCGTCCAGAAAGGTGTTTGGGCCTCAGTCCAGTGGCCACTGTCCGTGAACCAAGAGATCCAGCAGAGCCCGCGGGCGGAGGAGGACAGAGGCTGTGTTGCCGGAGAAGGAAGCTACTGGGGCAGTTCCTGAACAGCAACGACTGTGTGCGGTGGTTCCTGCGTGTTCTCCTCCCGAAGCCCTGAGGTGGCTGTCTGCATTAGTCACCCTTCCTGCCGCTGGCGCCCACTCGTCTTTGTTTCTGGGATCCATGTTCCCACGGTGTGTACTTCGAAAGCATTTTATAACCGACGTGATGTAAGCTTTAGACAGCCATAAACCTGTATGTGTAATACTCCCCAGGATTTTCATTAATTTAAATGAGCCCCACTGCCCATCAGCCAGCGTGCAGAGGGCCACAGGGTCGTTCCTCTACATTTTCTCACATCAGGGTGTTTCCTGCAATCGATGTGGACAGTTTCACATGGGGTTCCCCCCCGCCCCAACCTAGAAGGATAGCCTGCCTTCCGCTGGGGGTCCTCCACGAGGGCCCTGGTTCCCCTCAGGTGGCCTGAGCTACTGACGGACCCAGGAGACCCGTGTGCCTGCAGCGCCCAGGGTTCTGCGCTGGGACTCCTGGGAGCAGGTGTTGGAGAGAGAGCACCCGGAGACAGCGACAGGCACCGCGGGTGTCATTGTGGGGCGATAGGGCGAAGGCTCCGCCCCCCGCTCTCCAGGAGGCACATAGTGTTTGCAGAGATGTTGACATAGTGACACCACGTAATATTATGCAGCCTGTGACATTCATTTTAAAAACCATGGAAAACGCCACAGGTGGTGAAATTACATAAAGTGAGGAGATGGGAAAAGGATACACCGTGAGGCAGGTGTGCGTGCGCACATGGGTACCTATGGTGGAAACTTGGGAGATGAAGAAATTTCTTATCTCCTTCCTGGCTTGGTTTTACCATGAAAACCGAACAAGCCGTTTGCTCTGAGCTGCCGGAACCAGCTGTGGCCAGCCTGGCGCGGGCACGTGCGGACAGACCTGCCCCGTGGCCTCCGTCTGACGCACCCCCCCCCCCCCCCCCGTCCTTTGTCTCCTGACAGCAGTGACAGCGATGGCATGGAACTGGCCCACGTGCTTCTGCGCGCCTTTGGAGACGGGGAGCAGCCCTGCGCCAGCCCAGCCCCAGGCCTGTGAGTACCAGCTGCCCGCAGACATACCCTGCCCGCCGCTCAGCAGCCGCAGACGGGACGGCTCCGTCCTGACTTGTAGTCACGTCCCCCCAGGGAGCACCCGCCAGCCGGGTGGGTTAGCACTGAGCGGGGTGGACTCCTAAATGACCTGAAATAACTACCCACTTGCCCCTTCCCTCCTGAGTAAACACTTGGCTTATATTATGGGAAAAACATGAATCAGTAATTCACAGTGTTCCGTTTCTGTGAAAAAACCCGAAGCTAAACATGAAGTAGCAGTTACCTGGGCGGATGTATTCCTGCCGTTTACTTTTAGGGAACACTTGTGCATGCGAACAATGAGCTGGAATTCTTCTTAAACTGAGGGGCTTCCATCAGTGACGTCAGGTTGGGATCGAAGTCCTTTGAATATTTCTTCCCAGGACGTGAAGGGATCCTATAGGCATGGCCGTCAGTGAGCATTGCCGGAGCCGGTCACACCCCCCCCCCCCCCCCCTTGCCTGGCCGTTATTTACTGAGGAGCTTCATTAAGGCGGCGCTGTGGTGGGAACTGGGGCGGGTGTGGGCACGGCCTGGTCTCCGGCGTTAACGCTCTGGGTAGAGCAAACAGGGGAGAGATGAAAACTGTGATGATGTATTAAGGACAGCAGTGCGTGTTTTCAAGTGATAAATATAAAACCCAGACAATAATGCCACGTTGGGAATACCTTTTTCTAATTTATGGTGACACTTTCTGCCCATTAGTCATGGGGGCCATTAGCTGCAGCCTGAAGAGCTGTTAATGGTCTCAGCAAGGGGGAATTAATAGAAAATTAATTATGTTGTTTCCCTTTGTTTTCTTCTGAAAAACAAGCAATTGCTTTAACTAAATAAAGCTTCTCGGTGCCGCTTTCATTCCCTGGGACTGCAACAGCAGGACGTGAGATCGTCTGCGGGGGAGGAACCCGCGGTCTGGGGCCCACCGGCCCCGCCCAGCCGCGCCACAGGGAAGGGCATCGGAGAGACGGTTCTTTAGCTGGTCTCTCGAGGGAAAAGGCGTCGAGTCCATGCCAGGAGCAGCAGGACGCTTTCCCCGTTCTGTGCAGACAGCAGTTTCCCCTTTAGGGTCTCTGACGGGCAAGGCCCTGGGTCCCCACGCTCCCCCAGCCCAGCCTGCAGCCACGCTCTGCCTGTCTCCTGCCTCCTTCTCCCTTTACTCTGTAAACCACGTAGCCTGCTCCTCACTCCTTTTCCTTGGTCAAAGCCTGGGCTGCGGGCTGCCTCATGCAAGGTGCTGGGCGCACCTCCTTGAGTAGAAATTGCTGTCCGTGCCGCACAAGCAACACGTGGCTGCTGAGGTCTGAGCCTGAAGCCAAGGTGTCTGCTTACAACAAGGCATCGCCTTCCGTGGGTGTAAAGTGTGGCTGAATCCAGTGATGCCCACGCGCTCCCTTCCCGTTGGACCCAGCTACCACCCGGTTCCTGAGAGGCGGCGTCCGATGCTGGGCACACCTGCTCATTCCGCTGCCTCCTGCTGAGACCTCCGAGCAGTCCGGTCTCCCAAAGCCTGCCTGGCTGAGACCGAGCTGTCGAGCGTTTTCCTAACAGGGTGTGTAGGCCAGACTTGAAGATGTGCGGGCGTTGCTAACTTAGAAACAGGCGCTGGTTTAATATCAGATTCATTTCACAAGGCTAGCAACCCGCTGACCCCAGGACGATTCCGGAGGTGAAATGGGCCTTTCCTGCCCATTCTTGCTGATCTTTCATCTGTAAATCGAAAGTGGAGTTAGCCAGTCAGATACTCCTTTGAACTTGTAAAGCCACGTGGGGAGGGGCGGAGCTCTCCGTGGGGGACTCCCCGGCAGCCGCAGGAGGGGCCTCTCGGTGGGACCCCCAGTCCCGGGCGGCCCTGGCGGTCCTGTGTGTGCTGCCTAAGAGGGAGCAGGGAGGAGAGCAAGGGAGGGTTGGAACAAAGAGGACTAGTTTTGGAAGAAATTCGCTGTTACAAACACTCGCTAGCAGCCATGGGAGGCGTGCCGGGCGCGGGCAGCCTGCTGAGCGGAAGGATGAAAGGAGTCACAGAGTAAGGATGGCATCGCAGTCCCACGGAAGGCGTGGTCTCCGCGTGCGCTTTGAGTCTCCAGCGGGAGACCGGGGTGGCTGCCCAGAGTAGAACGGAAGGCATGACGTCATTTATACATTAGAAAACGAGGTGGAACTGCCCTCTGCCCACCGGGTGATAGGCGCACGGGTTTCTTTTCCCTGGCAGACGTGTGTCTCCATGCTCTGTGCTCTGTCCCGCAGCGGAGGGTGGGGGAGCCGCCTCACCGCCAGGCCCCAGCGCTCCTGCCCGGGGCTCCCGAGCCTGTGCCACGGTCCGTCCGTGTCAGCTGCCTCCCTTCCGGCCCAATTCTTGAGAAAATAGGAACTTTTGACTTGGAAACATTGGTGAAATCCCAGTGTGAGGCCGACAGGGAAAAAGCTCCGGACTTTGGAGTAAAAAGGGTTCTGAACCGCGGCTGCCGGTGGTTCCGTAACAGTCCTGCTGTCAGGCTCTCTGCACGTGGAACCGGAGCACTGATTCCTCTCCAAACGGTGACAGAGAGCATGTCTGTCGGGGGAGACGGCCGCGCTCACTGCGTGTGGCCTGCTGTGCTGCTGCTGAAGGCGCTGGGGTTTGAGACCAGGACTCACCCCGAGTCCAGGGGCCTGGCCGGGCGCCCACGGCAGAGCGTCCGGGGAGAACTGGAAGCCCTGTCCTCAGACTGACATCCGCGTGGGGCGGTCCCGCAGCCAGCGACGTCTGGGACGTGCCTGTCGATGGATTCGCCCAGAGGCGCGGTTCACAGCCTGAGCCTCACTCGGTCCTGTTGCTTCCGCAGGACGAACGCCTCCTGTTGGCACCCGGAGCCCTCGCCGCACCCAGAAGCCCCGGGTTCCTGTGGCTGCCCGGTAGGTTCCAATGGCGTTCTGGCTTTTAAAGAAGCCTAAACCTCAGGTAACAATGTTTACTTCCGTTTCTGTTCGCTCGGAGCGCTTGGGGCTTCGGTTGACGTGGTGAGCTGCCCCTTGGGAAGGTTCATCCCACGGAGTGAGCTTTCATGCCCGCGGACGTTACAGACGTTACGTGGGTTCCACCCCGGCCCCTCGTTTACGCTTCAGCCAACGACGGGAAGCTGGAACTGCCTGGGGGAGAAATCTCCCACATTCCGGGCTGGAGACCAGGCCCCTGTCACAGGTTCTCTCCGTGAGTTCTGAGAACGGGGGTTAAATGCCAGGATGCCTCTCGGTCTCCTGACGACGCTGATGCCCCCTGAGCGGAGGTGCGGGCATCGATCCCAGCAGAGGCCTGGCCGCTCCATCTGTGAGGCGCAGGTCGGGATCCACTCGGAGAACTGATTGGAATTCATCTCAAAGGAAAACTCAACGGGCAGTTAATGCAGGCGTTGGCCTGTCGGCCACAGTCAGCAGCTAACAGGGACCCGGTTACAGAAAAGGAGAATCAGGCTTCAGAGCTGACGCGAAAGCCCAGTGTCCCGGCCTGGAGTCGTGACGGTCCTAGTGCGTGATCTTTCCTGAAGGCCCCGAGAGATGGGGTTCCAGGCGGCAGGCAGGGCGCCCTGTGCAGCCCGCCGCCCTGGTCCTGCCTGGGGGCTCCCCCTGCTGGGCGGTCAGTCCCCGATTCTGAGCAGCGTGTCCCCTGAGAGGAGCGGTTTGGCTTCTGCTTGCGGCTCTTCAGAAAGAAGCCCGCCCTTAATTCACCCTCGTTCTCCCGACTCCCCGCCCCACCTCGTCCCGGACTCCCCTCCGGTCACAGATGCAAGACAACACTTTCCCTTTCGAGCGCTTACAGTCTGCCCAGACTCACCCACAAACAGCTTTCCAAGTTCCCACGTGGAACTGACGCCCAGGCCCCGGCGGGTTGCGGGTCATCGCAGATGGGGCGCCCCGGAGGGAGTGAGAAATCGGAGCACAGACTGCAGCAGGAATTGAGAGCTGCAGCGAGGTCCCAGCACCATCAGCAAAGCTGCTCGTGTGGTAAGAACAAGTGTCTCCCCTCTCCTTGCAGAGCTGCCCCAACGCCAGTGCCCGGGCCCCCTCCCTGACCGGCCGCCGGGGCCACAGGCTGCTGAACCTGTCGGCCCTCCGCCCCGAGGAGTACCTGCTGGCGCCCGGGGAGAGCCCCAGGTGGGTGCGAGCCCGGGAAGCGCTGGGCAGAGCCGGCCGCGCCCAACGCAGGGTCCTTAGGACGCGAAGTCTCACAAACGCTTTGGGGGTAACAGGCCCCCGACCACTGACATGCCCTGGGCATCCCCTGGCCGTGTCACCGCCCAGAGTGGGAGCCGCTCGTGGGCGATGTCCCTCAGACCCTCCTCTCTCGGCGCCCCTCGGGCCGGGTGTCCCAGCTCCGCGTGGGCGGTAGGGAGAGCTCTGTGTGTGGATTCCCTGGGCCTCGGGGGCCAGTCTGGGGCGGGGGAGCAGGAAGAGAGCCTCTCGCGGCTTTAGATCGCAGCCGCAGCCCCACCGCACAGAGCGCACCCACACTGAGGCAGCGGGAGCGGGGGACAGAGCAGGCCGCAGGGAGCATGCGGCTCGGGATGGCTGGTCTGCAGAGAAGGGAGCCTTAGTGGCGATTAGAATGTGGCCATCGTGGCCACGTCCTGTACGTGGCACCTGGGTCCTCAGCAGGCGGTGAGTTCTAGCAGCCACGGCGGAGCCTCCTGCAGGCCTCCTGTCTGAGCAGCTCCCTGTCCCGGCCTTGCGAGCTGCCGTTCCTTCTGCCGCTGACCCTCCTGTGTGGCCACGTCTCCGGGGCTGATGCTCAGCTGCTGCTCCTCCAGGGCCATTAAGATCAGCGCGGTCAGGACAACGCCCGTGTGGGGCCCTGCGCGCCCTCGGCGAGCGCTGACCGTGCTCCCTGTCCCCAGGCTCGGGGGCTGGTCTTTCGGAGGGCGAGGCCCGGATCCTGCTCAAGATGCGAACTCACACCTGTCAAAACCAGAAAACCTGGCAAAGGTAATAGTTCTTGTTGTTTGCTTTTCCCAATCGGAGGCATTTAGGGTATCATATACCTGAGACCCAGGTACATTCGTGGACTCAGGAGGAACCAGGCCAATCCCGGTGTGTGTTCCTATGGAGTCAAAACAGGTAAGCCCTGAGCGAGAACTAGGTCCTTTTCCTGTAGCCACGGAGCACACGGCCACTGTTGGTTAAGACCAGACCGGCCAGTAGACCGAAGCACATGGGACGGCTCCTGGTGCAGGACCGCTGGAAGCGCCCCTGGGGTCCCTGGTGGCAGGAACTTCCCACGCACTAGCCTTCCTCCTCCAGAGCCCAGAGGCGGGGCCCAGAGACCACACAGACGCAGGGACTCGGCAGGACCTCTCTGAGCCTTAGGGATGGTCCCTGTGCCACCGAGAATGTGCAGAGGGCTGCTCAGGTGCGGGGATGAGGGTGGGGAGGACGGAGGCCTCCCACCTGCGGGAACTAGAGGTGCTGAGCCCCAACAGGGCTGTCACAGGGAGGCCACAGGCCCCGCTCACCTGCACACGTGATCCCCAATGAAACATTAAGTTGCTGTATAGACTGTTCAGCGACCCCTCCTTCAGCAGGCAACACTTTGGTTCATTTCCTTTAGGAATATTCTAGCCTTTCGTTGCACTCACCCGAACCTTCCTGTGGACACGGGTGCATCTTTGCTGGCATCTGGGCCGCAGCCGGGCCCCCAGCCTCTGCTGCAGGGCGTGTGTGGCCCGCGCTCCCCTCGCGCCTCCTCTTCCTCTGGGCTTAGCTTCGTCTTCTGCACCGATCTGTCGGACTCGGGCTTCTGCAGTCTTGAGGTTGTTGACGGGGAGGGTGCCGGCTGGGGCTGTGGGTGCAGTCCAGCCGGAAGCCCGGGGCCCAGAGCATGGAGCCAGGGGAGGTGGCAGGCCTGTGTCCCAGCCTCCCAGGGCCCCCACTTTGGTTTCTATACCATTGTACGGTGTCATTTTTAAGATGAAAAAAGCCACCCTGCTTTTAAAACAAACAAATGAAAAGTGAAACGTGAAACCCCCCGATCTGAGACAAAGACACCACCGTTCCTCGCCGCCTCCTCCAGCTCAACAGTTGGGAGGCAGGTCGCGGGCATTGGGGGTGCCCGTGTCCACAGGCAGAGGTTTTCTCCATTCGGTCCCTCGACTTTCACAAACGGCCAGAAGCAGGCTGGTGCTTGTGCGGGGCGGCAGGCGAGAGCCGGGTTCAGTCCCGCATGTGGAGCCTCGCTGAGTGGGGGCAGGAGGCCGGCACGCCTGCGGTGTGACACCCGCTCCTTCGGGGCGGCGAGGAGCCATGCTCCCCTGATTCTCAGAACTGCGTCTGTCGCACACACGTGGGGACCTGAGCTCCCCTGGATGTCTTCAAACTGTTCCGCAGCCTGCATCTGGTTCGCCAGCTGCGGGCTCCCGCCCGGGTCTCCAGCGGAGTTCCTTCATGGAGCTCACAGAGATGGCGGCAGGATTTCTCTGCGGCCTTGAGAAAAGACGTGAGGAGGGAGGGGAACGGTGGCCTCTCCACGCGACAGGGTCCGTCTCCCGAGCTGCGAATGAGTGGTTGTCCGGGGGAGCCGGGGGGGGGGGGGGTCCTTTTTAACCACGTGGACAATAGTTCACCGCTTAGCTGTTCGCGTGGGCATCGTAGTTGCCACACCGGACCCCGGTTAAGCGCCAGGCACAGTGCGACGAGGTGGGAAGACGGCTCGGGAGCCGGGGACTGAGAGCTGTCCTGACCGGCATCAGCTGGGACAGCGTGGCCGCCCCGAGCACACACTGGGAGCGGCCCAGCTCGGCAGCGGCGGTCTGTCCCGGGGACGGCGCGTCCCGAGGGGTGGGCTGTCCGTCAACAGAGCGAGGACCAGAGTTTGCTGGTTGATGTCCTTCCTTCTTCTTCTTTTTTTTTAAAAAATGTTTATTTTCAGAGAGAGAGGAAGGGAGAAGGAGAGAGCAGCATCGATGTGTGAGGGAAACATCCATAGGCTGCCTCCCGCACGCCCCCTGCCAGGGACCGAGCCTGCCGCTGGGCACGTGCCTGACCCGGAATCCAACTGTGACCTTTCGGTGCCCGGGACCTCAGCCACTGGGGGCACCAGCCCGGGCGCTGCACTCACTTCTTCAAGACACTTGCCAGCCTTCCCCTGGAGATGGTTTTCTGAAATTCTCTGAAATAGGAATATTTTGAGATATGGACACTGATGGCTCAGCCAGCACCTCTTCTGTTACCTGTGCGCTCAGCGTTAATAACGGCGCCCGTCTGTTGCCCTCCCCGTCCTCCGCCCAGTGGCGGGCGGCTTCACTCTCCACGCTCGGCAGATGCTCAGCTCCCTTTATTTTAAGAAATAATGTTCCACACTCGGTTATTAATTTGCAAGTAATCTTTTTTTAATCATTTTCCCCACTTTTAATTTGCAGGTCAAATTTCATTAGCTTACCAACCGAGAAAGAAAAAAATGATGGGTTTAGTTCTTTTCTCACTGTGAGAATACAATTATAGAGCAACATTCACATTTGTTCTGGGGAAAATTAATCTATTTTTAGCTGTGAATTATATGCTTGAGATAAATGTGAAATTAGCAGCCGGGCGCTTACCGCTCACAGTCAGCTGTGCACGGACATCGCTCTGAGCGAGCATTCCGGTCCCGCGAGGCAGAGGGACCCGCGTGGCCCTCGTGTCTGAGGAGAGCTGGCGAGGCGCGGAGGGCCGCCGGGCGCCTGCAGCTGTCCCTCTCTCCTAGGTGTGGTACAGCCAGAAGGCCTTCCACGCGCTCCCTTCCTACCTGAACCACCTGAGCAACCTGCTCCTGTGGAGGCTGCTGCCGCCGGCCGAGGACTGGAGACAGCACGGTGAGCCCGCTCAGGCTGCGGCCTCTTCCCGCAAAGCCAGCGCCGCAGCCACAGGAGCGGGGCTCTGAACGGAGCCTGAGGCGTGGCGCGGTCGCACTCACCCACGCAGGCGCAGGCCCTGCTCGTGTCGGGTCATCGCAGGCTCCTCCTCGGGGCTGGCCTCGCTGTGCGGGGATGCGGTGAGGTAGAGGGAGATGCGGTGACGGAGAGCTCTCGCCAGCGGGGCTGGCCTCAGGGCGGGCGCTCACGGCTCCCTCCTGCAGGCAGGGCTCTCGGGGTCCAGGCAGCCTCTGCCCTCACCGGGGCCTCGGGCAGGGAGGTGGGAACCGCCTCGGGCTGGGCCTCAGCCTGGCCCGTCTGTGTCGGCAGGGTCCAGTTCCAGGCCCGTGTTGGTAAATGACGGGTTCATCTCTGGGCGCAGAGTGGGTGACTGGCTTACGGAGATGCCATGTGCTCCGCTTGGGTGGGGGTGGGGGGGGGAAGCTGTCATTTACCAGACGCATCTCACTTTTTAAAAAAGAAAGAAAAGGAGGTGAAGCGCCAGCCGGCCCCGGCGCTAGTTTACTCACCGAGTCTGCTGCGGCCAGGCCAGCCCCGTCGACGTGAGGGAGGCGTTTGCCCCGACGCCCAGCTCCTTGCCCCTCCTCACTGTCTCCATGTCGGGTTTCCCTCACCCCCACTTTCAAAAACACGTTGGACTTGTTGACTTGGGGGCCCTGTATTCTGGAGTCATAGCAGCAAAATGAAAGTCAGAGGCGCTGCGGACGGGAAAGGCGTGAGGCTGCCACGGGGCAGCGGGTGTGGAGCACGTGGAGCGGAGGGGAGCCACTAGATCCTCGGCATCCCTGGTCTCGCCGCATCTTCCTGTCGCTTCTGCTTCCTGGTGAGACTGAGGTTTGCAGGCTTGGGGCCAGTGCTGGCTCTGCCAGGCTCAGAGGTCAGAGGTCACCGCTGTCGGGCGCCCGCCTGGAGGGGTCACACACACTGGGCAGGGGGCAGGGGTCAGGACGTGAGAGGAACCAGGGCGTCCATTCCCAGTCCAGGCCGGGCCAGTGTGACCTCGTACAGGAGGGTGTCGAGGGGGGGCCGTGACCCCTCCAAGGTCGTCTGAGGCCAGGCCAGCTGAGCTGGACCAACAGAGAGGAGTGTGGCCTTTACCCAGCGGCAGCGGACGCTTGCTCTGACGTTTGGGAACGAGGGTGGCATGTCCCGCTTTCCGTTAGGGAGAACCCTCTGGAGGCCGGGCAGGGGGAGGGCTGGCTGCGGTGAGGCGCTGGGAGGCTGGGGCGGTCTGGGAAGTGAGCACAGACGGGGGCGGGAAGGTGCAGTGGGGGCTGGGAGGGGAGGTATTTAAAGACACGCCAGCCCAGCGTGAACAGGGAACGCCACGTGAAGGAGGTTATAGTGACGCCCGTTCGCATGGTCACTTTCAAGCCGCTGGGAGGCACTGGCCTCGACCAGGTGGACGTGGCTTCCCAGGAGCCCCAGGCGGGCCCGCTGGTAGGAAAGGGTTGACTGAGTGCCGTAGCCGTCCATGGGGTATCGCTGCAGCTTTTAAAAGTACAAGTTATGTTTTGACCTAGGAAAAACGATGAACTCTGTTACGTGGCCTATATACTTATGGGTCAAGACTGGACGGCCATTGTGTTGGCTGCTGTCATTTTTAAAATTGACGACTGAAGGGAAGAGCGGTCAGTGCCCCTGGCTAGATAGTCAGGGGTCACATGTTTAAAACTTCCTGGGCACCAGTGGGAAATCGCCCACTCAGGCCACGGGGATGCTTGAAGAGTTCGGGGTCAGGGTGTCCCCATGTCAGCACGACCTGTCGTAATGTGTGTCCAGCAGGCGCTGTGGGCTTCCCCTTCCCGGCACCGGTGCCCCAGCCTGGGCAGAGCCAACAGGAGGCCCCACGGGCACAGAGGCCTGCAGCTCGGGGGCTCCCGCCGCCCGTGCAGGGGGAGGGCCCAGGCTCACCTTCCCGTCTTTCGCAGGAATAACGCTCTACAGCCACCCGTACGGAGGGGCCCTGCTGAACGAGGACAAGATGTGAGTTGAGGGACGGACGTGGGGTGGGGGCGGCTGTGGAACGAGATCTTTGGGTGACGTGGGTTGATGCTGCTCTGCGCTTGCCTGAGGGGGGCTGGCACGTGGAGTTGGTGAGCCCCTGTAGCTGCCCCTGTCCCGCCCCCTGGGGGCTGCTGTCTGCAGGGGCAGCCTCAGCCGAAGCCACGGCCCCGCAGCGGCCACTCCGGGACGCCTTCCACTTTAACGGGGTCGGGGTCAGTGGTCAGGAGCAGACTTGGAGACGGAGCCTCGGAGAGGCCCTCAGCTTTGCCCTCCGCAGTTACGCCCTGTCCGTGGGAGCAGTGCCCGCTGCTGGGAAGGTGGTGGGGTTGACGAGTGAAGTTCTCCACGGCTTGTCCCACCACCACTGGTCCGGCCGGCAGGCAGAGGCCCGCTCTTGGTCCCCTGACGAGCTCTCTGTCGCCCGCAGCCTGGAGAGCATCCGGCAGTGCGGCGTGGCCCTCTGCATCGTGCTGGGCGTCTCCGTCCTGGCCGCCTCCATCGGCAGCTCCGTGGTCAGGGACCGGGTGACTGGAGCCAAGAGGCTGCAGCACCTGAGTGGCCTGGGCTATGGGGCCTACTGGTTCTCCAACTTCCTGTACGACATGGTAGGCTGTGGGCACCTCCCCAGTCCCTGCGTGCACGTGACCTGTGCATGTGTGTGTATGTGTGTGTGTGTGTGTGTTTTGGGTGCATATACGTGTCTGTATGTATGTGTGCATATGTGTGTAATGCGTGCACATGTGTGTATGTGTGTGTGTGGTTGTATTTCGGGGGCTGGCCACCTCAGACTGTGAACACAGCAGGGATCATTTCACTGGCAGAGCGTTTCGGGTGAAGTCCTGTCGTCACCGCGGCTCCTGGCAGGCTCCTGCCTTGGCCCCGGCGTGGAGCTCAGCCGACAGGGCCCTTTTGAGCATGTCCGTGCCTCAGCGCCGCGGTCTCAGCCTTTCCGGCGGCCGGAGTCTATCCGGTTCCCCCACCTGCCTGTGTGCGACCGACGCCTGGGCTTCGGGACAGGGACGCTTCCCAGACTGCCTCGGGGCCTGCCCGGGCCGTGGGACTGTCCGCACTCGTCAGCCCGGGGAGGTGTAAGGTCTCAGCCCAGACTGAGAAAGGCTGGCCCTGGCCCCACCTCTCCTGAGGGACACTCGATCAGGGAGGACACGGCCGCCCCGATCCACACCCACTCAGCAGGGCCAGCTGCCCAGCCTGGCTCCCTCCTGTCCCCATGCCGCACGCTGCCACGCCCACCGCTTCACAGGCGGTGACAGCAGCTTCCCAGAGAGACGGGCAGAGGATGGGCCTGAGGGGCCGCGCCTCCGGGACCCCGAGGCCCTGCCTTTCTCTGTCCCCATGGCCGCCCTGTGCCTTCTGTGTCCTCGCTCCCCTTCCTGGAAGGACACCGGTCGCAGTGGCCTCGGTCCGGCCTTCGTCTCGTTTTGCCGGGATCACCCTTGGCAAGCCCAGCTCCGGGTCCATCTCCAGGACACCGGGGGGCGCGGGGCCTGGACACACACGCCCGGGGGACAGGCCAGCCGGGCCGCGGAGCCTGCGACGTGCACCATAAACGCACGGAGTGCGACCATGCGGCCCCTTTGTCTCCTCAGCTCTTCTACTCGGTCTCCGTCGGCCTGTGCGTCGCCGTGGTCGCGGCCTTCGGGTTGCCAGCCTTCACCTTCCGCGAGAACCTGGCGGCCACCGTCCTCCTGCTGGTGCTGTTCGGGTGCGTGGCGTGACGAGCCGCGCGGCCGCTCAGTCTGGGCCTGTTTCCTGCGCAGGAACCGCGTGGCTGAGCCGCCGTGGCTGCGTGCTCCTTGCTCCCTCCACGGGGGGAGCTGCGGGAACGAGGGCCGAGAGCCCCGGGAGCCAGGAAACGCCCCGGGTGAGGAAGGCGCCGCCCGCCGTTCCCTCTCCGCGCACATGGACAGGGCAGTGAGCACGCGTCCCCTGACTTCCAGGTACGCAACCCTCCCGGGGATGTACCTGACGTCCCGGCTCTTCCCCAGCGCCGACGTCGCCTTCATCGCCTACGTCTCGCTGAACTTCGTCCTGGGCCTCTGCACGCTGCTCATGACCACCATGCCCCGGCTGCTGGCCGTCGTCACCAGGGCTCAGGTCGGCCACCAGCTTCCCCAAACCTAGTCACCTCCCGGGCCCGCCCCCACGCCACCGCAGGGTCAGGGCCTTCCCATATGGATGTTAGGGCCAACACAGTCAGTCCATAACATCCCACCCTGACTCCCCCAAACCCACGTCCTTCTCACAGGAAGAATACGTTCATTTCATCCCAGCAGACCCCAAAGTCCTAGCTCATTTCCGCACCAACTCTGAGTCTGAAATTTCCCGAGTCCCACCTGCCAGGCCTGGGTGACTCGGGTATACTCGTCCTGAGAATTCCCCTCCAGCATGAGCCTGGGAGACAGATGAGCCCCCTCCCAAACCAGGGGGGACAGCATGGGAGAGACACTCCATCCGACAGGGAGACACGGCCCAGGCGGGGCCCACCCAGCCAGGTGGAGTCCGCAGACGCGGGCTGTGGAGTGGACAGTCCCACTGCGCTGGCCGCAGGGAGTGGACAGAGGCTGGGACTGGGCAGGTGGGGGCCCGCAGGAGAGCTGGGCGTGGCGGGAGCACCAAGCGGGCTCTGTTCCCTCTCCCTCGCAGAATCTGCAGACCATCTACGAGGTCCTCAAGTGGGTCTTCACCGTGTTCCCCCAGTTCTGCCTGGGCCAGGGCCTGATCGAGCTCTGCTACAACCAGATCCAGTTCGACCTGACCCACAGCCTGGGCGTCGACAGCTACGCCAGCCCCTTCCGGATGAGCTTCCTGGGCTGGATCTTCGTGCAGCTCGCCTCCCAGGGCACGGCGCTGCTGCTCCTGAGGCTGCTGCTGCACGGGGACGCGGTGCAGAGGGCCAGGTACACGGCGTGCACCCTCGGGCGCCAGCGTAGAGCTAAGGGGGGACTCCGTCCCGGAGGCTGCAGGACGGACCGCGTCCGACCCGCACGCGCTGCTGGGCGGGCTCATGTTCCCTGTGGTTGTGGATCCGGGCGCGTCATGGACACGAGGAAGGACAGTGTGAGACCGCTGCTCCCGGCCTCACTCGTCCCAGGAGTTTCCCTCTGCCCGTGCTCAGCCCTCGCTCTGCTGTCTGTGGCCCTCAGTGCCCTTGGACGGCGAGGCAGCTGATGTGTGTGGTGAGGGTCACTCCCAGGCGGGCGTGCACGGCTCAGTGCCCCAGCCCCGCGCCGACGCCAGGTCCTGTTGCCATCAGTGCTGTGTCTTCTCTTTGTTAGGGGGGATGGGTGTTAGGGGGACGGGTGCCGGGGGGGATGGGTGTTAGGGGGACAGGTGCTGGGGGGATGGGTGTTAGGGGGACGGGTGCCGGGGGGGATGGGTGTTAGGGGGACGGGTGCCGGGGGGGATGGGTGTTAGGGGGACGGGTGCTGGGGGGATGGGTGTCAGGAGGGGGAATGGGTGTGGGGGGATGGGTGCCAGGGGAATGGGTGTTAGGGGGACGGGTGCCGGGGGGGATGGGTGTCAGGAGGGGGAATGGGTGTACGGGGATGGGTGTCAGGGGGAAAGGTCCCGGTGGGGGGGGGACAGGTGCCTATAAAGCTTCCTGGGTGACGGGTGACAGAGGCCAGCACACTGGCGGGCACCTTGTGGCGGGTCCTGCTCGCAGGAGGGAAGGAAGGAGGTAGTTCCTGGTGGAGAGAGGCCCCTGGGCGGCCGGGGCTCAGGGCCCAGGGACGGGAGAGAGCAGTCTAAAGGCACGTGTAGAACTTGATGGATTTCACCAACTGGACACGCGTGTCACCTTCCCCAGACGGCGTGCTGTCAGCCTCTCAGGCCCTTGGGACGTGGGCCCGTGCGCTCTGCAGGCGACCGCCTCCTCGCCCCCTCCCCGCCCCGTCCCCGCCCCGTCCCCGCCCCGTCCCCGCCGTGGCTCCTCTGTCCCCGCCCCCTCCCCGTTTCAGCGCCACACAAATGGCATCGTGTGATGGCTACGCCCCGGGCCTAATGCTTCCTCAGCGGCGGTGCTGTCCGTGGAATAAGTTGTGATTTCCCCGTTGGTGGTTCCAGGGACGGAAAAATAGTACAAGGAGAGGAGCTCGGGCACTGGGGGCTGGCCGTGGAGGTTTTATTTTATTTTAAATACCCGTAACTTTAAAGTAATTGAAGACACAAAAATTGCCAAATGGGTCCAGAGCCCGTGTCCCCTGCGCCCAGCTCCTCCGGTGACACTGGGTCACGTGCTGACACGGCACCTCCGGGCAGCACCCAGGGTGGAGGCACCAGCCAGAGGGCTGCGCCCGTCGGGAATCGGAGGTGCGCAGTGCAGCTCACGGGAATCAGAGATTCCCGGAGTCACACGCACCCGTTAACCGTCAGGAGGAGTGAGGAGTGAGCAGCTCAGATGCCAGTGAGTTTGAACCCACCTGACAGCACGTTGAACGCAGGAGCGGGCGCTGTGCGAGGGCTTGGCTCAGTCCTCCCTGTGCCCGCACGGGCGGGCGGTGACTACAGCTGTGGGAGTGTGCAGACCGCAGCTCCGCGGGGACCTTTCGCCCTCAGTGCGAGTCGGGGGGTGTCCCATGCAGCCGAGGGGCTCGGAGTGTCTGCCCGCTGTCTCTGGGGCAAACACGTCACCTTCCCTCCTGGGGACCCCGACAGCCTCGTTGGGACATCTGCGACCTCCCCTCTCTGACGACCGGCCCGGCCCGGGTCCCGGGTCCCGGGTGTGGGCTGACGGGCTCTCCTCCCAGGAGGCGCGCGGCCGTCCAGGGCACAGTCACAGCCTGTGCGGACGCAGACGTGGAGGCGGAGCAGGCGCGGGTGCTGAAGGGAAGAACCGGCGGGGACTTGCTGGTGCTCTGCAACCTCAGCAAGAGCTACGGGCGCTCCCGGCCGGCCGTGCGGGACGTGACCCTGGGCCTGCGGAGCGGGGAGGTGAGGTCTGCGTGTGTCCGTGACCCTGGGCCTGCGGAGGGGGAGGTGAGGTCTGCGTGTGTCCGTGACCCTGGGCCTGCGGAGGGGGAGGTGAGGTCTGCGTGTGTCCGTGTGACCCTGGGCCTGCGGAGCGGGGAGGTGAGGTGTGCGTATGTCCGTGTGACCCTGGGCCTGCGGAGGGGGAGGTGAGGTCTGCGTGTGTCCGTGTGACCCTGGGCCTGCGGAGCGGGGAGGTGAGATGTGCGTGTGTCCGTGTGACCCTGGGCCTGCGGAGGGGGAGGTGAGGTCTGCGTGTGGCCGTGACCCTGGGCCTGCAGAGTGGGGAGGTGAGGTCTGCGTGTGTCCGTGACCCTGGGCCTGCGGAGGGGGAGGTGAGGTCTGCGTGTGTCCGTGACCCTGGGCCTGCGGAGCGGGAGAGGTGAGGTCTGCGTGTGTCCGTGTGACCCTGGGCCTGCGGAGCGGGGAGGTGAGGTCTGCGTGTGTCCGTGTGACCCTGGGCCTGCGGAGGGGGAGGTGAGGTCTGCGTGTGGCCGTGACCCTGGGCCTGCAGAGCGGGAGAGGTGAGGTCTGCGTGTGTCTGTGACCCTGGGCCTGCAGAGCGGGGAGGTGAGGTCTGCGTGTGTCCGTGACCCTGGGCCTGCGGAGGGGGAGGTGAGGTCTGCGTGTGGCCGGGCTATTGAGCGGGTGTTCCCTGGGGAAAGGCAGCCCGGGCGGCACTGCCTCTGGGTGCGGTGAGGCTGGTGGGAGGAAGCCCGATGCAGGCCACACTCCCTGGGGGCTCTTCTCCAGCTGATGAGCCGGGGGGGCAGTGATGAGCGGGGGCGGGGGGGGGCGGTGATGAGCCGGGGGGGGGGCGCGGTGATGAGCGGGGGTGGGGGGGAGGGGCAGTGATGAGCGGGGGGTGGGGGGGAGGGGGAGGGGCACTGATGAGTGGGGGACAGTGATGAGCGGAGGGGGGGCAGTGATGAGCGGGGGCAGTGATGAGCCAAGGGGGGGCATTGATGAATGGTGGGGGGCAGTGATGAGTTGGGGGCAGTGATGAGTGGAGGGGAGCAGTGATGAGCGGAGGGGCACAGTGATGAGCGGCGGGGGGCAGTGATGAGTTGGGGGCAGTGATGAGTGGGGGCCTGTCAGGACCTCTGCAGCCGCCGGCCGCTTTGTGCACGAGGCTGCTTTATGGCGCAGACCGCACCGGACCGCTCGGAGCAGTGCCCTCTGACCCGCACTGTGTCCTCTCCCTCCTCAGTGCTTCGGGCTCCTCGGCGTGAACGGGGCCGGGAAGAGCACCACGTTCAAGATGCTGAGCGGGGACGAGGCCCCGAGCGCAGGGCACGCCGTGGTCAGGACGCCCGTGGGGTAAGAGCCCTCACCCTTTCCTGCCGGGAGCCCGATGCCGGTCCGGGCACGAGGTCTGCTCCCCGATGTCCTCACGCCCTCCTGGGGCGGGGGCCTCCCCGGAGCCACGGGACTCAGGACTCCGCCAGGCGCAGGCGCAGGCGGGGAGAGCGGGGACCTGGCCGAGGCGCAGGTGGCGGGGTGTTTGCTCGCTGTCTGGGCAGGAAGTGGGTGTGGGGGGACTGGCCCTTCTGCCTTCCCTGGCCAATTCAGCCCCAGAGCCCCGGGACTGGCGGGCTGCACACCTCCGAGAGAGATCTGCCTCCAGAGTGTCTCCTCGCCAGTCCCCATGTTCTACCCAGAAGGCCGTGCGCCTCCCCATGATGAGGGGACCGTTTTCCCTCCCTGGGCCGGGCCTCTGACGCCATCCCCCGTTGTTCTCCCTGAAGCTGCCAAAGCACGCTGACTGCCGGTCTGATTACTCCCACGTGGCACCTCGTTTTACTAAGTGTGGTGGTTTGAAAATTATATACATAACATTTCTTATCTCAAGGAAATATTATTTTGCAATTTTATTAAAAGTTCTTTAAGGAAAAACTTTAATTTATCAATTTAGCATTCATATTTTATAGTTCTTTTTCTTTCCACATAGTTATCCTACATAATAAAACGCTAATATGCAAATCGACCGAACGGCAGGACAACGGGCGAACGACCGGTCCTGTGACGCACGCTGCCCCCCAAGAGGGAGGCGACCAGCGGCGGCAATGGGGGGGCGGGCCGGCCAGTGGATGGCACCAGGCTGCCTGCCAAGGTGGGTGGCAGCGGGGTCCCCCCCATCACCCCGCCCGCCAGTCGCCCTGCAGAGGGAGGTGACCAGTGGCGACAGCGGGGGGTGGGGCCGGTGAGCGGGTGGCACCACGGCCGCCAGCCAAGACGGGTGCCAGCACGGCCCTCTGATTGCCTCGCCCGCCGTCGCCCCACAGATGGCCCTGATCGCCAGCGAGGCCTAGGGACCCTACCCTGTATGTTGGGAACAGTCTCTTAGATTTAAACAGTGAAACCTGGCAAGGCTGCTCTAACACGAAAAAACAGGATGATGCAGCGATGACATGCATGGGCTCTGGCTTGCACATTTTGTCGTCAGCCCTGATTCTGACACTTATAACTGTGTGACAAAGCCAATTACTTAACTTCTCTCTGCTTCAGTTTTTCCACCCATCAGATGGGGAAATGGTACCACTGCCTCAGGAGGATCGTGTTATGTGCTGCTTTTTATAGTCAGGGCAAAAAATGCAGCTGCCCATACAACAGCAAGATGCCTTTCACCTGTATGAAAAGTATGGTCACTGGTGCATGCAGCGTCCCAGATTGTGAGAGGGTGCATAACCGCAGTCAGACATCCCCCGAGGGACAGGCCGGGCCGAGGGGACCCCCCCCATGCACAAATTTCATGCACCAGGCCTCTACTATCATAAATAAACATTTCTGATTATTGATCTGTCCTTCCCTTTCTGCAATAAAAACTATTTTCTCATGGATTTAAATCTTTCCTATTTGCTGAATTTTACGTAATATTTTAAATTTATGAGTCATAAGAAAAATTAGTTTGTTGTTAAAATCTTTCATTTCCAATCCTTACTATTAAATTACTAGAGGCCCGGTGCACGAAATTCATGCACAGAGGGAGGTTGTCCCTCAGCCCAGCCTGTACCCTCTCCAATCTGGGACTCCTGGAGGGATGTCCAACTGCCCGTTTAGGCCCGATCGGGCCTAAACAGGCAGTCAGACATCCCTCTCACAATCCAGGACTGCTGGCTCCCAACTGCTTGCCTGCCTGCCTTCCTGATTGCCCCTAACCACTTCTGCCTGCCAGCCTGATCACCCCCTAACCACTCTGCTGCCAGCCTGTTTGCCCCCAACTTCCCTCCTCTGCCGGCCTGGTTACCCCTAACTGCCCTCTCCTGCAGGCTTGATTGCCTCCAACTGCCCTCCCTTGCAAGCCTGGTCCCTCTCAACTGCCCTCTCTTGCTGGCCATCTTGTGGTGGCCATCCTGTGTCCACATGGGGGCAGGATCTTTGACCACATGGGGGCATCCATATTGTGTGTTGCAGTGATGATCAATCTGCATATTACTCTTTTATTAGATAGGATAGAGGCCTAGTACAGGGGTGGGGGCCAGCTGGTTTGCCCTGAAGGGCGTCCCGGATCAGGTGGGGGTTCCCTTGGGGTGTGGGGCAGCCTGAGTGAGGGGCCTGTGGTGGTTTGCAGGCGGGCCACGCCCCCTGGCAATGCAAGTGGAGGCCCTGGTATCTGGAATTTATTTTCCTTCTACAATTGAAACTTTGTAGCCTGGAGCGGAGCCAAGCCTGGGGCTCCCTCCGAGGCCGGCAGCCATTTGTGTTGGGGTTATAATTGAAACTTTGTTGCCTTAAGCGGGTGGGCCCGGCCAGGGTGTGCGGAAAGCTTTGCTTCCCCTGTTGCCGGCGGCAACCCTGGCCTGCTCTCTCAAGCTCCATTCTGCCGCCATTTGTTTGAATTTGTTTACCTTCTATAATTGAAACTTTGTAGCTTGAGTGGAGGCTTAGGCCTGGCAAGGGCAGGCGGAAAGCTTGGCTTCCTCTGTTACCTAGGAAACCTTGCTCTCTGTGGCTGTAGCCATCTTGGTTTGGGTTAATTTGCATACTTGCTCTGAATGGATGGTGGGCGTGGCTTGTGGACGTGGCTTGTTGTGTCGGAGGTATGGTCAATTTGCATATTTGTCTATTATTAGATAGGATTCTTATTTTCATTGTATTTTGACAATTTGTATTTTCTTACAAAAACTCAATTTAAATTTTTTCAGTACTTTTCAGTAGTCATAATTATCATAAAATTTGTATTTTCATTCTATCCCTATACCAATATGTTTGAGATTTCCTATAAAATTATCTGTATACTTTCTCAGCTTTAACCATTTTACTTTAAAAAGAATGAATGATTGAATTTCTTCAGCAATTCAAGTCTTTTAGTTTCCAAATTTATGAAATGTTGTCATTCTCATTAAGCTCTCCACCATGCTTTTCTCAGTCTTGTTTTGTTTTTGACCTGTTGATTTGAATGACTTAAAATTTTTCAAAAAATAAATGATCAAATCATTAAGTTTATAAATATTCTTGGTACAGCTTAACCTGGATCCTAAAAATTTGATAAGTGATATTACTGGTGTCATAGTCTCTAAATGACACATATAAGTTTGATTTAGTCTTTCAAAAATTTACACGTAAGAGTATTTCTAGATGCTCAAATCTTGTGTTTCTTGGCTTAATATTTTTCTTTTTCTTTTATACTTTATATTAATTTCAGGTATATGCGGGGATGCACAGTATAGCATAAGGAATACAGTCAATGAAATTGGCTTAAGATTTTTGAAATTCCGTAAAAAGTGTTGGAGTATAAGTTACACATAGAAAAGAACATCTTGATGCGTTTTCACAAAGTAATATTCTTTTATAATCTGTTCCAGCTCAAGAAACAGCACAAGGCCATCCCATTAAATCCCTTCCCGGTCAGGTCTCCCCTCTGGGTAACACCTCTCCTGGTTTTAAAAAATGCCATTTTGTGTATGATTAGCCATTCCCACCAGTAGATTCTGTGTGGCTTCATTACCAGGGGCGTCCGAAGACACCACAGTTTAATCTCGCTCCTTTGCCAGCACTTGGTGTGGCTTGGAGCCTCTGGCTCTCAGGGTCCCTCTCTCCATCTCCTCCTTTCTTTACAGTCTGCTTGCTGGTCCGGGCCCAGGGCTGGAGAGAGCACTGTCCGTGTGGCTGGTGCCTGAGGGCTGAGGGAGGGTGACCAGCCCCTCGGCTAATCCCTCGGCAGAACCGACAGGAGCTGCCCTGCTCCTCCCGCCCGAGGCACCTGCCTGTCTTCACTCCTCTTCTGGGGCGGCAGCTTGGAAGCCTGCGGCTGGTTGATGCAGGCACTCACTCACTGCGGACTGCAGAATGGCGATGCTCCCACTCCCTGTCTTCACTTCTGAGCTTGAATAATTTTACAACGAGTTGCTCTCACTGTTTTATTTGATTACTCAGAGCTGTAGTTATATGAAAAAGGACAGATGGATGCTCATTATTCCCCTTCTTACTTATCCAGTTGCAAGATAACTGATTTCCAGCCACCCTCAGTGTGAGACATTAGGGGGGGTGTGTTTTGGTGACATCGTTCTGGGCTCATTCTGACAGATGTGGGAGAGGTCACAGACTTTGCCCTGCTTCCTGTCCCTTTGCTCCTTCTGGCCGCTTTCCCAGCCTCCCCTCGTCTGTGTCCTGGGATGATGACAACTCGGTGTGAATGAAGGTTCAGTGGCGTCTCATAGGAAAGCCTCCTATCCAGTCACAGGATGCTCCTCTCATTTAAGAGTGATCCCCTCTCCTAACTGAGGTGAAGAACGTGGGAGACAGGAAACCTTGTCTGCCTCACTCCTTGTCAAACCTCCATGTTTAACCGCCAGGCAGTCCACTGTCCCTATCCGCTCTCAGCTGTAACAATGTTGCCTATTGGCACTCAGTGCAACATGTTGCCTATTGGTTCTCAGCTGTAACAATGTTGCCTATTGTCTCTCAGCTGCAACATGTTGCCTATTGGCTCTCAGCTGCAACAATGTTGCCTATTGGCTCTCAGCTGTAACAATGTTGCCTATTGGCTCTCAGCTGTAACACTGTTGCCTATTGGCAATCAGCTGTAACAATGTTGCTGCTTGCAGGCAGGGGATACAGTTACACTTAGGTTAGTCCATATCAGTGGAAACAAGTCAATGTTTCAAACTAATTGTGTGCAAGAACTGTAACAGTTTGGTTGAGGGCGTGTGTGGTGAGTGGAGTGAATCGTGCTGCAGACCCAGGTGGCTGTGTGGAGGTGAGGCTGCTGTGTGGTCCGTTTTCCCTGCTGTCACAGGAGTCAGAAGGTGTTCTGTTGATTGGGTGGTGTTTTTGTTTTTTGTTTTGTAACTTCTCTGTGTACAAGGACAAAAGGACAAAATAATCAGAATTCAAAAGGAAACAAAAATATATGGTTTATTTTCTCATTCCTGGGAGGCTGTCTCCTTTGTAATCTGGGTCCATCGTTTCTAAAATAATTGGGAAATGAAATTCAAATCGCTGCTCTCGAAAGCAGCCATGAGTGCACACTCCATAATGGTCGGCAAGCCCCTACTAGGCTGCATGTCTGTGCAACTACTTTAATTTAAGGAAAGCTCCCTTGCATTCATTACAGTTTCAACCTGGATGATGTGTAATGCGAATTGTTCATTGGTATTCAAGGAATTAAATGGGTGATTAGGACACAATGGAGTGTTAAGCACTCAGTGTGTGTACCTTCCTGCCCGCGCAGCTCACAGCGCGTCCTCCGGACGGAAGCATGTGACCCGACACATCCTATTGAAGCTCCTGCCCCTCAAGGTTCCAGCGCAAGGAGCAGTGCTCCCTCCTGGTTTAATATTAATTTAAACCTGACACCGAACGGTAGTTTAGTCACCGATGAGCCAGGTGTTCCTGTGAGCCGTCTTGGTGGGGAGACACCGTGACCGCGGCTCAGCGCGCACTCACGGTTTCCCGTAACACGCAGCCGCGGCCGGAGTCTGACCGCAGCTGCTGCCCAGCGGAGCTCACTGCTGCGAGTTCCTCCCTTAGGCAGACCCCGGTGCCCCTCTGGGAGGCCGAGCCAGACCTGGTCTGTCCCAGTGGAGCCCCCTGACCGCCGCCTCCGCAGGGAGGACGTGCCTCTGTTCTCGGCGGGAGCGGCCGGCGTGCGCGTGGGCTACTGTCCGCAGCAGGACGCGCTGGACGAGCCGCTGACGGGCTGGGAGCACCTGCGCTACTACTGCCGCCTGCGCGGGATCCCGGGGCCGCACATCCCCCAGGTGAGGCCCCGGGACCTCTGCTCCCCGAGACCCCCTCCCGCCCCAGGGCTTTGTTCCCCGTCAGGCCCCCCTCAGGCTGCGCGGGCTCCAGTCTGCCACTCAGGGCTGTCTGTCCGGGTGTCCGGCGCTCAGGCTCCCTGGGCTCCAGCCCAGCCCTCTGAGGGCGCACAGGCCCAGAGCGCCCCGCGGAGCCCCAGTGAGCCCTGTCTGTTCTTTCTCACCACCCAGCCGGGCGGGCAGAGGGGGCGGAGGGCGGGAGGGGGGCCGTGAGTGGTGGCTCTCAGGCTCCTCTCCTCAGGTGGCCGGGGACCTGGTGAGGCGCTTACACCTGGAGGCCCACGTGGACAAGCCGGTGGCCTCCTACAGCGGGGGCACCAGGAGGAAGCTGTCCGCGGCCCTGGCCCTGCTGGGCAAGCCCCACCTTCTCCTGCTGGTGAGCAGCGGGGGCGCGTCCTAGGCTGCCGGGCGGGCTGGAGTAACTCTTCAGGGGTCAGGTCCCCCAGTCGGACACGTCCCCGGGAGTTTACAGAAGTAACCTTTATTTCTCGATGGTCCCTTCCGTTCGTCAAATGGAAGATTCAATAGACTGCAGCGTGAAGAACAGCGTTTAAAACCCGAATTCCCCGGAGCTAAACTCCACCTGAGATTGTCCTCTGCCCAGCGGTCGCCACCTTTTCCATCTCGGCCACAGACCGCGAGCGGGATTCTGGGGCTCTGAACCCGTGCTGCGGGCTGACAGGAAGTCAGGTGTCCTCGGTCCCTTCGTGCTGCGGCCTGACAGGAAGTCAGGTGCCCTCGGGTCCCTTCGTGCTGCGGCCTGACAGGAAGTCAGGTGTCCTCGGTCCCTTCGTGCTGCGGCCTGACAGGAAGTCAGGTGTCCTCGGTCCCTTCGTGCTGAGGCCTGACAGGAAGTCAGGTGTCACTGGGGTCCCTTCGTGCTGCGGTCTGACAGGAAGTCAGGTGTCCTCAGTCCCTTCGTGCTGCGGCCTGACAGGAAGTCAGGTGTCTTCGGTCCCTTCGTGCTGAGGCCTGACAGGAAGTCAGGTGTCACTGGGGTCCCTTCGTGCTGCGGTCTGACAGGAAGTCAGGTGTCACTGGGGTCCCTTCTTGCTGCGGCCTGACAGGAAGTCAGGTGTCCTCGGTCCCTTCGTGCTGCGGCCTGACAGGAAGTCAGGTGTCCTCGGTCCCTTCGTGCTGAGGCCTGACAGGAAGTCAGGTGTCACTGGGGTCCCTTCGTGCTGCGGCCGGACAGGAAGTCAGGTGTCCTCGGTCCCTTCGTGCTGAGGCCTGACAGGAAGTCAGGTGTCCTCGGGTCCCTTCGTGCTGCGGCCTGACAGGAAGTCAGGTGTCCTCGGGTCCCTTCGTGCTGCGGCCTGACAGGAAGTCAGGTGTCCTCGGGTCCCTTCGTGCTGCGGTCTGACAGGAAGTCAGGTGTCACTGGGGTCCCTTCTTGCTGCGGTCTGACAGGAAGTCAGGTGTCCTCGGTCCCTTCGTGCTGCGGCCTGACAGGAAGTCAGGTGTCCTCGGTCCCTTCGTGCTGCGGCCTGACAGGAAGTCAGGTGTCCTCGGTCCCTTCGTGCTGAGGCCTGACAGGAAGTCAGGTGTCACTGGGGTCCCTTCGTGCTGCGGCCTGACAGGAAGTCAGGTGTCCTCGGTCCCTTCGTGCTGAGGCCTGACAGGAAGTCAGGTGTCCTCGGGTCCCTTCGTGCTGCGGCCTGACAGGAAGTCAGGTGTCCTCGGGTCCCTTCATGCTGCGGCCTGACAGGAAGTCAGGTGTCCTCGGGTCCCTTCGTGCTGCGGTCTGACAGGAAGTCAGGTGTCACTGGGGTCCCTTCGTGCTGCGGCCTGACAGGAAGTCAGGTGTCCTCGGTCCCTTCGTGCTGAGGCCTGACAGGAAGTCAGGTGTCCTCGGGTCCCTTCGTGCTGCGGCCTGACAGGAAGTCAGGTGTCCTCGGGTCCCTTCGTGCTGCGGCCTGACAGGAAGTCAGGTGTCCTCGGGTCCCTTCGTGCTGCGGCCTGACAGGAAGTCAGGTGTCCTCGGGTCCCTTCGTGCTGCGGCCTGACAGGAAGTCAGGTGTCCTCGGTCCCTTCGTGCTGCGGCCTGACAGGAAGTCAGGTGTCCTCGGGTCCCTTCGTGCTGCGGCCTGACAGGAAGTCAGGTGTCCTCGGTCCCTTCGTGCTGCGGCCTGACAGGAAGTCAGGTGTCCTCGGGTCCCTTCGTGCTGCGGCCTGACAGGAAGTCAGGTGTCCTCGGTCCCTTCGTGCTGCGGCCTGACAGGAAGTCAGGTGTCCGCGGGTCCCTGCACATGGGCACCTGCTGCGCTGGCTGCGGCCCCGTTGCCCAGTCTCGGGGAGAGGCCGGCGCCCTGACCACATGGGGGGCTGCTGTCTAACCCCCTGCGGCGCCCGCCCGAGGAAAAGCGCAGCCTGAGCTCTGGAGAGACCTGTGTTGGGGGCTCCCCGACCGCACAGCCATAGATGCTCCCCTCGCCAAGCGTTCCCCTCACAGACGCTCCACAGGCCTTGGCCAGGCCGTCCGGTGCCAGGAAGGGGCGCGTTACTTGACGTTGCTGAGCAAGTGGAGCCTCTTCCTGCCGCCAGACGTCCTTCTTGGGGGTCTCCTCTGAGACTGTCGCAGCTGAGGGTGCGTTCTAGAAACATCAGGGGCTCACCCCTCTGCTCCACGCGGAGGAGCTGGCATGGGGTGCCGTGGGGAGCACGGTGAGGCGGCACGGACAGTGGCCCCGGAGCCAGAGCGGGCTCCTCATGGCCGGGCCCCTGGCCCATCGCTGTTTCTTCCCTCAGGACGAGCCCAGCTCCGGGATGGACCCCCGCTCGAAGCGGTTCCTGTGGAAAGCGATCGCCGAGGAAGTTCGGGAGGGCTGCGCCGTGGTGCTGACCTCGCACAGGTGAGCTGGGGCAGGGCTCCGGCTGCCCACGGGGTCCTCCGTGTCCGCAGCAGCCTTTGCCCTCCACTGACCCAGGGAAGGTGAGCCGCACAGCCAAGGCCACGGCCAGCGGGTGGCACGGCTGGAATCCGCACCTGGGCTCTGCTTGGTCCAAGGTCACAGAGCTGGGCCCTCCGGGCTTCCTGTCTGCTTGGTCCAAGGTCACAGAGCTGGGCCCCCCAGGGCTTCCTGTCTGCTTGGTCCAAGGTCACTGAGAGCTGGGCCCCCAGGGGCTTCCTGTCTGCTTGGTTCAAGGTCACAGAGATCTGGGACCTCCGGGCCTCCTGTTTGCGTGGTCCAAGGTCACAGAGCTGGGCCCTCCGGGCCTCCTGTTTGCGTGGTCCAAGGTCACAGAGCTGGGCCCTCCGGGCTTCCTGTTTGCGTGGCCCAAGGTCACTGAGAGCTGGGCCCTCTGGGCTTCCTGGGCCCGCTGGTCCCTCCGTCTCAGGCCGCGTCCCCAGCAGGAAGATGAGCTGACATGAAGACAGCAGCCCCTGAGTTTGGTCTCCTAGTTTCTTCCTCTCAGAACTCATCTTATAATTCATGTCAGAACCTTCCTGGCCGCGCAGCACCCGGATGTGAGACACACGGAGCCGCTCACGGCGAGTGGGCTGGTGCTGGGCTGATAGGTCCCGAGAGGGGCCAGACTCCGGCTCTCCCTCCGTGCTGGCTGCAGGCTGCTCTGCAGGCCTCTCGGGGTGCCACGTTCGGGGGGTTCTGTCCTTTCTTTTCAGCCCCGCTTTTCCCTCGTCTCGAGTTGACCATCTCCATCGGCTCATCTTCACGGTCACTGAGCCTCCTCCGTCTCAGGTGTGCGGGTGGCCCTGCGGGCACTGCTCGCCTAAAAGATTGCCCCTCGTTTCCTTTAGAGAGGAATGTCCGTCTCCCTCAGAGTCTGTTGTGATGTCATTGCGGTGCAGTGTCGGACTCCTCTGTCGCTCTTTGAACGTGGCTCCTTTTGGTCGTTGGGCGTATTCGCAGGGGCCTCGTTGAAGAGTTTCTGCTCGTCTGGCATCTGGTCACGTGGAAATGGCGCCTGTGCCCGTGGCCTGAGCACCCACGGCATTCTTTGTTTCTTCTTGTCCAAGGTTTGTGGAGAAGTGGACGTTTAGGTAATAAATGTCCCCCTCTGGACCTGACTCCTCCCCTCTCCGAGGGCTGGTGTGGCCAGGGTGTTTGGGGTCGTTGGAGTGTCTGTGGGGTTTCCTGCCTGGGGTAAGTCTCCGAAACGCCCCGAGGTGGGCGAGCAGCGACCTCCGCCTCCGCCAAGTGTGTTTCTAAATGTTGTCATTCTTATTTATTTTGTTGTTATTATTTTAATATATTTTTATTGATTTCAGAGAGGAAGGGAGAGGGAGAGAGAGAGAAACATCCATGATGAGAGGGAACCATTGGTTGGCTGCCTCCTGCACGCCCCCCACTGGGGATCGAGCCTGCAACCAGGCATGTGCCCTTGGCCGGAATCGAACCTGGGACCCCTCAGTCGCAGGCCAATGCTCTATCCACTGAGCCACAGCAGCCAGGGAGTGTCGCTGTCGTTTTTAAAACCTAGAGTCTGAGGTCCTCCCCCGCTTTCACAGCCGCCTCCTGGGCAGAGGTTGTGCTCAGCCACCTCGAGCAACAGGGTTCTGACCCGGGCAGGGAATCTGCGTGTGGGCAGGGAAGGACCCCCGGGCTCAGGCGTTCCGAGCCGGCCCAGCCTGCTTCCTCCTGGGTTCTGTGGTCCCGAGATGTGTGCGGAGAGCCTGGGACCAACATGGAGTGTGGCTGCGCAGGCTCTGCCCTGCCCCATGGGGTGCAGCCTTGCAGGTGTGGGCCTGACCCCACCGTGTCGTCCAGCAGGTGTGGGCCTGACCCCACTGTATCGTCTAACAGGTGTGGGCCTGACCCCACCGTGTCGTCTAACAGGTGTGGGCCTGACCCCACCGTGTCGTCCAGCAGGTGTGGGCCTGACCGCACCGTGTGGTCTAGCAGGTGTGGGCCTGACCCCACCGTGTGGTCTAGCAGGTGTGGACCCGAACCCCACCGTGTGGTCCAGCAGGTGTGGGCCTGACCCCACCGTGTCGTCCAGCAGGTGTGGGCCTGACCCCACCGTGTGGTCCAGCAGGTGTGGGCCTGACCCCACCGTGTCGTCCAGCAGGTGTGGGCCTGACCCCACCGTGTGGTCCAGCAGGTGTGGGCCTGACCCCACCGTGTCGTCTAACAGGTGTGGGCCTGACCCCACCGTGTCGTCCAGCAGGTGTGGGCCTGACCCCACCGTGTCGTCCAGCAGGTGTGGGCCTGACCCCAACGTGTGGTATAGCAGGTTGTGTGGGCCTGACCCCACCGTGTCGTCCAGCAGGTGTGGGCCTGACCCCACCGTGTGGTCCAGCAGGTGTGGGCCTGACCCCACCGTGTCGTCCAGCAGGTGTGGGCCTGACCGCACCGTGTCGTCCAGCAGGTGTGGGCCTGACCCCACCGTGTGGTCCAGCAGGTGTGGGCCTGACCCCACCGTGTGGTCCAGCAGGTGTGGGCCTGACCCCACCGTGTCGTCCAGCAGGTGTGGGCCTGACCCCACCGTGTGGTCCAGCAGGTGTGGGCCTGACCCCACCGTGTGGTCTAGCAGGTGTGGGCCTGACCCCACCGTGTGGTCCAGCAGGTGTGGGCCTGACCGCACCGTGTGGTCCAGCAGGTGTGGGCCTGACTCCACCGTGTGGTCCAGCAGGTGTGGGCCTGACCCCACCGTGTGGTCTAGCAGGTGTGGGCCTGACCCCACCGTGTGGTCCAGCAGGTGTGGGCCTGACCCCACCGTGTCGTCCAGCAGGTGTGGGCCTGACCCCACCGTGTCGTCCAGCAGGTGTGGGCCTGACCCCACCGTGTCGTCCAGCAGGTGTGGGCCTGACCCCACCGTGTCGTCCAGCAGGTGTGGGCCTGACCCCACCGTGTCGTCCAGCAGGTGTGGGCCTGACCCCACCGTGTCGTTCAGCAGGTGTGGGCCTGACCGCACCGTGTGGTCTAGCAGGTTGTGTGGGCCTGACCCCACCGTGTCGTCTAACAGGTGTGGGCCTAACCCCACCGTGTCGTCCAGCAGGTGTGGGCCTGACCGCACCGTGTGGTCTAGCAGGTGTGGGCCTGACCCCACTGTGTGGTCTAGCAGGTTGTGTGGGCCTGACCCCACCGTGTCGTCCAGCAGGTGTGGGCCTGACCCCACCGTGTGGTCCAGCAGGTGTGGGCCTGACCCCACCGTGTCGTCCAGCAGGTGTGGGCCTGACCCCACCGTGTGGTCCAGCAGGTGTGGGCCTGACCGCACCGTGTCGTCCAGCAGGTGTGGGCCTGACCCCACCGTGTGGTCCAGCAGGTGTGGGCCTGACCCCACCGTGTCGTCCAGCAGGTGTGGGCCTGACCCCACCGTGTCGTCCAGCAGGTGTGGGCCTGACCCCACCGTGTCGTCCAGCAGGTGTGGGCCTGACCCCACCGTGTCGTCCAGCAGGTGTGGGCCTGACCCCACCGTGTCGTCCAGCAGGTGTGGGCCTGACCCCACCGTGTCGTTCAGCAGGTGTGGGCCTGACCCCACCGTGTGGTCCAGCAGGTGTGGGCCTGACCCCACCGTGTCGTCTAACAGGTGTGGGCCTGACCCCACCGTGTGGTCCAGCAGGTGTGGGCCTGACCCCACCGTGTGGTCCAGCAGGTGTGGGCCTGACCCCACCGTGTCGTCCAGCAGGTGTGGGCCTGACCCCACCGTGTGGTCCAGCAGGTGTGGGCCTGACCGCACCGTGTCGTCCAGCAGGTGTGGGCCTGACCCCACCGTGTCGTCCAGCAGGTGTGGGCCTGACCCCACCGTGTCGTCCAGCAGGTGTGGGCCTGACCCCACCGTGTCGTCCAGCAGGTGTGGGCCTGACCCCACCGTGTCGTCCAGCAGGTGTGGGCCTGACCCCACCGTGTCGTCCAGCAGGTGTGGGCCTGACCCCACCGTGTCGTCCAGCAGGTGTGGGCCTGACCCCACCGTGTCGTCCAGCAGGTGTGGGCCTGACCCCACCGTGTCGTCCAGCAGGTGTGGGCCTGACCCCACCGTGTCGTTCAGCAGGTGTGGGCCTGACCCCACCGTGTCGTTCAGCAGGTGTGGGCCTGACCCCACCGTGTGGTCCAGCAGGTGTGGGCCTGACCCCACCGTGTCGTCTAACAGGTGTGACCCTGACCGCACCGTGTGGTCCAGCAGGTGTGACCCTGACCGCACCGTGTCGTCCAGCAGGTGTGGGCCTGACCCCACCGTGTCGTCCAGCAGGTGTGGGCCTGACCCCACCGTGTCGTCCAGCAGGTGTGACCCTGACCGCACCGTGTCGTCCAGCAGAGCCCAGCTCAGGCCGGGGCTGGAGCCATTGGCGCTGACTGCCCTCTCGGCTCTAAGACAGTCACGGTACTGACCACGGAGTGGGGCGTGGACATTGCCCAGTGGTTCGGCCGTGAGTCCTCGTGCCTGACTCTCTCAGGGACCGTGTGGGGAAGCTGGAGGCCTCGGAGCAGACCTTCCTGCCCTGGCTAAGAGCTTGTCAGCTGCATTTCTCGGGTGGTTTGGGCCTTGGTTCATATGCAGAATTCTCAGTGGCTGCTGGTGCTCATTTTGCCCCGTTGAGAGTTGTTTTGGGGGAAGGGACTTTCAGTTCTCTCCATTGGCTGTGGCCATAAGTTCTGCCTTTCTTATAACTTTCTGTACTGGTTTGTCTTCAGAAAATAGAATTTCACGTTTAAACAAATTAAATGTGACAAATGCACTCTTGCCTGATATGACCCCTTTGCTGGCCAATTCTGAAAACTCCGCCCTGCCCTCCCCCACTGCCTCAGGCCCGGGCTCTGAGGTTGGGCGCCACACTCCCTCCTGCTCCCACGTTTCACACAACTCCGGCGTCCCAGAGGACCCACCGCTGCAGCTCCTCCTGCATCCCCTGCTCACAGCGATGGCATAGCCTCGGTCCATGCCTCTGTCCACGTCCATGCCCACAGGTCCAAGGCCTGTCGTGGCCAGCAGGACGGCCTCGGTGACTCCCTCCTCACTCCTGACCCTGGTCCTGGGGACCCCGGGGCAGGAGGTGCGGGTGGGAATACGGCCTCACTTGGTCACGGAGAGGAGCTACAGTCAGTCCAGGGTGACCGGGCCTGCACCCCTCCCTGTCCTCAGGCCACGCATTCTGAGATGTTAATGTCTCCTCGGTGCTATCCGCTCCTGTCACTGTCCCCGCCCCACGCGATATGGTCCCTAAACAGCTCCACCCCCCGTCCCCTCTCAGTCTTCCTGCCTCTCAGAAATGTTTCTAAAGATAGTGTAAGGATTACTCTAAATTTCTCATCTGGAGTGATAAAATGTTGATGGGCATGGTACCATAGCCTTATTATAATTAATGTTACATTTTATATAATTATAAGAATACAATTAAAAATTATAAATCTTCATTAAATATTTTGTATCAAAATTGTATTAACTTATATTACAAAATGAATTATAATTACATTGTTATTATATTACATCATATGTTATATTGTATATTAAATATCACATATTTATTTTTATACTAGAGGCCCAGTACACAAAATTCGTGCATGGGGGGTGGGTCCCCTTCAGCCCAGCCTGCACCCTCTCCAATCTGGGACCCCTTGGGGGATGTCCAACTGCTGGTTTAGGCCCGATCCCAGGGATTGGGCCTAAACCAGCAGTTGGACATCCCTCTCACAATCCTGGACCGCTGGCTCCTAATCGCTCACTGCCTTCCTGCCCGGTTGCCCCTAACTGCCCCCCCCCCACCATCCTGGTCACCTCTTACTGCCCCCCCCCCCCCCTGCCAGTCTGGTCGCTCCCAACTGCACCGCCCCCTGCCGGCCCAATTGCCCCTAACTCCCCCACCCCCGTCAGCCTGGTCACCCCCAACTGCCCCCCCCTCGTTTCTTTCCATAAATGTCACCGCTTTGGGAGGCCTCCTCGCTGCGTCGCACTTGGTGCTGTTGCTGGAAGGTTCTCGCGGATCTCACCTCACTTCCTGGGCTGGAAACGCTCAGGCGCTTGGTTACTGTGGGGTCGGCGCCCACCACTGAGAGGTGCTCCCTGTGATGCTGATCGGATGCCGGCTGACCTATGACCTGTGGGTGCCAGCTGACCTGTAGGTGTGGGTGATGACAGACCTACAGGCCGGCTGACCTGCGGGTGCTGGCTGACCTGCAGGTGTGGGTGCCAGCTGACCTATGACCTGCAGTCTAGCGTCTTGCTGCTTTGCTGACGTGCTCCCTCCTCCCTGCAGCATGGAGGAGTGCGAGGCCCTATGCACGAGGCTCGCCATCATGGTGGACGGCAGCTTCAGGTGCCTGGGCTCCCCCCAGCACATCAAGGACAGGTACGTCCGCTTCTCTCCGCCAGCCCGGCCAGGTGGCTCCTCGCCGGAAAGAGGTGAAGGCCCAGGGGGGGTGATGATGGCCTCAGCTCGGGGCCCGGCCCTTCCCTGCTGCCCTGCTGTCTCCTTCCCGGGGGACAGGGACCCGCTGTGGGCTCCGGGAGGGTTGGCAGTGCCATGGCAGAGCCGGGATGAAGACTGGACAGGCTGTCCTGCAAGGCTGTGCCGTGCCCCTGGCCCAGGGTGAGGCTGGCATGTGCTGGCCTCGGAAGGCCTCCCCGGGGTGGGAGGGCGGGAGCCGGGCGCCATGGGTGCTCCCGTTTGAAGGTGAAGCCGAAGGCACCTCGGCGCCCACGCCTCCCGCAGCCTCTCCTGGCTCAGCCTCTCGGTGTTCTCTTTCCGCTCCTTGTTGGAATGTTAGCGATTTTGTCATCAATTTCCATGAGTATTTTATGTCCCAATATAACGTCTTAAAAATCCGGTGTTGCCCAAATTGTTTTCAAAGTCTCTCTTTTCCTTTTAACTTGTTTAACCTGTTTGTTATATAGGTTCATTTATTAAGTTGATAAATCTCTTCTTGTTTTCATTGTTCCATGTTTTTAACGTTGATTGGCAAGCAGAGATGTGTTGAATAGCCATAGATGTCGGGAATATGCTTTATTTTGTGGAGAAAACCCTGTTGGGTGCTTGGCCTGGGACGCCGTGTTGGGGAGCGAAGGCCACTTTCCCGGGCCCGGGTGGGTGTTGCTGGGTCGGTCACCCTCCCGCGTGACGTGTAACGTCCGTGTGCGTTCCCCTTTGTGTCCTGAAACTTGCCTTCTGTTCATGATGCCACCGCAGCCTGGCACTTCCTTCCTGGCTGGTGTAAACCACCAGTTTGATCTCTTCTCCTGTGGCGAGTCTGTTTCTCTCCCCTTTCGTCCTGAGCCGGGTTCAGCAGCGTGTGCAGCAGTGTGTGCCTGACAGCGATGCCTGGAGACCCAGCTGCTCCTTCCCTCCCTCCCTCCCTCCCTCCCTCCCTCCCTCCCTCCCTCCCATGAGGCCGGGAGTAGTCCTGCGCCCAGTCCTGATCCTGGAGTCGGAGTCTCTGTCGTCCTCCTGGTCAGTAGGGCTAACGGCTGTGAATCTTGCTGGTCATTGGAAAGAATCAGGGTTTGTCTCACCGATTTTCTCTTTCTGTCCCATTGATCCCGACCTGCTCGTGATGACCTCCGTGCTGCTTCTTGCTGCAGGCTCAGGTCACTCTCCTTTGCTGGTGCCTGGGAGAGGGACTAGGTTACTGTCTTGTGACTGTTCTTATTTTGTGATGCGGCGTTGAAGCTGCACTTTGCACTCAGCTTGGAGATGCTGTTATGCACCCAGGCCTGGCACCTGGGCTGTGTGTAGCAGTAGCTTTGGGAGGCCCACGGATTTGGAAGTCACTGTTTGATTCCTC
Source organism: Cnephaeus nilssonii (assembly GCF_951640355.1). Taxonomy (NCBI): domain Eukaryota; kingdom Metazoa; phylum Chordata; class Mammalia; order Chiroptera; family Vespertilionidae; genus Cnephaeus; species Cnephaeus nilssonii. Next base: position 1,105,732 of record NC_137083.1, read on the forward strand.
AGCTGTGGCCCTCAGGCCACGACGGGGCCTCCTGGGCTCCACAGGGCTGCCCTCCCTGGGGCCGCAGAGTCTCCTGGGGTTGGTGGTCTCACAGCAGGGGGGGTGCTGATTCAATAACAGCTGTGCTGGCTGATTGCTCCCCTTCCCTCCTCCCTCTGTCCTTCCCCGGCCCAGCTCAGTCACTGCGGACCTGACAGCCCTGGCCGGGGGGCGGGGGGGGGGGGGGGGCGCTCCACAGCTCAGCTCCCACCTCAGCGCTCACTCTCACAGTTTGCGTTTTCACCTTCCTCTCTATCAAATGGGTGTTGCTTCCAGGATTTGATGATTTTTAAAAAGATTAACTTCATTTCTGTGTCAATATAAGTTGAATTAGAGCAAACTACATAACTGGGCTATAATTAATTTCTGAATATATATATATATATATATATATATATATATATATATATATACATACACACACACACACACACACACACACACACACACATACATAAACTAGTGGCCCGGTGCATGAATTTGTGCATATTGAAAGGAAATTAATTAGAAGAAAGATTCATGTGGTAATTACGTTACTGCAAAAAATTACATGTCAGAATAGTATATATAACATAGTATTATAAAATTAAAATACAAAATTAAATTGCCAGTGCGTGTCATGTGTACCAGCCGGCCGGTCGGTTGGATGAACATACAGTCGGTCACTTAGCCTTTTATATATATAGATATATTTTAAATATATTTTTTATTGATCTCAGAGAGGAAGGGGGAGGCAGAGAGACACAGAAACATCAGTGATGAGAGGGAAGCACTGATCGGCTGCCTCCTGCACGCCCCACACTGGAGATTGATCCCACCACCCGGCATGTGCCCTGACCGGGAATCTAACCGTGACCTCCTGGTTCCTAGGTCGGCGCTCACCGCTGAGCCACGCCGGCCGGGCCTGAATCTGTTTTTGAGCATCCAAGACTCCAGCATTTGCAGTGGTTGCTTCTCTGCCTGCCTCCTGAGCAGTGGGCTCAGAAGGTGCCGTCTCGGTCCCGAGCAGTAACACGCTTTCCCTGTGCACTGCTCAGGTTCGGGGCCGGCTACACCGTCCGTGTGTGGGTCAGCGCGGGAGGAAGTCAGCGCGAGCTCTCCGACCGCCTGCAGCTCCGCTTCCCAGGAGCCCGGCTCAAGGTAGCGCCAAGTGACCTTCTCTGAGCCTTTGTCTGCGCGAAGGCTCCTAGAGGCGCGCTTGCTCCTTCCTGCTTCCGCCCGCGCTGCCCCACGATGCCGCTCGCCATGGCCTCGCTCCTGCAGGTGTGAGCGGGCGGGAGCTGGTGGCGCTGAGAAGGGGACTCCCTGCGGGTCCGGGGTGGGTGCCCGAGGAGACTGTAGTCACACCCTGTCCTGGGCACAGCTCACGGCCTGGCTCCCTCCATCCAGGACAGATAGCGGCCAACGCTGCCTCCTCCGTGCGCTAGGGTGGGACCGGCCGAGGGCTCAGCCTGCTTCCCTGCAGCCCCTGTGCCACTTGGCCGCTCCCCGGGGATGCAGTGAGCCCCACGGCACCCGCTCCCCGGGGACGCAGTGAGCCACACGGCAGCCGCTCCCCGGGGACGCAGTGAGCCACACGGCAGCCGCTCCGCGGGACTGGCGGGACCTGCGGCCTCTGAGTCCAGGTCGCGGCAGCCCCGGGCCCCTGGCTCCAGGGGTGGCAGCTCCCCCTGCACTGCCTCCAGGAGGGGCCGCCGGCCGCTGTGACCCACCGATTCCCGCCGTGACGGAGGAGGTCCGCCAGGCAGAGCACGCGGGCCGCAGGGCCCCATCCAGTCGCTCTAGAGGCCGGACACAGTGGCGCCTGGGGCTGCGGCCGGTGGGAGGCCAGCGGGGCTAAGCGGGGCTGCTGCATGTCGTGCGCCTCGCGGGAAGCTGTCCTCTCGCCCCGCGTGGGAGGCAGGACGGTGACCCTCGCCCGGCGGTGCCTGCGTGGTGGCTGCGGGATGGGCGGTGCTGCTGCTGTGTGTCAGGCGAACTGTTTGGTTCCAGGGGCAGCGCCCGAATGTGCTGGAGTACCAGGTGCCCGCGGGCTGGGCCGGCCTGGCCGACCTGCTCCAGGTGCTGGAGGACAGCAAGGCCACCGGGAGCATCCGCCACTACGCCCTGGCCCAGGCCACGCTGGAGCAGGTGGGCCAGGCCACGCCGCTGTGCCGTCCCCGCGCCCTAGGGGTGACGAGCGGGAGGCCTGTTACTGTCTTCTCTGCACCCCGGGTCCCGGCCTCAAAGCTGCCGTTTGCTCATAGTTACCACCCCCCCTCCCCCCGAGTAGGGAAATGGCACCCGTTAGCCTTCTTGTCCCCCGGACCCACCTGCCAGTCACGGGGGACGCCCCTACAACGGGGTGGGCACTCACTTTGGGAAGACAGGTGCTTGGGTCAGGAAGAGAGTCGGGGTGTCAGATAAACCCCAGCTTCGTCCTCCAGGCTGGACAGCCAAGAACTCACGGCCATTCCTTCCTGCCCAGAGGGTGGTCCTCCCTGGGGTTTGATTTCAGGGGTTTTACCTGCTTAGGGGGACCTAGGGTCTGGGAGGGTGGGAGAGAGGGTCTGGGAGGGTGGGAGAGAGGGTCTGGGAGGGTGGGAGAGAGGGTCTGGGAGGGTGGGAGAGAGGGTCTGGGAGGGTGAGAGAGAGGGTCTGGGAGGGTGGGAGAGAGGGTCTGGGAGGGTGGGAGAGAGGGTCTGGGAGGGTGGGAGAGAGGGTCTGGGAGGGTGGGAGAGAGGGTCTGGGAGGGTGAGAGAGAGGGTCTGGGAGGGTGGGAGAGAGGGTCTGGGAGGGTGGGAGAGAGGGTCTGGGAGGGTGGGAGAGAGGGTCTGGGAGGGTGGGAGAGAGGGTCTGGGAGGGTGAGAGAGAGGGTCTGGGAGGGTGGGAGAGAGGGTCTGGGAGGGTGGGAGAGAGGGTCTGGGAGGGTGGGAGAGAGGGTCTGGGAGGGTGGGAGAGAGGGTCTGGGAGGGTGGGAGAGAGGGTCTGGGAGGGTGAGAGAGAGGGTCTGGGAGGGTGGGAGAGAGGGTCTGGGAGGGTGGGAGAGAGGGTCTGGGAGGGTGGGAGAGAGGGTCTGGGAGGGTGGGAGAGAGGGTCTGGGAGGGTGAGAGAGAGAGGGTCTGGGAGGGTGAGAGAGAGGGTCTGGGAGGGTGGGAGAGAGGGTCTGGGAGGGTGGGAGAGAGGGTCTGGGAGGGTGGGAGAGAGGGTCTGGGAGGGTGGGAGAGAGGGTCTGGGAGGGTGGGAGAGAGGGTCTGGGAGGGTGGGGGAGAGGGTCTGGGAGGGTGAGAGAGAGGGTCTGGGAGGGTGAGAGAGAGGGTCTGGGAGGGTGGGAGAGAGGGTCTGGGAGGGTGGGAGAGGGTCTGGGAGGGTGAGAGAGAGGGTCTGGGAGGGTGGGGGAGAGGGTCTGGGAGGGTGGGAGAGGGTTGAGGTGTAGGAAGAGCTGGGCGGAGCTGTGGGAGGTTTCCTTGTTAGGACCTTTAGGAGCCAGTGGCCAGCGTTCTGGTGGGTTAACAATCCTGTTCACGCTTCCTTTCAGGTGTTTGTTGATTTTGCTGCTGAGCAGCAGCCGGCTCCTCCAGCCCCTCCTGACCCGCCCGCCCGGGGCCGCCAGCCACAGCCCCTGCCTGTCTGAGCCCAGGACGCTGCTTCAGAGGAAGGAGATCCCAGCCCCAGTCAGTCCTCAGGCCGGCGCAGGGAGCTCGGGGACACCAGGCCTGGGGTTCCCCTGTCTCCTGCATTTTCCACTCTGACCTCTGTTCATTAATAACCAAGACTTTGGGTGGTTCCTCCAGCACAGTCACCCCTGTGTGAGCTCGGGGCGGGGGGGGGGGGGGGTGTCCCGGGGGCCCTTCTTGGTGACGCTGGTTTGGCTGGGCGCTGGACTCAGATGGCTGGGCGCTGGAGAGGCCGGAGAGGGCTCTCACACACTTCACCTTCCCAGCCTGAGGCCCCGAGGCCACGCCCCTCCCAGCCTGAGGCCCCGAGGCCACGCCCCTTACCAGCCTGAGGCCCCGAGGCCACGCCCCTTACCAGCCTGAGGCCCCGAGGCCACGCCCCCTCCCAGCTTGGTCCAGGAAACAGGCCCGGATTCTGTTTTTTTTTTTTTTTTTTTTCAATTTTTTTATTAAGGTATTATATGTGTACATATCTTACCATTGCCCTCCCCACACCCCACTCCCATATATGCCCCCACCCCCCAGAGTTTTGCATCCATTGGTTATGCTTATATGCATGCATACAAGTCCTTTGATTGATCTCTTATCTCCCCCACCTCTCCCTAACCTTCCCCTTGTAATTTAACAGTCTGTTTGATGCTTTACTGTCTCTGTATCTATCTTTTTGTTCAAGTTTATAATGTTCTTTATTATCCATAAATGAGTGAGATCATGTGGTATTTTTCTTTCATTGACTGACTTATTTCACTTAACATAATGTTCTCCAATTCCTCCCAGGTTGCTGCAAATGATGAGAATTCCTTCTTTTTTATGGCAGCATAGTATTCCATCGTGTAGATGTACCACAGTTTTCTGATCCAGTCATCTGCTGACGGGCACCTAGGCTGTTTCCAAATCTTAGCTATGGTGAATTGCGCTGCTATGAACATAGGGGTGCATATATCCTTTCTAATTGGTGTTTCTAGTTTCTTCGGATATATTCCCAGGAGTGGGATTACTGGGTCAAATGGGAGTTCCATTTTCAGTTTTTTGAGGAAACTCCATACTGTTCTCCACAGTGGCTGCACCAGTCTGCAATCCCACCAGCAGTGCACGAGGGTTCCTTTTTCTCCGCATCCTCGCCAACACTTGTCGTTTGTTGATTTGTTGATGATAGCCATTCTGACAGGTGTGAGATGGTACCGCATTGTTGTTTTGATTTGCATCTCTCGGATAATTAGTGACGTTGAGCATGTTTTCATGTGTCTCTTGGCCTTCCTTCTGTCTTCTTTTGAAAAGATTCTATTTAGGTCTGTTGCCCATTTTTTTATTGGATCATTTATCTTCCTTTTATTAAGTTGCATAAGCTGCCTGTAGATGTTGGAGATTAAACCTTTATCAGTGATGCCATTTGCAAATATGTTCTCCCATGCAGTGGGCCTTCTTGTTGTTTTGTTGATGGTTTCTTTTGCTGTGAAAAAGCTTTTTATTTTGATGTAGTCCCATTTGTTAATTTTCTCTTTAGCTTAATTTGTCATCCTTTTACTGGGTAAGCTCTCCAGTGTCTAAATGAGAATTCAGTGGGTTAAAGGCACATTTCCCTCGCACTGGGTGATGGTATGTGGCATGACATGAAAAAATTGCCTTTCTTTTCATCTCAAAGATGCTGTAAAAAGGATTCATGCTTTCGCAAAATTAAGTAATTTGAACTTGGTAATCTGTATCGTTTATAAAAGTTTTATCAGATTTTCACAGATGATAATTTTAGGGAGTATACAGAGTGGTAGGATGTAAATGCGTTTTCTTTTTCTTAGTTTGGATCAATAGTCACCATTTTTAAATCCTTTAAGTCAGTAGTTTTCAGCGGCATCAGCAGCTCCTGGCGCTTGTTCGAAGGCAGGTGGCCCGGCCCAGCGGCCATGGGTCTGAGACGTCGGGGAGCCCCGTGACCTGAATTCTAAATAAGTCCCCCCAGTGACTCTGACGCGCATGCCAGCTACACACACAGCCAGCACGGCGTGCAGCGCTGGATATTCACTGCGGCCTTTACAACCTTCCGGAGGCCTGGAACGCTGTGCCAAGTCTGTCCTCAGGTGCGGAGTGCTGACCGGCCACGCCCGGCCTCTCTGTCAGTCCGCGGTACGTGTCCCCTGCTTCTGGGGGGGTCTGCGCTGACGCCGCTCAGTCCGCTTTGAGGGACACTCCCGAGCCTCGGCGCAGGGCGCCCGCCTTCACTTAAGTGGAGTGGCAGCCAGTGGCTCCGGAGTGCTCCTGGGAGGCCTGTCTGCTGAGCACGGGGCTGGGCGCCTACCCGCGGGCCTGGGACGGGAGGGAGTGTGACTCCTCCCCATCCACACGGGCTCCTTGTCAAATGGGAGATGTAATCTTTTATCCTTTGTTATTGTTGCTGTTGAATCAATAAAGGAAGTCGAAACGCGCCTGCTGAGACCAAGCTGAGCCTTGACTCCTGGCCGCCTGCCGAACGGGCTGCACCTGCGGGGGGGGGGGGGGGGGGGGGGGAGGGGGTCACTTGGGAAGCGGACGCCTCGTGCCCCGGCACTCAGCCCAGAAGGCTCCCGCTGATTGCGCTTCCCTCAGCTGTGTCTGCTCGCGGCTCCTCCTGGGCCTGCGCCCGGGCCTGGCCTTGGCCGGAGGCGCCTCTGAAGAGCCAACAGGGAGGAGGAGCCGCTCCAGGCAGAGGTCAGGCCCTGTGCTCCCTGTGAGAAGGTCACCACATCGGTGCGTTATGCAGGTGTTCCGTGGCTTAGGACTCACTGCTTGTCTAAGGCCTGGGGGTGAAGGTCACGCAGCTGAGACACCAACTGGCTCTGGGCGCGCCTTGCCTTCTGCGTGGAGGGCAGCCACCCCGCCCCAGGGGGCCCAGGCAGGGTGGATCTGTCCCCGGCATTTAAACAGAGAGTGTCCAAGCCGTCGTGCCAACTCAAGACCGTGCCAGGCGGGTGAAAACCATAGCTTCATGGTGGCCAGAGCGGGCGGGAGGCCACAGCGAGCGTGGCTTGTGGGTCTGAGTGGAAAAGCAGCTCCCCACGCTCACAGCGAAACCTCACACGTGCACGCGGCGCCGACCCCGCCAGTCAGTGTCTGAGTGTCACCCCGTGTCCTGCCCACGTGGGATGCAGACATTTAACATGTTCAGACGGGTTTGACCGCATGTCCACCTCTGGCTTTTCGTTGGTCGGCATTGTTTCAGCTCCGTGGTGTTTGTGGTGTTACAGCTCAATGTCACACACTGCACAGTTCAAAGCCCTTTCAGAACTCTCCTAGGCGTGCACACACACACACACACTCACACACACACACACACTCTCTCACACACACTCATACACACACACACTCACACACACACTCACACACACACATTCACACACACACACACTCACACACACTCATACACACACAAACACACACACATTCACACACACACACACTGTCATACACACACTCACAAACACACACACACTCACACTCACACACACACATTCACACACACACACTCTCATACACACACACAAACACACACACTCACACTCACACACACACACAAACACACACACACATACACTCACACACACACACACACACTCACACTCTCATACACACACACAAACACACACACTCACACTCACACACACACACTCTCACACACACACTGTCAGTCAGCCCCACTGAGCCCGCTCTGTGCCGTTGGGGACGGTGGGCACCGTGAGCACGGCGCTGGGTGAGAGGAGAGGTGAGGACGCCACCAGCTCTGTCCCTGAGACGCACAGCCAGGGGGAGGCACGGGGAGACGTCGGGCCCAGTGGTCACTTGTGGCTCTTCCAGCCAGGGGCAGGGAGCCGACTTCACGGAAGAGGGAGCACTGGAGGGACAGAGGCTGCCAGGGCACATCAGCCCATTCCGGGAAAGCGGGTGCCTGCCTTCGCCCCAGGAGCGATGTGGTGGCTGCACGGCGTCAGGCCCGCTCTGCCACCTCGTCACGTGCCTCCGGCCGCAGTGGCTGCTGCAGCTCAGCCGTCGCAGTGCTCGGAGCAGCCAGAGGAGAAACTGGACGCAGGGGAGGGCCCAGCCTTGGGCGGCTGCCGGCTGTTCATTTCATCTGAGGCTGTGGCCTCGGCCAGGGACCCCCACAGCGCCCACCCACGGCTGCAGGGGTGTGGGCCGTGACAGAGGCCTGCCTCCAGCGGGAGGAGGGAGGGGTGCTGGGGCGTGCCACGTACACCAGTTTCCACCTTCGGATGAAAGCGCCACGTCACGGTCTGTCGGTCAGATGCCCTCGGTGCCTCCACGCACCTTTGCCAAATCAAGGGCGACAGACTCGGGACTGGGAGAAGCAGGGCTTGCTGGCGGTCTCCCATGAGGCCCACGCCAGCAGCGCCGCCCGTTCGCACAGCGGTTCCGGTGGGAGTCACAGCATCTTCCTGAAGTACTGGCTACGCTGGTCATGGCGCAGGCGACCCCTCACGACCTCCTCGCTGAGTCCTCCCATTTCTCTTTACAGTGTTTAAGGAACGGGTCCTCCGAGTTCAACCACGTCTCAGCCCGCAGGACTCACTGGTGACAGACCAGCCTCGGCGTCTCAGGAGCGTCTTCTTTCCGGCAGAAGGCGACATTGGAATACGTTGGCCACGGCATTTGTGGTGCTGGATTTATCTGCTACCCAATTGTGGGTGTAGATTCGCTTTCTGGTTTTGTGCAGGAAGAACTGGGACCTGCTTCAGATGAACCTTTGCAGGTGCCCCGACGGCTGGTGAGACCGGGTTCTCACCCGCCCCCACCCCGTGTCCTACCCGCGCCTTCTGCCCAGACGGGGTCCCAGGAGAAGGTCGCGTGCAGCTGGCAGGTGGCAGGCCCGGGGCACCTAGTCAGAGCTCCAGAGTTCCCTGTGACTGTTACCTGCCTGCGGGGCTGGGAGCACCCGGGAGGGCATGCTGGGGACCGAGGCGGCTGCCGCTGTTGGGGGCTGTGGACTTGGAGAGATTTTAGGGAAGCTGACGCGTGAGTCCAGGCTGGCCCGTCGTGTGGACTAGCCCGGGACAGAGTCCGCAGAGCTTGTGAACGGCTGGGGCCGGGGAGAGCCGTGTGAGCAGGTTAATGGAGACTCGGATCTGGTCTGTCTGCACCTGGGCCCGCACGCTGTGTGTGTGCATGTGTGTGCATGTGGGGGGGAGTGGGGGGGGAGTGGGGGGGCGCTAAACCACGGACAGTGGCTTCTGCTGGCCCCAGAGAGCTGCCCCGCAGCCCGCCCTGACGCCAGGCGGTTCCGTTCCTCCCAAGTCCCTTCCCTGGAGCCCACGGTGAGTGTGGCTGAGTGAGTGAGTCTTGCTCAGGCCCTTGAAGAGGGTGCCGGGGTCCACAGAGCACGTGCAGACGGCCTGGCCCAGCCTTGCAGACCACGCGTGTCCGTGGGCCCGCCACCTCAGGTGGCCCCCACCCCCTCCCGAGTGCGCCAGCTTCACTCCCAGGGGGCCGGCTCTCCATAGTTCCTCGGGTTGAAAGCTTTTCCCTCGTCCTGCTGCGGGCAGTGCTGGGCGCTCAGGGCGGAGGGAGGAAGTGGGCCTGGGATCAGAAGGACCTATTCCTAAGTCGCGCCTCTTTCGCTGGAAATGGGGGGCCGCTGGCGTGACTGCCGCCTCTCACCCTCAGCTCCACGTCTCTGACGGGCATCGGGCGTCTCTAGCACAGAGGGTCTCTCACGCCTGAGAACCATTGTTTCAGACGTGATTTCTCATTCTTTTTATTTTATTTTATTTTATTTTATTTTATTTTATTTTATTTTATTTTATTAAAATACTAGAGGCCCAATGCATGAAATTCGTGCAAGAGTAGGCCTTCCTTCCCCTGGCTGCTGGCACTGGCTTCCCTCTGGCACCCGGGACCGGGGCTTCCCTCCAGCCCCAGCTTCGTCCAGAAGGACATCTGGGATGCCATCAGGTCTAATTAGCATATTACTCTTTTATTATAGATAATTTTGTTGATTTCAGAGAGGAAGGGAGAGAGAGAGAAACATTAATGATGAAGGAGAATCATGGATCTGCTGCCTCCTGCACACCCCACACTGGGGATGGAGCCCTGACCAGGAATCGAACCGTGACCTCCTAGTTCATAGGTCGACACTCAATCACTGAGCCATGCCCGCCGGCCGGGCATTTCTCATTCTTTTTAGTTGTTTAAGTCGGGAAGGCAAATCTGGTACCTGGTTCCTCCGGGCGTATCAGAAATCAGCCTCCCTGTAAATACCATTTTTATCCAGGACAGTGAAAACCAGACAGTCAGAACACCAGGGCTTTCTCACTATTAAGGAGTGATGGGTCTCACTTTGTGGTTGCAATGGGCCTCTTTAGCAAGAGAATAAGCGAGACCACTGGCAGAGAGTACATGACTATTTGAATTCCATCTCACTTAAGTAGCAAAATTTACGTCAAAATGCCCAGCACAGGGTTCGGCCAGATTGAAGACTGATACTGGGGGAGGTGTTCATTTCTTCCATTACATTCCTCTTGTTTTTCGGAGACAGTAACGATTCTGGAACTACTAGCCTCACAGTCACAGAGGTTTTGATGCGAGTTATGCGGACCACCGAGCTGTCTGTTTTTCTTTGTCTATGGGAAACAAGCTTAAGATTGGAACTAGGTTGTAATTTACAATGTGGATATACCTACTCTAATGCAATTTTTATTAATCTGAATCAATGTCAAAACATACATTATGCAGCATCTGGGTATTTCCAAACTATATTTCCGAGATCTAAGGAGCTAAGCTGTATTTTTTGTGAATATTCTCAGAGGAACGCTCCTCATGCAGATCCCCACCACATCCTCATCTTTATTTTGCTTTTAGATAATGAAGCAATGCAAATTGTTTTTCATGCATATGGATTAGAACATTCAATTAGTTTTCAATTATGTACCCAACTGCTTTTAAGAAACTCCCAATTTGTACTGTGCTAACACCAGCTCCTTCTTCTTCTTCTTTTTTTTTTGAGCCTTAACCTATTTTAAGACATTGGCTAGCAACACTGCAGCAGCTCATGAACTGAGGAAGAAAGAGTTCATGAGGCCTCAAAATAAAGAGACAGCCTGTCAGAGAGGTAGGTGGAAATTGCTAGAAGAGCACAGAGAAAGGACATCCTAGCAGACTGGAGACCAGTATCTACTCATCCATCCACACACCCACCTACCTATCTATTCACCCATCCATCCATCCATCCATCCACCCACCCACCTATCTACTCATCCATCCATTCACCCACCTATCTATTCATCCATCCATCCACTCACCCACCTATCTACTCATCCATCCATCCATCCACCCACCCACTTACCTACTCATCCATCCATTCACCCACCTATCTACTCATTCATCCATCCACCCACCCACCCACCTATCTACTCATCCATCCATCCACCCACCTACCCACCTATCTACTCATCCATCCACCCACCCACCTACCTATCTACTCATCCATCCATACATCCATCCACCCACTTCTCTACTCATCCATCCATCCACCCACCCACCCACCCATCTACTCATCCATCCATCCACTCACCCACCTATCTACTCATTCATCCATCCATCCATCCATCCATCCATCCATCCATCCATCCATCCATCCACCCATCCATCCATTCACCCACCTATCTACTCATTCATCCATCCACCCACCCACCCACCTATCTACTCATCCATCCATCCACCCACCTACCCACCTATCTACTCATCCATCCATCCACCCACCTACCCACCTATCTACTCATCCATCCACCCACCCACCCACCTATCTACTCATCCATCCATCCACCCACCTACCCACCTATCTACTCATCCATCCATCCACCCACCTACCCACCTATCTACTCATCCATCCATCCACCCACCTACCCACCTATCTACTCATCCATCCACCCACCCACCTACCTATCTACTCATCCATCCATACATCCATCCACCCACTTCTCTACTCATCCATCCATCCACCCACCCACCCACCCATCTACTCATCCATCCATCCACTCACCCACCTATCTACTCATTCATCCATCCATCCATCCATCCATCCATCCATCCATCCACCCATCCATCCATTCACCCACCTATCTACTCATTCATCCATCCACCCACCCACCCACCTATCTACTCATCCATCCATCCACCCACCTACCCACCTATCTACTCATCCATCCATCCACCCACCTACCCACCTATCTACTCATTCATCCATCCACCCACCCACCCACCTATCTACTCATCCATCCATCCACCCACCTACCCACCTATCTACTCATCCATCCACCCACCCACCTACCTATCTACTCATCCATCCATCCATCCACCCACTTCTCTACTCATCCATCCATCCACCCACCCACCCACCCATCTACTCATCCATCCATCCACCCACCCACCCACCCATCTACTCATCCATCCATCCACTCACCCACCTATCTACTCATTCATCCATCCATCCATCCATCCATCCATCCATCCATCCATCCACCCACCCACCCACCCACCCACCCACCCATATACTCATCCATCCATCCACTCACCCACCTATCTACTCATTCATCCATCCATCCATCCATCTACCCACCCACCCACCTATCTACTCATCCATCCATCCACCCACCCACCCACCTATCTACTCATCCATCCATCCACCCACCTACCCACCTATCTACTCATCCATCCATCCATCCACCCACCCACCCATCTACTCATCCATCCATCCACTCACCCACCTATCTACTCATTCAACCATCCATCCATCCATCTACCCACCCACCCACCTATCTACTCATCCATCTATCCACCCATTCATGCATCCATTCACTCTTTCTTTAGTAATTAAATATTTGTACTGTGATGACATGTACCAGGTAAAGAGCTGAGGATGCAGAGGGGCTTGTGAAGGTAAATAGACATGAAATCCACCTGCAAGGGGGATACCTAGGGAGCGGAAACCAACATACTGACCAATCCTCTCTGCTGCTTGCCCTGAAAAGGCATTGTCTATACCTTCACTAGTCAAGTCTTCCCACAGCACTGCCAGGACGTGCTGTCATTTCACAGATGATGTAACAGAAAAAAAGGTTCCCCAAGCTACTCAGGAAATAGTGGAGCTGCAGCTCAAACAAGATCTCTCTGATTCTAAAGGACTTTTCCCTACTATGAGGCATCATCCCCTTTCTCATGATTTCTGTCCTAAATGAGTAGCTTAAATCTGCCTGAAAAAGGGAAGCAGAGGACAGAAATGAGGAGTGCAGTTTATCATATCTGCTCTCCCCGCCATCTGCCTGCATGCCAACACAAGGGGTCCCGTCCAATGTGCCCGCGCCGGACCCAGCCACCACGCCACGGGGACCTCCCTGCTCACCCGGCCACACAGGCCTCCCGGCCACTCCAGGCTCATCCTCACCTCAGGGCCTTGCACTTGTTGTCTGCTCTGCCCGGGAAGCCCTTCCCTTAGGCGTCCACACGGCCACACCTGACCTGCCACAGGCCCTGGTGTAAGTGCCCGCCGTGGTCACGCTGCGGCACTGCAACCGCTGCACCCAGCACTCTTGTTCTCCAGCTCTATCTGCCCATTGCCTTCTCCAGAGTTGGTTCTGTTGCAGGTGTGTCTTCCTTCCTCTGCTGCGTGTTCACCGCCGGGAAAGCGCCCGGCAGGCGGCAGGCGTTCTGTTCGTGACGGAATCAGCTCTGGAGACCAGCGCACGGCTCTCCGCGCGTGTCCGTGTCCCGGGGTCCCTGTGACAAGCCAGCCTGGGTCGTTGAAACAGCAGAGTCTATTCTCTCCCCAAGCCCAGTGAAGGTCGGCAGCGCCGTGCGGTCTGAGGGTCTTGGTGGGTTCCTTCCTTGTCCTCCCAGCCCCCGGCGGCTCCGGGGGATCCGTGGGCCCTGGGCCTGCAGCTGCGTCGCTCCCATCCCCACCTCCCGGCCACGTGCCATTTCCCCGGCTGTGGGGCTCCGTGGGGCTCTGTGGGGCTCCGTAGGGCTCTGTGGGGCTCCGTGGGGCTCTGTGGGGCTCCGTGGGGCTCCGTGGGGCTCCGTGGGGCTTCTGAGGGGCTCTGTGGTGCTCTGTGGGGCTCCGTGGGGCTTCTGTGGGGCTCCGTGGGGCTCTGTGGGGCTCTGTGGGGCTCCGTGGGGCTCCGTGGGGCTCTGTGGGGCTCCGTGGGGCTCTGTGGGGCTCTGTGGGGCTCTGTGGGGCTCCGTGGGGCTCTGTGGGGCTCTGTGGGGCTCTGTGGGGCTCCGTGGGGCTCTGTGGGGCTCCGTGGGGCTTCTGAGGGGCTCCGGGGGGCTCTGTGGGGCTCCGTGGGGCTTCTGAGGGGCTCTGAAGGGCTCTAAGGAGCTTCTGTGGGGCTCCGTGGGGCTCCGTGAAGGTTCTGTGGGGCTCCGTGGAGGTTCTGTGGGGCTCCGTGGGGCTCTGTGTGGCTCTGAGGGACTCTGTGGTGCTCTCTGGGGCTCCGTGGGGCTCTGTGGGGCTCCGTAGGGATACGTGGGGCTCCGTGGGGCTCTGGAGGGGCTCTGTGGGGCTCTGTGCGACTCCGTGGGGCTCTGTGGGCTCCGTGGGGCTTCGTGGGACTCTGTGGGGCTCCGTGGGGCTCTGTGGGGCTCCGTGGGGCTCTGTGGGGCTCCGTGGGGCTTCCGTGGGGCTCTGTGGGGCTCCGTGGGGCTCTCTGGGGCTCCGTAGGGCTCTGTGGGGCTTCTGTGGGGCTCCGTGCCGCCTGGAGGCCACAGCTCGGCACCTGCCAGCTCACTGCGCCTTCGGCTCCTGAATTCCCCAGGACCCGTGGACACCTAAGAACCAGCGTCTACGCTCCAGCAAGGTTGTTCGCGGGAAAGGGAACCAACCTGGTGGTTTGACCCGTCCGAACATACAATGAGAATTCAGAATTTAAATATTTTGAATATGTTTGCTTCTCCAAGTTTACATTTGCTGCAGGAAAAAAACACACAAAAACATACACACAAACAAACAAACAAAAACAGAAAAAAAGGCAGGTGTTCTGCGCAGTCTTGGACAAGAAGAGTTCTAAAAACCTGTTGTAGAAATGAGGACTGCTGTCGTATTGGACATAAAATGAATGCTCTGAAAACGGGTTGGATAAACAAGAATTGCTCTATAATAACCCACCTCAGAAATGTGCCGATTGTATGCCACATGCCTGGAACAATGGGATACGTATGTGTGTGCACATACATTTCATCCTTTTATGCGGAAGCAAACGTGGAGTCAACGCTGGCTCCAGGGCACTCAAGGCCCAGTGTCTCTGACCACCGTGGAGGAAGCCTGCGCCCCCCGCACCCCCAGGCGCAGCCACCCCCTACCCCCCACCCTCCCCACCCACCAAACATCCCTTCCGCGTGTCTCCACGGCGCTGGCTGTCCTTTTCCTTGCACCTGGAGGAGGATTTTCCTAAATCCTGGGTGACTGAGACCGAGGATGTGAGCTTTGCTGGTCCCACAGGGAGATTATGAAAAGCAAAACCACCAGCAGGGCCAGGGCCTCCTTGCAGATGTGGGCAGTCTCAGCTCTGATGTTGCCTGAACAGCAAGGCAGCCTGGCTGGCTTCCTAGGAAAATCCCTAGAAAAAGCCAACACAGAGAAATCCAAGCAAACCCGCACAGAGTCTCAGGATAAACACGCCGGTCCTAAATCATAATCCTAACCTGACACCCTAACCTAACCCTATTCTGAAACCCTAACCCTAAGCCTATCCTGAAACCGTAACTCTAACCCTAGCCTGAAACATTAATCTGAAGCACTAACCCTAACCCTAACCTGAAACCCTAAACCTAACCCTAGCCTGAAACCCCAACCCTAACTCTAGCCTAAACCATAACCCTAGCCTGAAACCCTAACCCGAACCCTTGCCTGAAAGCCTAAACCTAACCTGAAAGCCTAACACTAGCCTGATACCCTAACCTTAACCCTAGCCTGAAACCTTAACCCTAATAAACCAAGCCTGAAACCCTAACCCTACCCTGAAACCATAAACTTAACCCTAACTCTTACCTGAAATCCTAACCCTAACTCTAGCCTGAAACCCTACCCAAAACCCTAGCATGAAAACCAACCCAAAGCCTAGACTGAATCCATAAAAATAAAGCTATCCAGAAACCGTAACCCTAAACCTATCCTGAAACCCAAACCATAACCTGAAATCCTAAACCTAACCCTAGCCTGAAACCCTAACTCTAAAATGAAACCCTAACCCTAACCCTAACCCTAACCCTAACCCTAACCCTAACCCTAACCCTGAAAACCGAACCCTAACCCTATCCTGAAACCCTAACCCTAACCCTAGCCTGAAACGCTAACCCTAGACTGAAACACTAACCCTACCCTGAAACCCTAACCCTAGCCAGAAACCCTAACCCTAACCCTATCCTGAAACCCTAACCCTAGCCTGAAACCCTAACCCTAGCCTGAAACACTAACCCTAAAACTATCCTGAAACCCTAAACCTATCATGAAACTCTAACACTATCCTGAAACCCTAACCCTAACCCTATCCTGAAACCCTAACCCTAGCCTTAAACCCTAACCCTAACCCTATCCTGAAACCCTAACCCTAACCCTATCCTGAAAACCTAACCCTAGCCTGAAACCCTAACCCTAACCCTATCCTGAAACCCTAACCCTAACCCTATCCTGAAACCCTAACCCTAACCCTATCCTGAAACCCTAACCCTAACCCTATCCTGAAACCCTAACCCTAACCCTATCCTGAAACCCTAACCCTAGCCTGAAACACTAACCCTAGCCAGAAACTCTAACCCTAACCCTAGCCTGAAACGCTAACCCTATCCTGAAACCCTAATGCTAACCCTAGCCTGAAACCCTAACCCTAGCCTGAAAACCTAACGCTAACCCTAGCCTGAAACTCTAACCCTAACCCTAGCCTGAAACGCTAACCCTATCCTGAAACCATAACCCTAACCCTATCCTGAAACCATAACCCTAGCCTGAAACACTAACCCTAGCCTGAAACACTAACCCTAACCCTAGCCTGAAACCCTAACCCTAGCCTGAAACCCTAACCTGAAACCCTAACCCTAACCCTAGCCTGAAATCCTAACCCTAGTCTGAAACCCTAACCCTAGCCTGAAACCCTAACCCTAACCCTATTCTGAAACCCTAACTGTAACCCTATCCTGAAACCCTAAACCTAAACCTATCCTGAAATCCTAACCCTAAACCTATCCTGAAAACCTAACCCTAGCCTGAAACCCTAACCCTAACCCTATCCTGAAACCCTAACCCTAACCCTATCATGAAACCCTAAACCTAGCCTGAAACCCTAACCCTAACCCTAACCCTATCCTGAAACCCTAACCCTAGCCAGAAACCCTAAACCTAACCCTATCCTGAAACCCTAACCCTAGCCTGAAACCCTAACCCTAGCCTGAAACCCTCACCCTAACCCTATCCTGAAACCCTAACCCTAACCCTATCATGAAACCCTAACCCTAGCCTGAACGCTAACCCTAGCCTGAAAACCTAACCCTATCCTGAAACCCTAAACCTATCCTGAAACCCTAACCTTAGCCTGAAACCCTAACCCTAACCCTAGTCTGAAACCCTAACCCTAACCTGAAACACTAACCCTAACACTAGCCTGAAATCCTAACCCTAGTCTGAAACCCTAACCCTAGCCTGAAACCCTAACCCTAACACTATCCTGAAACCCTAACCCTAACCCTATCCTGAAACCCTAACCCTAACCCTATCATGAAACCCTAACCCTAACCCTATCATGAAACCCTAACCCTAGCCTGAACCCTAACCCTAGCCTGAAACCCTAACCCTATCCTGAAACCCTAAACCTATCCTGAAAACCTAACCCTAGCCTGAAACCCTAACCCTAACCCTAGCCTGAAACTCTAACCCTAGCCTGAAACCCTAACCCTAGCCTGAAACCCTAACCCTAGCCTGAAACCCTAACCCTAACCCTATCCTGAAACGCTAACCCTAACCTGATCCTGAAACCCTAAACCTAACCCTATCCTGAATCCCTAACCCTAACCCTATCCTGAAACCCTAACCCTAACCCTATCCTGAAACGCTAACCCTAACCTGATCCTGAAACCCTAACCCTAACCCTATCCTGAAACCCTAACCCTAACCCTAGCCTGAAACCCTAACCCTAACCCTAGCCTGCAACGCTAACCCTAGCCTGAAACTCTAACCCTATCTTGAAACCCTAACCCTAGCCTAAAACCCTAACCCTATCCTGAAACCCTAACCCTAGCCAGAAACCCTAACTCTAACCCTATCCTGAATCCCTAACCCTAGCCTGAAACTCTAACCCCAGCCTGAAACCCTAACGCTAACCCTAGCCTGAAACCCTAACCCTAGCCTGAAACTCTAACCCTAACCCTAGCCTGAAACCCTAACCCTAGCCTGAAACCCTAACCCTAGCCTGAAACCCTAACCCTAACCCGAAACGCTAACCCTAGCCTGAAACCCTAACCCTAACCCTATCCTGAAACCCTAACCCTAACCTGAAACCTTAACCCTAACCCTATCCTGAAACCCTAACCCTAACCTGAAACCCTAACCCAACCCTAACCCTAATCTGAATACCTAACCCTAAATCCTAATCCTAATCTGAAATCCTAACCCTGACCCTAACCTGAAACCCTAACCCTGACCTAAAATTCTAAACCTAAAAATAATCTGAATACCTAACCCTAAATCCTAATCCTAATCTGAAATCCTAACCCTGACCTAAAATCCTAACCGTAACCCTAAATGGAAATCTTAACCCTAACCTGATATCCTAACCCTAACCCTAACCTGAAATCGAAATCCTAACCCTAAATCCTAATCCTAGCCCCAACCCTAAATCATAACCCTAACCCTTAACCCTAAAACCTAACCCCAACCGAAACCCTAAATCATAGCTCCTAACCCTAACTCTAACCCTAACTTTGACCCCAAATCCTAACCCTCACCCTAACCTGAAAACCTAACCCTAACCCTTATCATAACCCTAACCATACATCCTAAACCTAACTCTAAACCTAAACATAACAAGCATAGTAGCCTCCATCTTGTATAAAAACTGCTGTTTGAAATTCTCTGCTATTGTTATATAGCCCCTTGTGCTGTAAACTGTCATTTTTAGACAGTCTCTTAGTCTATACAATAACTGTTTTAGTCTGAATAATAGAAAAACTTAACTGTCTGACCTTGCAAACTAGCCATCTAACGTAATGGACTAATACTGATAATAATTCCCATATTCTTATGCCAAATGTTTGTTCTTTATGTATCCAAGATTACAAACTGTCTGTAACAATAACTCACACAGAGCTCGTTGTAAAATCTGCAGACACAGAAGCTCAAAAGATATAAATACGGGAAACTTCCTGTGTGACTTTGCTCAGAGATTTGGAAGAAACTCCTCCCTCTGGGCTGCGCACAATAAACGACTCCTAATTAATTGGCTCGTTAAGGCGTCTTGTATCTCGCTGATTTAGGACACAACATTTGGAGGTTCTGAGATAAGCGATAGGTGCCTACGGGCACCTGGTCTCGGACACCTGGGATGGACGCCTCCCCTGGCTGGCTGCCAGGCCCCGAAGATCTCTAGGGAAGGTGCCACCCGATGAAGTTCCAGGGCCACAGAGACGCTTCTCTGTGGTGTGACAGCCAGACAAGGGACACCTGACATGTCCCTGCATTCTTTTGGAGTCATCAGAAAAAAACCTTGAGGTAAGGGAATTCAAATTCGATTAAGGAATTTTGAGTTCACTTTTCTGTTTGTTTGCTTGGGACTAGCCACTTTGCTACTGAGAAGGGGGACTGGATGCAATCTTAACTCCTCCGGTAGGTTCTCACCGAGACGTTGGTCAAGAATTTTGTTCTGGGGCGTGGATGCCGGGAGTGCCCCCATGTCCATTAGGGGAGTTGGGCAGTGTGTTGGTTATCTGCTCAGCTCCCAAGAGTGCTAGTCTGCTGAGAGAGTGTGAGTATGGATGTTTGTCTGTCTGTTTTGGCATAATTATCTGTTCATTAACTGGTCTATAAATATAAGTGTGAGAGCCTGCATAAAAGCGAAAGCTATTTTGATTTATTCTGCACTTCTGTTGATTCGTCTGGCCAAAAACGTTTGATTTATTGAAGGCTGAACGCTGTGATGGACTGCCAAGGCTTTGAGCTATTGCTTGGATCCCCCCCACCCCCCCCCCCACCCCAGAGACGTTCGCTTTCTGTCAAGGAGGGAATCATCCAACCTCGCTATGAAATTTCTGTCTATGTTTGTACAGTAGAGAACTTTTAATTTGCTTTTCCCTGATTTGTGATTTTACTGTATTAGGTTGTAATTTTGGAATTCTGGGGTAGATTTAAAGGTATAAATTTGTGAAGGGTGTAGCCCAAAGAAAACAAAGGCCAGCTAGGTTCCAAGATTGCTTGTAAGAAAAGCAAGAGAGGAGTTTTTTCAAATTAACTTTTTGCAACAAAGTAGTAAATTTCAAGGAACAAAAGACCTGTTATTTACAGTTCTCTTATCTCCCCTCTGGCTGACAGAGTTTCCAAGGGAAAAAAGTTTGCCTCCAAGCCTGGTAGGGCGGTGCTACTGGGTGCTTCTTGGGCTGGTCGGAATGTTCAAGCAGAGAAACTTGGAAATACAATATTTTATTGGCTGGATTAAAAGGAATTAATTCTACCAAATCTTTAAAGTTACAACTGATTTAAGTTTTAATAATATTTAGATTAAGTATATTTAACAGCTTTTCCAATGTAATATTTCAAGAATTTAACTGAAAGGCAGTTTTGCGGGATCTCAAGGGCCCTGAGGTAACACAAAAATCTCTCTCCTCTCTCTCTCTCCTCTCTCTCTCTCTCTCTCTCTCTCTCTCTCTCTCTCTCTCCTCTCTCTCTCAAAAAGAAATATTTTTGAACTAAATTAGACTGATACAATATACTTGAAATTACATAAGGAAAAACATAGCAGTTTTTACTAGACAAGTTTTAATTTACCTGTTCTTAGTTTTATCACAGAAGACTAGTTATATTTTCTTGAAAAAGTACATTTAAAATGTGTTCATAAATGTTAATCTAAGAAATGCTGACTGTCTACTTTTTGGTAATCATCAAAGAATTGAGGTTTCTAAGAATAAGAAATTACTGAATAGAAGGTCTGAGGCACGGTTATGCATTTTTAAAGAACATAGAAAAGAAAGTTTGAAGACTAATTTAAAAGTGTAAAATTTATAAAGGTTATGTATATAATAAGAAGGGACAGAGTAAGGTTTCAGTAACAGGCAGAAAAGCAGCAGTCAAAACAGGAGCCAGGCAAAGAAGAGAAGGAGCTAAAGTCCGCAGCCACCCTGGTAATTTAAAGGGTTAGGAGGACCGGAGGCTGCAGATTGAACTTACAGACTGCAGTTTGCTGGGCAGAGGTCCAGGCCCAGTTGTGTAGGGGTTAAGCTGCCTGTGTACAGCACAACAACTTTCCCCTGTGCCAGAATACATTTTAGGGAAATTGGACAGTGTTTGTGGCTGGAAAGAACAGGCCGCCACGCACAGCCCTGACAGTGGCCTGCAGAAAACTGTATAATAGACTTAGATGACGCCTGTGTCTTCATGGACACGACTCCAGAGAGACAAGGACAGTTTTGCTCTGTGTGGGAAGGTAAAAACGGACTCTAGCCACATCCCTAGATGTTTGTATAGCCCTACCACGTGTCATGTCTGGTAGCAGAAGATTTAGCTGCCAGAAGTGGCCGCAGTGCCAATGTTATACTTCATTATGTAAATATATTATATGAACCTTTACTTCTCTTGCAGATTTGAATGCAGTTGCCAAAAGGGCAGGTGCCCAAATGGGCAAAGAAAAGTACCCATCAGGTTTTGGTCTCTATTGAGAGACAGTGGCAGTCTGTGTACTGCCCTGCAGGCCTGTGTGGCCGTGCCCATGTCAGGGGTGGCACAAACCTCAACTTTAGGAAAGTGGGGGAGGTCTGTATGGAACGGAGGGGAGTGGTGAGTACCAGCCCTCTGTCACAGGAGTTACAGACCCTGTGAGGTCCTGTGACATGTGAGACCCTGTGAAGGAATAAAGCTCATGTGGAGCAGCTACTCCCTTAGTTCGTTCTGAGAGGCCATGTCACCCCTCCCAGAGACCATATGTAGTTTAAGGACAAGTCAAGTAGGGAGAACCCTACTCCAGGGACAGCTGTGACTGTCTATTTGAGTGTAAACACATTTTAAATTTCTTCTTGCCATTTAAAGACAGTTACTGTTTTGTTATAATACATTTAGAAAAATATTACTCTGAAGAATCCATAAGAAGGACTGACAAGGAAAATCAGAAGATCTTAAAGCAGATCAATATATTTTTCTCCTCTGAAATCTGGCAATGCTTAATAAATCATGGCAATACATTTCTTTGCATAAATTCAATAAGACCGGTTTCCAATGGTGGTTTTATTGACCGGAAACTTTGACTGGAGTATCATGTTTTAAAGAGCCCTACCTGAACTCTGAAGACGTGAAGCCAATAAGAGTGCCATGGAGAAAGCCTGGCATCCTGCTTGGTAGCCCTGAAAACAGATGGCACTAGAGCGTCAGGCCCAAACCCTGCCATCGCTGGCGGCTGGTCCGAGTAGACGGGCACCAATAAGGGCGCCTCTGCGTCCCTGCGGATCCCCCACGCACTCTAGGTCACAACGGGTAGGAGGGCTGCTGAGATGGGCCTTAAAGCCTAGGGCATGGGCCCGGGTAGAGCCACTGCAGGTGAGGATTCACCTAACTCAGCAGATACCAAGGCAGGCCTGACGGCAGCCGGATGGCTTGGCTTCCTGGCCCTACGGGGCACATTAATTGTAGGTTATTACGAAATTCCGGCAAAGGTAGTCAGTTACCATCCTTACTGTGTTTAAAACAATCAGGCCAAATTGAATACAATAGATCAATTAGTCTTAATTTAGCCCTTTTAATAAACCTAAGGGTAATTTTAAGGAGAAAAATTCTATTTCAATGGAAGTTATTAAAACTGAAATGTTTTCTTTCCCTTCCACCAGACCAGTGGTCGGCAAACAGCGGCTCGCGAGCCACATGTGGCTCTTTGGCCCCTTGAGTGTGGCTCTTACACAAAATACCACGTGCGGGCGCGCACGTACAGTGCGATTGAAACTTCGTGGCCCATGTGCAGAAGTCGGTTTTCGGCTCTCTAAAGAAATTTCAGTCGTTGTACTGTTGGTATTTGGCTCTGTTGACTAATGAGTTTGCCGACCATTGCACCAGACCATTTGTTGTAACTCTTGCTATTCTAATTGCTACAGTTTTTCTCTGCCAGGTCACAAGCCCACCTCCTTCTGTGCTCAGGCCTCATCGTCCCTCTGACAGACAGCAAGGATCTCTTGGCTCTGAAAGAAAACTTCGCCCCTATTCAGCATGGAAGTAGATAGAGGAGCCCCACTGACGTCCATTTCCCCTAACAGAATTCAGAGCCAGGATCCTTGAGGTAATGTATTAGGCAGTAAGACAGACATGAGCAGAGCAAGGACGATGGGCCTTGCACTACCAGATGTAACTAGGACTTTCCACCTCTACGTATGTGAGACAAGGGGCATAGTCAAAGGGGTTCTTACCCAAAGTCTCAGTCCCTAAAAAAGGCCGGTAGCCCACTTATCCAAAAGACTAGACCCCATTGCATCCGGGTAGCCCGCCTGCCTCCGGGCAGTAGCAGCCGCTACTATATTTGTCAAGGAAGCAGACGAAGCAGCACAGGAGGCTGCCCTAAAGCCAGTGGGGCCTCTACAGATTCTAGTGACTCTTCCAGACCCTGACCTACCCGACTAAGATGGAAACAGCCACCATAGTAGCTAGGAAGTTACTCCAGGAAATAGTCCCCAGATTTGGCTTATCTGTAACTTTAGGATCAGACAATAAGCCTGCTTTTATACCCAAAATTTCACAGAATGTAGCAAAAACATTAAATATTAATTAGAAGCTACATTGGGCCTACCGGCCCCCAAAATCTCTGGGCAGGTAGAGCACATGAATAGGACCTTAAAGGATGTCCTCACCAAATTACTCCAGAAACCAGTGAAAATTGGGCCACTTTACTCCCCTTCTACTCTGCTCAGGGCAAGGTGCACTCCATACCAAGTGGGGTTCTCTCCATATGGAATCATATTTGGGAGGCCCCCTCCAATACTCCCAAAACTTAGAGAAAAAAATAAAAGCTGAATTCCATAACCAATTTTTACTCAAGTACTTACAGGCTTTACAGTCCACCCAGGAAGAAATCCAGAAGCACGTCCGAGACGCTCTGCCTGTACCAACTTCTGATCTGGTTCATCCCTTTCGCCCTGGTGACTCTGTTTGGGTAAAGAAATTTACCACCCAAGGACTGACTCCTACCTAGAGGGGACCACATACCATCATCCTGACCTCCCCCATGGCACTCAAGGTTGACGGGATCCCAACGTGGCTTAACCCTTTGCACTCGCTTGCTTTTTTTCTCGATTCCTTTATTCTACTCGGGATTTAATTTTTTAAATATCCCAGATTTTACAAAGCGCGGCAGTAGAATAAAAAACTGGAGTTTCTTTTCATACAAACTTATTTATTTGGATTTTTTTATATTTCAAATTATTGATACATTCAAAGAGTAATTTGCACTCGACATCCGAGTGCAAAAGGTTAAGGCAGCAATTCTCTAAAAATAAAACTTTCACATGCGCCATATTATTAATTCTCTTTATAGGACTCAGTAAAGAAAACCTCAAAACTGAGTAGGTTAACAATGTTAACAACCCCCAAGAGTCAATGATTTGACTCATTTACATAAAACCAGTGGGGAATGAAGCATAGTAACCTCCATCTTGTATAAAAACTGCTGTTTGAAATTCTCTGCTATTGTTATATAGTCCCTTATTCTGCAAACTCTGTCATTTTTAGACAGTCTCTCAGTCTATAAAATAACTGTTTGAGTCTGAATAATAGAAAAAGAGAAAAACTTAACTGTCTGACCTTGCAAACTAGCCATCTAACGTAATGGACTAATACTGATAATAATTCCCATATTCTTATGCCAAATGTTTGTTCTTCATGTATCCAAGATTACAAACTGTCTGTAACAATAACTCACACAGAGCTCGTTGTAAAATCTGCAGACACAGAAGCTCAAAAGTTATAAATATGGGAAACTTCCTGTGTGACTTTGCTCAGAGATTTGGAAGAAACACCTCCCTCTGGGCCTCGCGCAATAAACGACTCCTAATTAACCTTTTGCACTCGGATGTCGAGTGTGACGGTTATTGAATGTATAAATAATTTGAAATATAAAAAATCCAAATAAATAAGTTTGTATGAAAAGAAACTCCAGTTTTTATTTTACTGCCGCGCTTTGTAAAATCTGAGGTATTTAAAAAATTAAATCCCAAGTAGAATAAAGGAATCGAGAAAAAAGCGAGTGCAAAGGGTTAATTGGCTCATTAAGGCGTCTTATATCTCACTCACTGATTTATGACACAACATAACTCCTAATCCTAACCCTAACAACCTAACCCTAACCTTGATCTTTTGCTGAGTCATGGTTTTGATTTTTGCTGAGTCATGGTTTTGATTTTTTTTGCTGAGCCATGCTTTTTCTTTGGTGGTTGGTCCCACTCAGTGGCATTCACTCCAGGTAATTTTCCAGATTTCCTATCCGGGGAGGAGGAGTAAAAGAGGCCCCTGGAACAGACCCTTGGGCCAGAAGGGAGGCCCAGGGGAAGGAGCCCAGGCCCTGAGGCTTCCCTCCCGGGCCGAGTTCCAGACCTTGTGGGTGCCTGTGGCCCACAGGTGGTGGAGAAGTTGGCTGGTCGCTGTGGCTGGTGCAGTTTTCCTCCTAGAATGTCAGAGCCGGGAGGTGCTGGAGGCCAGTTTACCCCTGACAGTGACGCTCAGCGTCCCTCGTTCTGGGCTACCCAATCTTCACTGTCAAATTAACAGAGAAACAAAAACAAGCAAGTGAAAATGACAGAAAACAACACTGCCATGAAATGAACAGAAAAATCACATTTAAAAACAAGATAAAATAAATAAATTTTCTGTTAAATTAACAAAAAATAATAATCGAAAAAGAAACGACATAAAGGTAACATTCGATGCCTTGGGAATAAACCTGGATGATCTGCATGCCGAGCCAAGCTGGCTCTCCTCGTGCAGGCTGCCCATCCCCTTCACCAGAAGAGCCTTTTACTACCCTCTTTGTACGATGCATTAAAAACCATCCTTGATGCAGCACTTCCTTTCTCCAACAGCAGAGGTTTACATTTAAATGTCCCGATTTAAGGTGACAGACTTTGATTTAGTTCTATTATTTTATCTTCCAATCCAGAGACTTAGTGTAACCGCCTCCCATAATGTTCGGTTTAATATCAATAAAACGTTGGCCCCATGGATCTTGCCCCATAATGAGCTCAGATTAATTCTGCAGGTCTCCCCAGATTCATCGCTGGAAGGGAAGCGGCGATCGGAATGAATTTATTTAAATTTCCACTGATTGAACCTGAATCTCCTGCAAGTCTTTACTAAAAACAGCCTGTCTGACAGGGAAGTGTGTACAGTGCACATTAGAGATTTTATGAAACTTTAATTCCCTTCTGGTACTTTCTCTGTCAGGGAAATATATTGACGTCAAGAAAATTGATCATCCCCTTTAGGACATTTAACGACCGAAAGAAATAAAGGCAAAACCAATTCATGAGCTACGTCCTCAGCCCGAGGCTTAATCCTGTGTCAGAATACAGGGGAGAAGGAGGAGAGCTCTGGAGGTCTTCTGGAGGTCCACGGCGGATGGCACCCCAACTCGGCGTAAACATACATCCTAACAATAACCCTACCCCTACCCCTACCCCTAACCCTAGCTCTAACCCTAAACCTAACCCTAACCATAACCCTAACCCTAAACATACAGCCTAACCCAACCCTAACCCTAACCTTAACCCTAACCCTAACCCTGACCCTAACCCTAACCATACATCCTAACAATAACACCAACCCTAACCCTAAACCTAACCCTAACCCTAGCTCTAACCATAACCCTAACCCTAACCATACATC